>NC_056726.1:377096986-377419486 GCF_019279795.1 Protopterus annectens | reverse complement strand
TTAACTCGGTATATCACTCGTGCTCAAACTCATTTGCCCAAACGTTCCTCGACTTCATTAACTCCATTGCCCTGGACCCACAAAGGGAGCTAACATTTTGGATCTGGTGCTTGCCAATATGGGGGACCAGTATAAGTACTCTCATTGTGAGGTCTTCCCTGGTAAGATTTCACTACAAACCCCCAGCAGCAACTAAACTAACAAAAACTTCTCCAAAGCAGGTTATAACCTCTTGTGGGATGGTGTAAATAGCTTCACTCCACCCCCCCCCCCACAGGTGGAACTGGCAACTATGCAGAGGTCTACACCAATGCTTTATACAAACACCTGTATAACTGCAGTGACTCGGCCATACATGATAGGACAAAAACAAACTCCTCAAGGAAGAGCAAACCTGCCTGGTGGGCAACTGCCATTAACAGGCTTTACAATGCAAGGAAGAAACTGCTGTCTAAAAGTAAGAGGAAGTGAGCCCAAATTTGGAAACATTCCTCAGCTTAAACAAAAAAAAAAAGACTTCTTGTGAAGTCCTCCAAAGCAAACTATGAATCCAATTTAGCTTCCTCAACTAAAGACAACTATAAGGCGTTCTTTAGTTGCATCTGTAACCTAAAAGGAAAGGCCCAGATTTGTGACTAACTGGTAGTTAATGATGCTACGTATACTGACTCTGTGGACATAGCTAACCTGTTGGCAGACAGGTTCTGTGAAAACTTCACACCCCCTGTCCCTGCCGCACATATCCCATAACATCCCTACTACCTTTCCTCTACCTTGTATCTCTAAAGAACAGGTAGTTAATGCCTTCTGTAAGGCCAAACACACAGCATCTGTGAGACCTGATAACATCCCAGGTTGTCTCCTGCATGGGCTCCAACAAGAATTAGCAACACCATTGGGTACTGTTAGATTATGGATTTCCATTTTAAAATAGTTATTGGACATTAGACAGGCTAAAGGGTAAAATAAATTGTTTCATTTATACATGAGACAGTTAAGCAGAAAGGAAAATAACCGTGTTGGCCACGCATGAAAAGACAGTTTATTAAAAAGGAAAGATAAAGCATAAAGTCTGCAGACAGAATGTTCTTTTCTCAAGGAAAAGATCAGCTACAAAATGTTCTTTAATGAAGCACATACAAAGCCTGAGACCAAGGTTAAAAAAAAGTAAATAAGGAAATTTACGAGACTAAAGCAATATAATATGCTGTGTTCAGGATAGGGCATTTAAGGTTAGTAAGTTTGTTCGACCTGTTACTTCAGAGAAGATGACAAACACTTGAGCCTGAGTTCAGAAAACGGGTCATCTAGAGACTTGTCAGTTTACGTTGTTCAGGAAAATCAGAATAATGTGCGGCAGCTTGAATTGTTTATCAGTACTGTGAATGGAGACAGTATTCGGATATTGTGAGCATCTAATAAAACCTTATTAAATGAACTACAGTGTTTGGAGAATTCATTCTGAATGCACACGACTTGGTGTCAGTCTCTCCCTTATGAACCTATTCAGCACGAGCTTAGGTAATTAAGACTTTTGTTTCTCAGATTCATGACCTGATCACCACCAACATGGGGACTCTATGCTCCAGAACAGAAGTGTATCCCTCACTGGTAAGATCAGACCGTAAACTAATCTCACTGGATATTCACATCCCGACCCCACCCCCTGCCCAGAAAACCACAGTGAAAAACTTCTCTAAAGCAAATTTCACACTCCTCAAAACCGAGGTGGAATCCTTCAAAGCCCCCGGGCCTGTGGTAAATACTGCCCAGACCGCAGAATCCTTTATAAACGCATTTTATGAACACCTTCAGGAATGCATGGATCATGCAATCCCAAATAAAACCAAGACCCAATCCTCCAAAGGCAGACGTCCTGTCTGGTGGACCCCATAAACAAACTATACAATAGAAGGAGGAAGCTACTACATGATAGAGCAAAATCCCAAAAAGGGAAGGCATCTGTGATCATTATTAGCAAAAAAACTACGGGCACTCATAAAATCGTCTAAGGCCAGCCTAGAGAGAAAAATTGCACAGGACACTAAGGATGATCATAAGGCTTTCTTTAGTTATGTTAGGAATCTGGGTGGGAATTTCCCAGATATGCTCAGAATTAGTCCAAAATGACAAAAAATACACTGAACCCACAGACATTGCCAACATCCTAGCTGACAGGTTCAGCGCAAACCCCCCCCCCCCACCAAAAGGGCAAATATCTATCCGAGCAGAGTGCTTGTCCACCTGACATCTCAGATGCTCAGGTAAGAGCCGCCCTCTCCAAAGCAAAAAACACAGCATCAATGGGACCAGACGGTGTCCCGGGCTGCATCCTACATGAACTCCAAGAACAACTAAACCCAAACATAAAACTACTGTTCAATCTCAGCCTTACTACAGGATATGTACCCAAAGAGTGGCGTACAGCAACAGTGGTCCCTCTCCACAAAGGTGGTGCCTCAACAGATCCTGGAAACTATATCCCCATAAGCCCTGACTAGCTTGGTCTGCAAAGCTATGGAAAGGATCATCATGGACCTCATAAATAAAGATATTGGGGACCTACAGACACTGGATCCTACGCAGTTCGGCTTTGTTAAGGGCAGGTCCTGCCTCTTAAAACCTGGTCGATTTCTTTGAAACAGTCACCAAGGCCATTGACGAGGGGAAAGGTGGTCCACACAGCCTACCTGGACCTCGCAAAAGCCTTCGATACAATACCCCACTCTGGCATTATAGATAAGCTCACCAGCTTAAATATAAACCCCTATGTCACTAGATGGGTTGCAAACTGGCTCAAGGACAGAACCCACATGGTTAGAATTGCTGGAGCCATGTCAGACTCCAAACCAGTTACAAGTGGCATCCCATAAGGCTCAGTCCTGGGACCTCTCTTGTTCGGTATATATTTCTCAGAGGTATAGGCCAACACGGAAGGACTGTGGCTGACCAAGTTCGCAGATGACTGCAAACTGGGTGCCATAATCGACTCTCCAGCCGACACAAGCATCCTCCAAAAGGGCCTCATAGAAACAGACAACTGGTGCCAGAGCCATGGCCTCAAGCTAAATGCCAAAAAGTGTATAGTCATCCCTTTTGGCAAAAACAAAGTGCCCACAGATTACTACATAGGTGGTAATCCATTAAGTACGGAAGAAGTAATTAGGGACCTGGGGACCCAAGTTGATAGCAATCTCTCATTTGACAACCATGTGGCCAAAGTGGTTAGAAAAACATTTTATATAGCCCACCTAATCATGAAGGGATTCACATCTAGATCAGGGGAGGTCATCGTGCCTCTTTAATCATCCTTCATCAGGCCCATAATTGAGTACAATGCCCCTTTTGGGATGTACCTTACCAGACACCTGCAGCAACTGGAAAGACCCCAAAAGTACCTCACCAAGAGGATCAAAGGGCTCAAACAGATGCCATATGCTGCCCGGTTAAAGAAACTCCAGCTCTACTCAGTGGCATACCGCCTGCTCAGAGGCAATCTGTGCCTGATGTATAAAGCCATGTCCAACCCGGAATTAATGGACATGCTGCACCTCAGAAAATCCAAATCCCATCGAGCTACGCGCTCGAGAGACTTGAACCTCAGCACTGAAATAAATAGGACATGCTGGAGGGACAGATTCATAACCGAGAGGCTCCCTTCACTCTGGAATAAAATCCCAGTCCAGGTCAGGCAGAGTCCCTCATTGACTCTCTTCAAGAGGAATCTTGATGAGTGGATGGGAGATTGTAGGTTTACCCCAGGTATCACTTCTGTGTCACGGTTAGACAGAGGCACAGTATACTAACCTTGAAAAAGGGCATAGCAAAATTCATTTAAAATGGGTGGCGAAAGCCAAACACACTCTGGCTAGGCTTATAAATGCCCTAGGGCAGATAGCCTAGTATGAACCTATGAACAGTGTTTCCAGCTAATTAAGGTACAGTACAGTATTTTCACATTTTACAGGTACTCTTTTTTCAGTCATAGTCTAAGCACCGGTTTCATCCCAGCTGAAAGGAAAAATGGCCACTGTTATTCCTTTGCACAATGGTGGTGCTTCCACTGACCTGGGGAACTATAGATCTATTAGCCTGACTAGCCTTATCTGCAAGGCCATAGGCATCATGGATCTTATTAACAAAGATTTAGGTAATCTCTAAACACTTGACCCTACTTCGTTTGGATTTCGCAAAGGGAGATCATGCTTGTTAAACCTGGTGGACAACTTCTAGACTGTCACCAAGGCCCTGGACAAGGGGAAATCTGTGCATACAGCCTATCTAGATGTAGCCAAGGCTTTTGACACTGTCCATCACTCAGGCATCGGTGACAAACTCACCCAGCTAAGGTGAGTTGATAGGTATCAACTGTTGTATCATTAACTGGCTCACTGATAGAAAACATATAGTCAAAATAGGGAAATCCTCCTCCATCAGCAGAGCTGTAACCAGTGGTGTTCCACAGAGATCATTCCTGAGACTTCTACTGTTTGTGATCTGTTTCTCCGAAGTACAAGCAAAAATTTAAGGTCTGTGGCTGACAAAGTTTGCTGATGACTGCAAACTGGGAGTGGTCATAGAATCTCCAAATGATGTCAACATCCTACAAGAGGGTCTTACACAAACCAACGATTGATGCCAAAGTCATGGTCTTAAACTCAATGCAAAAAAATGCATGATCATCCCTTTTGGTAGGAGTGATGTTCCTGCTAACTACCACATCAATGGCAACACCCTAGCTATACACTCAGTGTGAGAGACCTGGGCACATAGGTTGACAGCAACCTTATCTTTGATCACCATGTCTCCACAGTGCTAAGAAGGGCATTCTGTGTTGCACATCTCCTATGTAAGGGATTGCCTTCAGAAAGAAAGACATTATAACCTCCCTGTACTGCTTGCCTCATCAGGTCAATAATTGAGTACAACACCTCTTTTGGTATGTACCTTTACAAGCACCTGCAGCAATTGAGGAGACTACAAAGGTTCCTCACAAGGAAAATTCAAGGTCTTCAGCATTTGAAAATATGTGGATAGTCTGAGATCACTGACACTTTATTCTGTTTCATACAGACTACTCCGAGGTATTCTCTGTCTTGCATATAAGGCAATTTCTGACCCTGCTTTATTGCAAATGCATATCCACAAGTCAAATGATACATGGGATACTCACTCTAAACACCTTAACCTGGTATGTGACATTAATAGAACCTGCTGGAGGGACAGATTTGTCTCCAAGAGGTTACCACATCTTGCCTCCTCAAAACTGATTACACATGTAGATCTGCAGTTGTGGGACTGTACACATCTGCTGCCCTCATCAGATCCAAACATAGTGTAAGTTTTAAAACATGAGGAGAGGTCTAAGATGACATCTTTGCTATGTTTAGCAGAAGCATTTTAGTACTGAGCAGGAATCGAAGTTAAATCAGAAGTAGACAAAAATCAGACGGAAACTGAATGTGCCAAAAACAAAAAGAAGAATATAAGTAAAAGGATTAAATGAGAAGGAAAGAAAATTGGAAAATCTAAACATATATTGGCACGTACCTCACATTTGCCAAAATTTGATGCAGGAATGGTTAAGAAGAGGTGAACTGAGATCAGAAAATGAAAGGTTAACAGTGGTGACCCAGGATAGTGGACTACACACACATTGGCTTACAAAATCTATTGAAAGGGTGGATAAATGGACAGATGCAGGTTCTATGAAAAGAAAATGACTGGAAACTTTCGCACGTCTGATTACTGGTTGTGACATACTCATGGCAGCGGCCTATATAATGAAGGTGCAACAATGTAACCAGTACTGTTGCATTGAGGATTGTGCAAACGCTACAGTATAAAGCAAATGAGAAGCATTGGAAACATGAGCCTCAAAGCATTATAGAGAACAGCTCAAAAATAGATGGGAGAAAAACAGATATAGTAGTCCATGAAAAAAAGACAAAAGTAGCATTGATCATTGAAATTGTTACACCCAGTGATTGTTGTCTTGCGTCCAGAGAGGCATAAAGTATCAGGATTAGCAGTCAGACACCAGAACAACGTGGAAGAAAGATAACCAAACCGTTCCAATAGTGGTAGCAGCTACAAGTTTAATAAAGAATTTACAGTCATCCTTGGATATGTTACCAGTACATGTAACATAGATGAAGGCAATACTGGGCACATTGCAGGTGCTGAGAAGAACAGTCTTGTCCAACATCAAAAACTGCAGCTTTAATCATTTAAAGTTTAATGAACTTTAATCATACCACGACTTAAGAATGGGGTCCATTCCCATCATGATATTAGAAACCCAAAGTGCTTGGAGAAATTAAACTGAGAGACCACAATTCACTAATGCAGAACTACTGATTATCACACCTCAAAATTAGCAATAGGAAAATGTTGCTTAGCAGCCACAGATACATCACCAGCTAATATTACCAGTGTGTAAAATATTCTGTACTGGATATTCCACCATATCCAGTATGAAACAATAATACCTGAAGACCTAAATAAGACTGGCAGCTTATCAGTAGCAAAACCCCATCTGATTCTTTCAGCCTGTTCAGTTTTACACAGTTAATTGCATCAGTTACTAGAGTCCACAAAAGTACCGATAGGCAAGCAACCTTAGACTGGATTCTTAGTAATAGACCCAACAAAATTAAGACAGTAGGTCACCTTCCTGATAGCCTAAGTGACCATCTACCTGATTACGCATTCCAAAGTTACAGTGTCTAAAATTAATGTATAATTTACAACCAAGCAATGCATCTGCAGAGTTTAATAACTATAGCCCTGTTACAGTCCTCTCCCCACTATCAAAAATAATATCTCTCTGAAATGCATCATGGTCTCAGACCCTATCTCAGTACAACCACTACACTTCTTCACTTCACCAAGACTATTACCAGCATAGGAACAATAGTAAGGTAGTGTCAGTCATATTCCTAGACTTAGTCAAAGCTTTTGACATGATCATGGCAACATCTACTTAATGAACTCTCTTCTGTTGGTCTTTCTCACTTCTCCCTTACATGATTCCTTAGTTATCTTTCTGGAAGGCTATAAGCAGTCAGATGGCAACAGTGTCTCACTTCCACTCTCCCGGTTACAATAAGTTGCCCTAAGGGCTCTGTACAAGGACCTAATCTCTTCAGTATTTTTATAAACAAACTTTACATTGCCAGAGTACTAGCAAGTACAGTACAAATTATGGGTGATTCATCTTAATATACAGCCCTCACAATATCCAAACTCAAAAGAAATTACTCAGATTTCTTTCCCTTCAATCAACACCTGGCTGAAAAATTCAAACCTGCTGCTCAGTCCCAATAATATGTTTAAGTGAAGAGCACAAGTTTTATTTTATCACAGTCATAAACAATCTTTCTTGGTTACATCTGTAAATAATACTAAAATTGAGGTAATACCACATTCTAAATTACTGGGCATTGTGTTAGATGACAGTCTTAAGTTCGATCTACATATATTTCAAACAGTTTAATAAAGGCCTACCAGAAACGTGGCTTCCTTTACAGTGCCAAACAGTATCTTGCATATCTAGCAAGAAATGCTCTAGCCTCATCCTGTTTGCCTCCAACCCTCTTACATACTTTGCCTATCCTTACAAGCCTGACCTCTACACTAAAATCCAAACTAGCATCATATTACAACAAAGTAGCTAAATTTGCTACCAGCACTGCACACTGAGCTCACCACTGCCTTAAAGCAACTAAACTGGTTGGAGCTTAACAATTACCTAACATTCTCTCAGCTAATAACAGCATACAAACTGATTATATTATCCTGAAAAATGCCCTGCATTAAAAATATGCTGTTGCCCTATACCCCTAAGAAACCTCTGTTCTGCTGATGTGCTTCTACTAAGCATTAGTAAGGTAAATAAAATCAGGGAACTCCCTATACTCCTGTTATATCTCCAAACTCTGAAACACCACCTCTACACAAGTAAAAATGACTAACAAACTCCCAAGTTATAAAATCCATCTCAAACAGTACCTTAATCATGGTCTTGGTTGTGTTTGTTACCTGGTTGAGACCTCTAATGAAAGCATAAATATCTTATTACCTATCCTTAACTTTTCTCCCTTCTGTACTTGAGTCAGTACACCCCTGACAACTTTCCCTCCCCCACTTCAATCAGTGCACCCTTCTTTACACCCCCTCTTGAACTGTACTTCTCATCTTTCTTTTTCTCTGTCTCATCCACCACTCCACCTCTCTGTTACATTTCCTGTATCCCTAAATTATAAACCTTTCAGGTACACCAGTTAGGGGTGGACATCCCAAGTAGAACTAATTCTGTACCCTACTGTTTCACCATCTCAATATAATTTTATAACTTCTCAACTATACTCTTCATTATATCTCTTGAAGTCTTTACAAATCTTTTTGTATTGAAATGTAGGAACACTAAACTTCTTGACAGTGTTTTTCCTTCTACACTGTAAATCTCTTTACTTCCTGCAACAATTTAAAATTAGCAGAACTATATAGGCTTACACATATTGATGTAAATAATTTCTTGTGTATATCTCTCCTGTAACTGTTTTTTGAGAAATGAAATTGTTTATTTGTTACTGAGAACTATCTGATGTTCAGTCGTTTATACAAATGTACTGTGGAGCTTTTCTGTATGGGTCACTGATGAAAATGAGCTATGACCAATTGGACTTTGTGGGTCAACACAGGCAAATTAAATACACACACAGATCAGATCCCCCATTTAAAGAGTTATTTATTTCATCAAGACTACATATAGCAGTGTGTGTATGTGCAAGTTTGATGATGCTGGCGTGCATGTGTGTGTGGGTGCATGCATACGTTTGCCTGGCTGTATATGTGAGTGGGTGTACGCGTTAGTGCCCATGCAGGAGTGTGCGGTAAATAAATGGACTGTCTCCAGTGTAAT
Source organism: Protopterus annectens (assembly GCF_019279795.1). Lineage (NCBI taxonomy): Eukaryota > Metazoa > Chordata > Ceratodontiformes > Protopteridae > Protopterus > Protopterus annectens. The sequence goes on along the minus strand of NC_056726.1, from coordinate 377,410,560 downwards.
AACATAAAATATCTTGTTGTGTAGGTTTAAGAAATGAATTTATGATGAGGGAAGAAACCACAATTTGTAAACTGAGTTTCTTTGTCTGGCAGTGCAGTATGTTTTATGTGTCACTCAAATCAGGCCATCATATGGCATTTCTTCTTCTTTCTGTGTCTTTTATTGCAGAGTAGTATTTCCGGTGACTTCAGTATGCTGTGTGAATTCCCAGAGTTCCTGCTGAGTACAGTTTTGGATTGTTTCCATAGGTGTTATTATTTTCTCTTATAGATGCTCATATAAGCCGTAATATTTCAGACTCCATTAGGGCAGTATTTATAATCCCAGCTCATGTCCAGCAGCAGGATGAATATAATGAGGAAAAGAGTGCATTCATGCAGCAGTTGCAGGACCTACTAAATAAAGCAGGACAACATGAGCTGGTGTTGTAATGTGAGACCTGAATACATATATCGGAACAGATCAAACAGGATATGAGGAAGGCTTGGGTCCACGGGCGGGACAGCAGGAATGAAGGAAAGGCCTTTCAAAACTTTTGTTTGGCATATAGCTTGATGGTGGCCAGCACATTATTCACCAAGAGAAACTGTCACACGATCACATACATGCAACCCAGACTTTCTCCTAATAAGCAAAGTGCATTGGGGTAAAATTGGCAATTGCAAAGTCATCCCTGGTGAAACGGTCAGTCCACAGCATAAATCACTGGTTGCCATTATCAGGTTCTAGCAGTGATTATTGAAGGCTCTGAAGTCAACCAAGACTAAGCTGAAGACTTGGAATTTGACTGGAGAGAAATCACAACAGTTCAAGGAAATACTCAGGGCTCTAGCACCTTAGGATAAGCCTGTATGTGTCAGGCCCTTTAAAATCCTCTTAACACACCCATCTGGCAAGCCTTTCCCAAAAATTCACTCCCTCTGTCTAACCACATGGTTACTCCAATTCCAGAAATGGCTATCGACTCCTTGCACCCTGTCATGGTAGTCTAGATTCTTGTCTCTCTTCAGTGGTGGTGTACAAGAAAAATGTGCAGAAGTGAATGGAAGTGTTTTTCCATGTGGGCTACTTCCACAGGTTTGGATACATTTACTACTGCTGATGTTCTTCGTGTTTCACTGTTGCAGTCATCACATTTGGGTTATCTGCTGGCAGTAGCCCTCGGTCAGCCTGATTATCAAAGTCTTTGGTCCTGTGTCAGTTGCTGTCTCATCTTCCATGACGTCAGGTAGTCAGGGGTATAAAGCATGCAGCCGATGCCATTACATTAGTCTTTCTTGCCGTGTGGTGCCCGAAGCAGAAGCAGTTCGCAAGTGCCAGTCGGCCAACTCCTGAAATTTTCATTTTCGAGTTTCAGAACCGAAGTCTTCAGCTAAGCTAAGTACCCCATTGGGAAAACTTTTTCTTCCTCTAAACCGATGTCAGTAAAAGTCAGTAATTGTATTTCTTGTGGAAAGCAAATACCTCATAAAGATTTTCATTCGGACTGTATTCCTTGCCTAGGTCCTGACCACGACGTACCTCACTGTCGGTTTTGTGCCTTATTTAAACAACGAACTATTCATCATTGGTATATTTACACTTCTAAATATTTTGGTACTCTATCCAATTACCCAGATATGGCTTCGGTAAGCCACCCGACTACCAACATTCCAAAAAAACGCAAAGATAAAGACAGAGACAGACCACCAAGGTCCAAAGCCGCTGACGACGCTTCTCCTAAGCTAGTCGCCAGTTCGCCGGTACTCAGTGAGGCGCTTTCGTAGCTCCTGATACCCACTACTTCAGATTCGCAGGCCTCTACTGAGACCCATTCGGAGTCCGGTATGCCGCGAGATGCTTCAGCTGTGGAACCTGCAGATGTTCATCGTGTTTCACTGCTGCAGTCATTACACTTGAGTTATCCTGCCGTCAGCCAGAGTTCCAAAGTCTTGGTCCGGCATCGGTTGCTGTCGCCTCCTCCCTGACATCAGTGCGATAGGGGTATATAAGAAGCAGCCGATGCCATTTTCTTCAGTCTTTCTTGCCACGCGGTGCCCAAAGCAAAAGCAGTTCACAAGTGCCGGTCGGCCGTCTCCTGAGATATCAATTTCGATTTTCAGAACCGGAGTCTTCAATAAAGCTAAGTACCCCGTTGGGGAAACTTTTTCTTGCCTCAGACTGATGTCAGTAAAAGTTAATAATTATATTTCTTGTGGGAAGCAAATACCTTATAAGGATTTTCATTCTTACTGTATTCCATGCCTAGGCCCAGATCACGACGTCACTAGTTGCCGGTTTTGTGCTAGATTTAACAAATGCACTATTAAACGTCGGTTTGATTTTGCTCGCCATTACTTTGGCCGAAGATTTAATTATACCATGCTGTCGGAACAACCGATGACCGGAATTCACAAAAAAAACGCAAAGATAAGGATAAGGACAGGCATCCTAGGCCCAAAACTGATGACAAAGCCTCTTCTAGGCCAGTCGCTGATTCTCAGTGAGGCACTTTCGCAGCCCCTGACACCCGCTACCTCAGAGCCGCAGGCCGCGATCGATTCCCACTTGGAGTTGCCTAGGCCTCTTGATACTCAAGGTGTTGGGCATACGGAGACTTGACCCTTCAGATGGGTCCGGAGCCACTGAGCAGGCATCGGCTTCTGAGGGTGTTTTCAGACCTTCACAACTTACCAGTGCATCAACAGCCAAGTCTAAAACAACATTAAAGACAAAGAAGCAAGTACAGTATTCACCTGGACAGGCCTCCATGCCTAAAAAACAGATGTTCAAAATGGCCGAAGACTTAATTACTCTGATCAGGGGTTCCCATCCCCCTCCTGATAAAAGGCCTGGGCAGGATACAGACTATGAATCCTCTGACCAGGTTTCAATATATTCAGATTCCTCTTCAGACCAGGGATACTCTTTACCCCCCTATGAGGACTCTGATGCTGAAGAATCAATTCCTTCAGCCTCTCCTCCTGAGGATTACTCTTTTGGGGAAACTTTACTTACCATGAGGGAACATTTCCAATGGGAGGGCCAGGATTACTCAGAATCCAAGAAAAGGCTCAGAGACTTTCTTTTATTGCCTCAACACAGGCCCCTTGCTATTCCGCCAGTGTTTGATATTGTGGACGATGTGTTCTCTGAATCCAGTTTAAATCTAGATTCTTTACCCCCTGCTCCAGTCAAGCCAGACAGGTACTACAGAGTCTCTGACTCTCTCAAATTTCTTTATAAAAACCCTGCTGGTGACCCAGAAACTGCTGGTGACCCAGAAACTATTTCCCAGGGTCCCGAAGGGGTAAAGGCCTCCACGGCTAAAAATCCAGTCCCCTCGGACAGGGACTCTAGAGCATTAGACAGATAGGGAAGAAAGTTTTACACCTCTGCAACTTTAGCAGTAAGGGCTTTAAACTGCCAGTTTCACATGCTTAAATATCAACAATATTTACTGTATCAGTTAAAACAGAAACTGAGTACAAGTGCAGAACAACCCGATTTTAAGGAAATGTAGGATTTATTGCATGCAGCTGAACAAGTGGGAAAGCATACTTTGTAATGTGGTTTTGATTCATTAGAGGTTTCTTGCAGAGCAGCAGTTACAGGATTTGTGATTTGAAGGAATGCTTGGTTAAAGGAACAAAGCTTGCCAGACCATGTTAAGGCAAAATTATTGGATGCTCCTTTACAGCAGGATATTTTGTTTGGTGTCAAGGCAGAAGAGGTATTAAAGAAAATGGAGGATAAGGCAAAATCTATGCAAACAGTGAAGGATTTCTTACAGGTACATCCACCAAGATTTAGCAGGAATTGGCCAACAAAAAATTGGTCCTTTCCAGTGTCAGACAGGCCACAAAAGAGGCAGATACAGATGCCCAAGAGGCAGATCTCAGCCCCAAGGCTCTTACAGACTGCGACAGTGGGGTGTTTTGATCCCAAAAGGAGGTGAGAACAAGTCACAACCTTACAGGAAACAGTCCCAATGACTTTCCCCCTTCCAATGCCAAACTCTTCCCTTTTGGCAGCTCCCTTGGGGGGGAAACTAACACTTTTTTCACAAAACTGGCAAGCAATCACCCAAGACAAATGGGTGCTGAATATTGTGTCTCAAGGTTACATGTTCCACTTTCACACTTTGGCAAGACTAAAAGGTATGCCAGACCTGCCACACAATCAATGGGCAGAGACACAAAAACAAATTACAGCCCTCATGGCCATGAGAGCTATTCAAAAAGAACCACAGCAGGAACAAGGACAAGGATTTTACTCAAGACTCTTCCTGGTCCCCAGAAAGGACAAAGCCTGGAGACCCATACTAGACCTTTCCACTCTAAATGCTTACTTGGACGTTCCGAAATTCAAAATGTTGACACTACAGCAGCTTCTTCCCATGTTTGGCAAGAAAGCTTGGCTTGTTACTTTCGACCTCAAAGAGGCATACCTGCATGTCCCTATCAGACAAAATTGCAGAAGATACCTCAGATTCTTAGCTTGTTCAATGCACTACCAATTCTCTGCACTGCCTTTTGGCTTATCTACTGCGCCCAGGGTCTTCACAAAGTGCCTGGCACCAGTAATTGCATTTTGCAGACAAAAAATAATTCAAATATATCCATACCTGGACGACTGCCTGATTCAAGCGGTGAGCAAGGACATTCTTCTAAAGCAACTGGCGTTTGTAAAAATGTTAAGTTGCCTAGGGTACACAGTTAATGAAAAGGAGTTAAAACTAGTGCCCTTACAAGAGATTAATATTCCTGGGTGCTAGTTTAAATACAACGGCCCAGATGGCTTATCTCACGCCAGACAAACAAGGACAACTGACTCAGTATTTTCAAATAATGGCAACAAAGTCCCAACTCCCTGCAAGAAGAATTCTGCAGGCCTTGGGATTCATGGCATCCTGCATTCTATTAATTCCATATGCCAGACTGCATATGAGGAAATTACAATGGCACCTAAAAAGTGTTTGGACTCAACACTCTCGCAGCTTGGAAACAGTAATACCACTAATTCCCTGCCTACAACAGGAGTTTCGATGGTGGGCACAGGCATGTCACCTCAACAAGGGTCAGCCTTTCACTCTTCCCACAGCCAAGCAGACTATAACAACAGATGCTTCGGATTACGGCTGGGGAGCACACATGGTAGGAAAATGTATTCAGGGTAAATGGACCACAGACCAAATGCATCTTCACATCAATTTAAAAGAGATGTTGGCTGTACAAAATGCCTTAACAGCTTTCAAGGACCTTCTACATCCAGGACAATTTAAGACAGACAACACCACAGTAATGTGGTACATAAACAAGCAAGGGGGCACTCATTCCTACCCCCTATGCAGGCAAGCCATGACCTTGTGGAACACAGCTATAACTTATCAAGTTCATCTGCAAGCACAGTTCCTGCCAGGAAAGAAAAATACTCTGGCAGACGACCTAAGCAGTTCCCGGACATAGATCTCTTTGCGTCCCCACTGGATTGCCAACTACAAAAATTCTGCACAAGGACTTATCACACACAAGCATGGAAAGTGGATGCTCTTTCATTCAGCTGGAAAAGCCTAAACGTTTATGCCTTCCCACCACTGCCTCTCCTTTCAAAGGTACTCCTAAAAGCCAGACAAGACAAACCACAGATGATTCTGATTGCTCTAGACTGGCCACGCCAGCACTGGTACCCAATCTTAAAGAACTTAGCTCAAGGACCACCTTGGATTTTGCCTCTAATTCCACACCTTCTGACTCAACAAAACAATCAGATCCTGCACAGTCAGCTCAAAACCTTATCCCTGGCTGCATGGCAGCTTCATTAGTCAAAAAGACAACACCTCTATCTAAAGCTGTTATGGATGTCATTCAGGAGGCCTAGCACCTGGAAATCTTATTCAGAAAAGTGGAAGAGATTCTGTGACTGGAACCAGGCTCAAAGCCTTGACCCTGTTGTCCCTAACATTCCTCAGATACTACAATACTTAACTGAGATGCTGGACAAAGGACTATCCTTCTCATCCATTAAGATCCATGCTTCTGCCATTTCGGCTCATTACAACACAGATCCTCCTATTTTCTCTCATCCGTTGCTAAAGCAGTACCTCAGAGGGGCTAAAAACATAAGACCGCCCCAGAGAGCACCAACTCCTACTTGGGACCTCAATTTTGTCTTGGAAAAACTCACTTTACCTCCTTTTGAGCCAGTCAATTCAGCAGAATTAAAATATATATCATGGAAAACTGCTCTGCTACTGGCAATAACCTCAGCACGAAGAGTCTCAGAACTACAGGCACTAATGGCAGTGGAGCCTTTCATCATTTTTCACCAAGACAGGGTTTCCTTAAGAACAAACCCTTCATTTATACCTAAGGTGGTATCCAGTGTGGCGCTCAACCAAACTATTCACTTGCCAACATTTTATCCGAATCCCCAGAATAAAGGGGAGAGAATTCTACATTCCTTGGACATACACAGGCAGTTATGCTTCTATTTGGACAAAACAAAAGCTTTCAGAAAAACTGAACAATTGTTTGTATCTTATGCTTCAAGATCACAGGGAAAGGCTATTTCAAAGCAGACAATTTCAAAGTGGATAGGACACTGTATCCGGTTCTGCTACACACAGCATGGAAAACCTGTACCATCTAACATTAGACCACATTCCACCAGGGCAACTGCAACTTCTACTGCCTATCTTAGAGGAGTACCTACCAAAGACATTTTGGAAGCTGCAACTTGGAGTTCAGTGCACACTTTTACCAAGCATTATCACTTGCCTCTTTGCTCAGATCCAGAGCTGGCTTTGCCACTGCAGTGCTGCAGGGCCTCATAGCCACACCAAATCTTCTGTAGAACCAGCCACCCTGACTCAGCTTTGGGATTCTACCCAAGTGTAATGATTGCAGAAGTGAAACACTATGAACATAGTACAGTTTTGTACCTACCATAAATGTAGATGTTTGAGTGTCTTCATTGCTGCAGTCCTGGTTACCCACCCGCCATCCCCTCTTTCTTAGCTGGGTTTTGTCTATAACTTTCTACACTTTGCTACCTATGTGGTGTATTTGCTGGTTATTGAAGGTTTTGTTTTTACCTTACTGTATGTTTTGTAAGCAATATGTATTGCCTATCTTTTTGGGGGCACCTGACAATCTGGGGCAAGAAAAACTGAAGAAAATGGCGTCTGCTGCTTCTTATATACCCCTGTCGCACTGACGTCAGGGAGGAGGCGACAGCAACCGACACCGGACCAAGACTTTGGAACTCTGGCCCGACTGCGGGAATGCCTGACGGCAGGATAACCCAAGTGTAATGACTGCAGCAGTGAAGCCACTGGAACATCTACATTTATGGTAGGTACAAAACTGTACTATGCGTCTACCTTGAATGGGTCCGGAGCTGCTGGTGTATTCAGGCCTACTGACTTGCATATTAAACCAATGCCATCTTCTTCTTCAAGGCCTAAAACTCGATCCATACCTAGAAAACCGATGCCCAGACCGCATGGTCAGGCTTCTGTGCCTAAAAAACAAATGATAAGAATGGCTGAAGACCTTATTACTTTAATCAGGGGAAGCCAACCTTCCCCCTCTAAGAGACGTAGGACTGAATTTGCTTATGATTCTTCAGATCAGGATTCTGAAGTTTCCGTTTCCTCTGATGACCAGGATTTACCCTTCTCTACCTCTGAGGATACTGAGGACTCTATTCCCTTTGCTTTCCCTCCAGAGGATTTCTCTTTTGGTGAAACCTTGCATACTCTTAGGGTGCATTTTCGCTGGGAAAGCCAGGATTACTCTGATTCTAAAAATAGGCTTAGGGATTTCTTACTCCTGCCCCAACACAGGCCTTTAGCTATCCCCCCTGTACTGGACATTGTTGATGATGCGTTTTTGGAATCTACCTTGACCCCTGAATCCTTACCTCCTGCTCCCAGAAAACCAGATAGATATTACAGGGTTCCTGACTCTCACAAGTTCCTCTTTAAAAATCCTATTGCGGATCCTGAGACCATTTTATAGGGAGCAAAGGGCATTAAGGCTACTACTGCCAAAAATCCTAGCCCCTCTGATAGAGATTCCAGGGCGCTGGATAGATGGGGTGCTAAGGTATATACTTCTGCAACCTTGGCCATTAGGGCCTTAAACTGCCAGTTTCATATGTTAAAGTAAACAGAAACTGATGTTGATTCCTGACTGTGCGGAAAATAAAGATTTACAGGATTTAATGCATTCTGTTGAACAAGTTGGAAAACATACTTTGCAATGTGGTTTTGATTCACTAGAGGCATCTTGCAGGGCTGCTGTCACTGTGTCTGTACTTAGAAGGCATGCTTGGCTTAAGGAGCAATCTTTGCCAGATCATGTTAAAGCTAAATTGCTGGATGCTCCCTTAAACCAGGACCGCCTGTTTGGCAACAAAGCAGAAGTACTTAAAAAGATGGAGGAAAAAGCTAAATCTATGCAAACGATTTCCTGCAAGTACAGCCTCCAAGATTTAGTAGGTATTGGCCCTCTAATAATTGGTCCTTTCCTGCTTCTTCCAGGCCTTCTCGGTCCAAACCCAGAACCAGCAGAACACCCAGGCTTCAGTCCCAAGATACCCACAGGACTAAGCAGTGGAGGGCTCCCACTTCCAAAGCGGGGAATAGTAAGATTGCCCCCTATGGTAAACTGTCTCAATGACTTAACTTTAAATCTTCCAAGCCCTTCTCAACTGACTGCTCCTTTAGGGGGAAAGATTGCTCTGCAGGCAAAAAACTGGGAACTCGTTACCCAGGACAAATGGGTTTTAAATATAGTTTCCCAGGGATACAGATTCCACTTCCACACTTTACCAACCCCAAATGGTTGGCCATATCTACCCCCAAATCAGTGGGCAGAGGCTCAAAAGCAAGTTCTGTCTCTCTTAAGTATAAGGGCTAGTCAGACTGTCCCAGAAGAGGAAAGGGGGCAAGGTTTCTACTCGAGACTTGTCCTGGTACCCAGAAAAGACAACTCCTGGCGTCCTATCCTGGATCTCTCTATCCTAAACACCTTTTTGGTGATCCCAAATTTCAAGATGCTAACTCTTCACCAGTTGCTTCCTATACTAGGCAAGGATGCCTGGTTGGCAACACTGGATTTAAAAGAAGCCTACCTGCACATCCCAATTAGGGAATCTTGCAGAAGATACTTACACTTGAAAGCAGGCTTCATGCACTATCAGTTCTCTGCACTGCCCTTTGGCTTATCTACTGTGCCCAGGGTATTCATAAAGTGCCTAGCTCCAGTCATTGCATTTTGCAGGCAAAGAAATATTCAAATATACCCATACCTGAACGGTGGTGCTGCGATAGCGTTGCCGCCTCACAGTAAGACGGTGTCCTGTTCGATTCTCAGCTAGATCGTCTTCTGTGTGGAGACATGAGTGAATGGGCATACCCTCGTTGAAGGTTGTGCGTAAGAGCCAGCAACTCGGCATGTAAAAATCTACTGCCAATCATTAGCGGACTGGAGTTCCACTGTGGCGACCCCTAACCGGGAAAAGCCGTAAGACACAACAACCCATACCTGAACGATTGTCTAATTCAGACAGAAAGCAGGACATACTATTGAATCATCTGGCGTTTGTACAAAAAGTGCTAACTTCTCTGGGGTACACCATAAACGAAAATAAATCGCAACTTTTATCCTGCCAACAAATTGTATTCCTGGGAGCAAGCTTGAACACAACTTCCCAGATGGCTTTCCTCACGCCAGAGAAACAAGTTCATTTGACATCCTACTTCAAACTAATGGCCACAAAGACCCTGCTATCTGCAAGACAAATACTGCAAGCCTTGGGGTTCATGGCCTCCTGCATTCTCCTAATTCATTATGCAAGACTGCATATGAGGAAACTACAATGGTATCTAAAAAGCCTATGGTGTCAACATTCCCAGGATCTAGAAGCAATGATTCGTATCATACCTTGCCTACAGATAGAGTTCCTTTGGTGGGCAGAGGCCTGCCATCAAAACCAGGGACTGCCATTCGCTCTACCCCCTGCCGCCCAAACCCTAACAGATGCATTAGACTATGCATGGGGGGCTCACTTGGCAGGTAAGTGCATTCAGGGCAAATGGAACCCAATGCACCTGCATATCAGTCAAAAAGAAATGTTAGCTGTACAGCTTGCTCTGACAGCCTTCAAGGACCACATTCTTCCAGGACAGTTAATGGTAAAGATGGACAACACGACTGTTATGTGGTACATAAACAAGCGGGGGGAACCCACTCATACCCTCTCTGCAGACTAGCCATGGCTCTGTGGAACACAACCTTGAGCTACCAAGTCCACGTACAGGCTCAATTCCTGCCAGGAAAGCTAAATATACTGGCAGACGAAATAAGCAGAAATATCATGGACTCACACTAGTGGAAACTGGAACCAAAGACATTCAGCATGTTGATAAACAAATGGGGGAGCCTAGAGATAGACCTGTTTGCCTCCCCCCAGAACTACCAATTGGACAAATTCTGCACAAGGATTCCCCACAAAAAAGCTTGGCAAGTGGATGCCCTGTCCTTCACCTGGAAAAATCTATCAGTTTATGCCTTTCCTCCTCTGCCTCTCCTCTCCAAGGTACTAAAGATCAAACAGGACAAAGCAAGGACGATACTGATTGCACCAGACTGGCCACACCAACACTGGTACCCCCTCTTGCACAGTGTGCCACTGCTGGCTCCATGGCACCTGCCTCAGACCCCTACCCTGCTGTCCCAGCAGGAGGGCCAGATTCTGCACCCTTAGCCTCAAACCCTGAACCTGGCAGCCTGGCTCATTACCTGATCTCTCCGTTACCATCCCTCAGTAAACAAGTGTTGAATGTCATTCTGGAGGCAAGGAGGCCTAGTACAAGAAAATCTTATGCTGAAAAATGGAAAAGATTCTGTTCTTGGAACCAGACTCGGGGGGGGGGGGGGGGGGATGGGCACAGCAGCACCCAGTTTACCTCAGATTCTTCAATACTTAACTGAGATGCTTCACAAGATCCTTTCCTTTTCCTCCATCAAGATTCATGCCTCGGACATTTCAGCTCATTACAACACAGAACCACCCCTCTTCTCTCATCCACTGCTCAAGCAGTTCCTCAGAGGGGGCAAAAACTTAAGACCACCCAGTAGAGCCCGAACTTCAGCCTGGGACCTTAACTTTGTAGTGGAAAAACTCACTTTACCTCCTTTTGAGCCAGCTGCCAATGCAGAGTTGAAATTCCTTTCTTGGAAAACCGCCTTTCTTTTAGCCATCACTTCAGCAAGAAGGGTTTCTGAATTACAGGCCCTTATGGCAGTGGTGCCTTTCATCATCTTTCATGTGGACAGGGTGTCCCTCAGGGCCTATCCCTCCATGCCCAAGGTGGTATCCAGTGTGGCTCTTAATCAGTCCATTTATTTGCCAACCTTCTTTTCTAATCCACAGAACAAAGGGGAATGTATACTGCACTCCTTAGATGTGCACAGACAACTTCGATTTTACTTGGACAGGACTAAACATCTTAGGAAATCTGAACAACTGCTGGTGGCATTTGCTGCAGGGGCAGAGGCGAAGGCCATTTCAAAGCAAACCATTTCTAATGGATAGGCCATTGCATTCATTTCTGCTGTAAGCACCATGGAAAACCTATCCCACAGGGGATAAGACCATATTCAACCAGGGCTGCATCTACCTCTACAGCCTTTCTCAGAGGTGTCCCTACCAGGGACATCCTAGAAGCTGCTACCTGGAGTTCTGTACATACCTTCACCAAGCATTGCCATTTGCCAATTTTCTCTAAATCCAGAGCTGTCTTTGCCACTGCAGTCTTGCAGGGCCTTATAGCTGGTCCTAATGCTATCTGATTTCCTCCTCCAATTCTTAGGTTTGGGAATCTATCCAAATGTCATGACTGCAACAGTGAAACATGAAGAACATAGTACAGTTATATACACTTACCATAAATGTAGATGTTTGAGTGTATTCATTGTTGCAGTCTTGGTTACCCTCCCTCTAGCCCCCCCCTAACTTCTTTTGGCTATACCTCTATTCTTGTTTACTATGCTTAAAGCTTATTGGTGTATTTGCATTTTTATTGGAGGTGTAACCTGGTATATATATCTGTAATTGCTTCCCATTAGGGGGCATCTGAGATCTGGGGCAAGAAAAACTGATGTAATGACGTCGGCTGCATGCTTTATACCCCTGACTGCCTGACGTCATGGAAGGTGAGACAGCAACTGATGCAGAACCCAAGGCTTTGATAATCAGGCCGACTGAGGGCTACTGCAAGCAGATAACCCAAATGTGATGACTGCAACGGTGAATACACTCTAACATCTACATTTATGCTAAGTGTACACAGCTGTACTCTAACAGTACTAATTACCTTTCTCATGTCTTTGATACATGTGCACGTACACACACACACACACACACACACACACACACACACACACACACACACACACACACACACACACACACACAATTGATCTATTTTTCTGTTAGAGTGCATCTTCTTGCAATTTCTTACTTTTGTCAAGGTTCAATTTCCTTGTCATTAGCATCTTTGAAGATTTGTAAAGCCTTTATCAGAGGTACTTTTATTATCTGAAGTCACATCAAAGATTCTACCTCTCTATTAAAGTTTTGCTTTGTTTTTAGATAAACTGAGTATTTTTCTTTTGAAGTAGCTGCTGTGGTATAGTTAAAATAAATATCTGGGAAAGGTAACTTTCTTATGGCTGTTAATTATGCTGGAAGAACCTCTGAGTTGTCTGTTGTGTCAGTCCTTCATATAACCCATACTTTATGCACAGGGTAACAAGTGAGACAAACTTCAGTCAGTCTGAAAACCTGACTGTATTGTTTCCTAATTACTGTAGCTGAAAAGGTATGTTGTATTGCATCGCTGTCCGCAGGCAGCTCAAATTTTGTGTGTATGGAGTGAAATCTGTCAAAAAAGGCTTACACTTGTTTGTCATCTTTTTTAATAAAAAAGAAAAAAAAAAAACACTGGGCTCTAAAGTTTCTAAAATTACTTTTATTAAGATAGTTAAGTCATTAAATTGAATTTTGTTATGAGAACTAATATAAACCTTTGCCTTCTTTGCCTAGTGTTCTCTCATCTGTGGCAAGAGCTCTCGGTCAAACATTTTTTAGAAAAGTATCCTTCAGTAACATTTGTGCAGTAGGTGTGAGAGATTCACTTAGCACTTTAACATGATATGACAGGATGGATGTAATCCCTAAATTTATGTCTTCTTTACTGGCCACAGTATGAGGTATTTTGTTTGTTAGTCAGGTAAGTGGACTTCTTTTTTGTTTATCTTTTTAAGGTGCGACCTGAGCTCAAAGAAGGAGATGTCTAGTAATCTTCGACTTTTAGTACATCCCACACAGTGTTGCAAAGATGTAGCAGATTTCGAGACATAGTTTTCTATATAGTGACACTTGTGTAGCTTATTGCCATTTGCGAGATGAGGGAAAGACCGGCTGCCTAGGAAGATTTGTCCTTAGTCCTGACATTTTGTTAATGCCTTTATTACCTAAGACATTGACAAACATACACACACAGAAAAGAAAACAAACCATTTTTCCATTTAAATACAGTATATATCACATATAGTTTTTGAGCTGCTATCATTAGTCCAACTTTACAAAAAAAATACTGAATTCCCGCTTTCCCTTTAAAGTCACTCGTCCTCCTCCCAAACATTATTATGCACATATTGTTCCCACAATTTCCATTTACTTCTATGTACATTGCCCCTTTCCTTCTCTTTTCTAAGGATCCTTTTTCCAGTTCTTTTATCTCATGTATAGTATTCAGCATCTCAAATACAGTTTGTGCAGGCTTTGATTTTCATTTTTTAGTAATTTTTGGGGTAGCCAACACAATTAAACTTGATAAGGCCATACTGTGTCTAGGCAATTCAGATCTTGTATCACAGCTGAAAAGAATAATATCCTTACCTACAGCCATTTGCTCACCCAGTATTTCTGGCAGAGTACTCTGAAGGGAATTTTTTAAATCTGCCAAATCATTACAGTCCCAAAATGTATGTTACCAGTAACTTCTTTCTTATCCAAGACACCTCCAACATTTGCCGTCTACCTAAGGAAATATTCTTTGAAATCTGCTTGGGGTCTAAGAATACCTATGCAAACACTTCCAAGGAAAAATTCTAAACCTTCTGGACTTTGTTGCCTATTTGGGATATATATATATATATATATATATATATGTGTGTGTGTGTGTCTTCACATTGCTTTCTAGTAAATTGCCTTTCCAGTCTCTCTTCCCAAGCTTTTCTAACCTCCTCTTATTGATTGTTATATATTTTATATGCACTACTAATTATCCCTTTTTAAGCTGCGGTGGTGCAGCGGTAGCGTTGTCACCTCACAGCAAGAGGTTCTCCCGTTCGATTCTCGGCTGGAGCACCTTCTGTGTGGAGTCTGCATGTCCTCCCCGTGGTCGAGTAGCGTCCGAAAGACGGGCGTGTCTTCATTGAAGGTTGGGCGTCGAGCTGGCACCTCGGCACCGTAAAAATCTACTGCCAATCAATAGCGGACCGGAGTTCCGCTGTGGTGACCTCTAACCGGGAAAAGCCCAAAGAAAAACAACAATAACTAATTATCCCTTTTTAACAGCTACTTCTGTTCTAGATTCAACTAAAACTCTACTAGAGCAGGCCTTTCATATAAAATCCCCCTATTCCTTTCTCTCTGCCTATTCTCGAGATTAAGCCCTGGTAGGGAAGGCAGTCTCTCTAGCCTGTAATCAAGATGTTTTCTTGGCCTCATACCATTCTGTTACCATTCCTGTTTGAGTTATTTGTTCCCAGTGTCTTGGTTTCTTTTCCAGGTTTCTCCAGTGCATTCAGACCCCTCTTGCCTATTTTTTGTACCTCACTTGCAGTCATCCCTGTTGACAAAATCTCCTTTCTCCATTCTTCTATTGGTCTAGTTCTTAGAATACTTTCTGCTACTTTATGAATATAACATTCCATATTGTTGTTATTCTTAAAGATCTGCATCCAAAAACCCACACTTTCTCTAACTTCCCATTTGCTTCATCGTTATCCCTTTCCATTTTGAATTATAACCTTCTGCTTGTGTTTTATATATATATATATATATATATTAGCCCTAACAGTGTAGCTCTAAAATATCCCTTCAAATAAGGTAAATCTAAACCACTTTGTTCTACTGGAAGGATCAACATATCCCACTTAATTCTTACCTTATTTCCCCTGCAGATATATTACTTCAATTCTTTATTAATTATTTTCCATATCTTTTCCTGCGGCTGATAACAGTATGCCTGACCCATATACAAGACTAAAGGGACTAAAAACATTTTCATGCTTGTATCTTGCTATCCATATCTATAAATAAGAGTCTCTAGTTTCTTAATTTTTATATTATCTTTTTAGTCTCTTCCCATATTTCCTTAGCTGACATAATAGAAGCCTTTGAATCCATTCTTCTAAATACTTCATCTTATCATGTCCCCATAAGTATGGGTATTGCTGAACTAATTTGCTTGTGGGCACATACTTTATAGATATAGCTATTGTTTTATTTTCACTGATTTTATGTACTGAAAAGACTTGAAACAGTCTCAGTGTTTCACAACACTGAGATGTCCTTTTCTGGATTTATGAGGTACAAAATATCATCTGCAAATAAAGCCAACCTTTCTTGATTACCATGCAGATTATACCCTTGTATTTCTGAGTCCCTTATTTTCTTAACCACTGCCTCTAAATGGAAAGCAAGTAACAAAGGGGAAAGAGGACAGCCCTGCCTGATTCCTCTGCCAACACAGATGTCTGAGAATAACCCTCCCACTTTAATTCTTTCCTCCATTTTTTATATCCTTTTAATTAACCTTATTATTGTAGCAGAGAATGCAGATGCTTCCAGTGCCCTACTCCTAAAATCCCAGTTTACTCTATCAGATGCTTTCTGTGCATCAAGATACACCAACAACAGAGGTATGTTCTTACATTCTCCTTCCCTATGGATCATCATCATTGTTCTATTAATGTTGTCAAATGTGTGCTACCCTTCCACAAAACCACACTGATCCATATCTATCAGTTTTGGCAACACCTATGCTATTCTATTAGCTAGTATATTCATAAACACTTTATAATTGTGGTTTAAAATTGAAATGGGTCTATATGAAGCTGGGTCTTTGCCATTTTTGGTAACACAGCCGACATAGCTTTCTTCTAAGATGTTGGTGCTTCCCCCTCTTTTTAAAATACTGTTAAACAAAAATTTCCAGAACTTTATCACTTTCTGCTCTCTTAATTTCCAAACTTCCACAGGAATACCATCTGTTCTAAAGACTTTTCTGAAGATTGACAGTACATCACTGTTTTTCTCTCATCACCTCCTATCTTAACTGTTTAGTTGTTGAGCCTTGTCTGCCTCTAACCTTGCCATAATTAAGTCTTTCATAAATATTTCCATTTATGCTCTTTCTTGATTTCCATATTTTTTGTTTTATACAAATTTTCATAAAATGTACGGACTATTTCTAAAACCTCCGTAGATCTTCAATTATTTTTCTTGTTATAGGTTCCTAAGTTTGTTGACAACCTTTTCAGTGTTCTGCTGCCTAAGTTGTGCTAAAAGTTTTTGTGCTGTGGAGTTACTGAAAAATTGTTGCTTAACAGCAATCTTTCTAATCTCTTATATATTATCCAGTTACTTCCTTATTTTTTGTTTAGCATTCTGCATTTGCTCCTCTCCTGTTCTATGAGATCCCGTTATTCTGCAATACTTTAACCTTTTCAGCACGTACTAGTAATTTCTGTTGCTTCTTACGCATATCTCTCTCTCTTTTATTTGACCCTGTTTTTTAAAATCCATTTTCATTTTATCCCAGTCACTTGGTATAACTTCTGAAGATATTTCTGTCTTCCCTCATAACTCTTGAGTAATTTTCACTACCCATTCATTAAACTCCTGTCTTTTTTAATATGTAAGTGGGAAAGTGCCATTGCCCTGTATTTTTATCTTAGTTTTTTATTGGTGTATGATCAGAAATGGTTAATGGATGTGTGTCAAAGCTTTCAACTAAATGCACTTGTTCCTGTGAAATCTAATTTCTATCTAGTCTAGCTCAGTCATTATACCTTGGGGAATAATATGTAAATTCTGTCCAAGTTCCTACTACTGAAGTCACATCTTCCTTACAAAATGTTTTCATAAATGTCTTCAGAAATCTACCTTATTTTGTTATACTGTCCCTTCTAGGTCCCCCTGATACATCCTCACTATTGCAAATCAAATTCTTCTCCCCATCTATAAATAATACTCCACACTGAAAGCTGATTACTTTTCCCCAAACTTTTCTTAAGCTCCATAATAGCAGTTTTCAATGGAATATAAATACATGCCATTGTAATCCTCTTGCCTTGCCAGTAGCCTCTTACTACAACAAATCTACCATTTGTACCTCATATATCACTATTGGAGCCCCTCTAGCAATTAGTATAATTACTCCCCCTTTCCTCTGTGCCTGATACTCTGCTGAATATCCATTCTGAAATCCTCTCTTTGTCAAATTCACATGCACATTTCTTGCCAGATGTGTTTCCAGCATAATATGGACAGCATAGCCATCATTGATAAAAAGCTATTGTTTCCACCTGTTATACTTGACATTTTTTTGTGTGTAGTTCCAGCTTTTGTGTTGCATACATATACTAATTTTTGGCAGGATGATCTTTTGTACAGTTGTTTTTTCTCATCTCTGTTTGAACCTATGTCAAATTTTTCAAGACATTGTGTTTTAATGAAAACCTTCAAAAAACGAAACACCTTATCCCGTTAACTTGAAAGAGGCACATCCTTATCCCCTGTTAATTTGCAACAGGCACACAAAACTCTGTTCATCTTCAAAACATTTAAGATCTGACGTTGCCAATTTTCATTTTATCCTCACCATTGCAATAGCTCATGGCAACCAAAAATCTCTCAAGCACCCTACCTTACTCATAATGCCTCTCTCCCAATAACCTTGGATCTCGTTTGCCACTTCACGAGGACTTGGTCATTCCTTACAGCTCTTGAGCAGTGCAGTTTTTTTTCTGTTTTTTATATATATATATATATATATATATATATATATATATATATATATATATATATATGTATATATATATATATATATATATATTACCTTTCTTTCACATTTTTGTCAATTTTCTTTGTCTTTTGTCTCTCTTTAAGCTGTTTGGATCTTTCCCGATTCTTCTCGGAGTTTTACTTAAATTTTTATACAGTAAAGCTTTGTTGGCAATTTCCCTTTCCATCCTCTCCTACACTATTGTTATACTTTAACACTGTTTAACTTTTTTTTTTAATAGTGTTTTTCTCTTGCAGTTGAAATAAGTTTCTGTGCTATTTTCGTAGTTGGTGTTGTGTTCTGGTTCTTGTTTTGTTAATCATGCTTTTTCTCACATTATGGCAGAAAAAGACAGGCCAGCTGACTTCAAAAAATATTCTATGTGCGGTAACAAAATTCCACTAAGTGACTCGCACAGTATTTGTGTTTACTGCTTTGGTCTGTCCCACCTTCAGGAGGACTGTTACATTTGCAAGGCATTTAATTACAGACCTGTAGCAGAGCGTAAGAATAAACTGATTTTAAAAAAGCATGTTGCTGTCCTCTTTTGGGGAGGCCATTTCTGCCGCAAACAAAAAGAAAGCTGATTCTTTCTCCAAATCCAGTCACTCCAGCCCAGCTTCATCCAGAGGTTTGGACAGGGGAAGAAAGGAGACCTTTGTTGGCTCCAGAGATTTTGATGGAGTCAAATCCAAAACCTGATAAACGCTCGGATCCAAAGGAAGTTTCTTTGGATCCTACTACTTCAAGGACTCCTCTTTCGGATCCAGCAGCTTCAGATCCATATCTCGCTGTGTCTAAGGGTAGGTCAGATCCATCACTGTTGGATCCAATGATAAGTCCATTAGTCCATTTTTGCCCAGGACTCGGTATTCCCCCTCAGTAGATCTGGTAGCATTCAGTGTTCCTTCACTGTTCTTGGACAGACCTAAATTTCTGTCGGCACCTTTGACTCGCTCCACTAGAAGCCTTACAGAATATGATGACAGGATGATCAAGAAGATCCGCTGGGCGGAAGGAATTGCAAGGCCCCCTACGGCTCCTACCCCCAAGGGACAGGAGTTCTGAATCTCATCATCCCTGCTCCAGCCCCCTAGGAAGTTTTGAGTCGTCGGATCTGATCCACCTGATTCTGTTGATATCGGAGGTGAGGATCCTTCCTTCCTCTGCTCTGATTCTTGCTCCGAGTTCCCAGTTCAGTTGAACCTGAGGACCTCTTGGGGTCATGGCGACCTGGTCGGATCTGAGGGGCTGGATTTGCTCCCAAAGTTCTCGGAGCCTGCCCTCCCATCTTGCAGTTTCAACCCAGATCATTCCAGCCCCGATTTTGCTTTGAGGCTGCTGTCACTAGAAGTTGGAGGGACAGAGACAGGCGAACACTGTTTTTGGATCGAAATTCCTTCATTTCTCAGGGATAGTCGGCCTTTGAGGCTCTGAAAAGAGCTGTGTCTGCTGTGGCAGTTCAGGCAGGGCCTGCCTCATCGGTTTTGTAGTTCTCTACCTTGCAGACCTTGCCCAAGGTGTCGTGACCAGACCTCCCACAGGGACCGAAGGTCCATAAGCCACAGGCTGCCCATCAGGGTTCCCCCTCCTCCTCCATTACCTCCCTGTAACTCCCCAAGGAGAAGGTTCCTCAAAAGAGGAGGTGCAAGAGGAAGCACCTGGACTCCACGGAAGAGTCCATCACTGACAACACTGACCTTGATGAAGGTAAGGGATCCCCTCTGTCACCCGTGGATTATGTTTCCTTCAGGACATCCTTGAGATCTTGAAGCAGAGGGGTGGCTGGAAGTCTAGCAGTCCCTCATCTGAGGAGTCTGTGTGTCTGGTGGCTTTTGGATCCTGCCCACTGATGAGCTCATCGAGTTGATCTCTCGGCGGGTGTGGGAGGCTCCAGACTCCATTGAACCAACCTCCCACAGACCTAATAAAATAATAGCGCCTGAAGATAAGTTTTGGTCAAGAGGTGGGTGTTCCAGTAGATGCCAAGGTCATGGCAGCAGCCATGAAGAAAGAACTTGCTGATGACAATTCTACTATCCATCTTGCTAATAAGGATTCTAGTATGATGGATAGATGTGGGAAGCATGGTTTCTTTCAGCTACCTTTGCCCTGTGGCCTCTAAATTATCTTTCTCATTTTTTCAGATTACAGAGGGATCTGATCAAGGAGCTAACAGATACGCTTTCAGGAGCCATGTCTGAAGAGGTGCAAGCTTCGGTTGCCTCACAGCTGGTCACCCTACATTCATTACAAACTCCTCCATAAGGCTCTCTTTGCATGCAGACAAAGGGGTGAGTAGAGCTGTGGGTTCAGGTTTCTCTATGGGGAGGCAGGCCTGGATGCACTTGTGTGACTTTGCTGAGGCCGTTAAATCTTTGTCAGTGATCTGTTTGATGGCACTTCCCTGTTTAGCCCTAAGATTAGAGATGCAATGTCCAGGTATGAGAAAGATGGGAAGACCCTTTCTGCCATGGGTGTTTGTTTTTTCACAGAGACCATATTTAAAAAAAATCAGAGGAGCAGTGGAAAAATGTGGTTCAGAAAATGTCAAGGGTCTTTTCCTCAAGCACATGGCAAAACACGAGGCAGAGGAAGGAGCAATGATGGGAGATGCTGTCCCCACAGCAGGAGAGCTCAGCATAATCAAAGGTTCAGAGATGCCTTCTTTGGCCGACACTTTCACTAGTCCTGAAAGAGGCCTGATTGCCCTTCTCTGAAGGCAATCAGGGGTTGACTGTCCCTGCACTAGAGAGCCTGGCTGGAAATAAATGACAAATGGGTGCAGAGGATAATATCCAGAGGATACTGTATGCCTTTTTTCCCATCCACCACACCAAACCAAAAAACACTCTGATGCTCCACCCAGTTTAATGTTCTGTTTGGTACAGAAAAAAGCAGGGGGCTGGAGATCAATACTGGATCTCAGCAGATTAAACAAATCAGTTCAGCGGAGCAAGTTCCAGATGGTCGTGGTTCAGTTGATACTCCCATTCTTGGGAAAAGACAATTTGATGTGCTGTAAAGACCTTCAGGATGCGTACTACCATATAAAGATGGACAGGTGATCCAGAAGTCATTTGCACTTCCGGTTGGGAGCCAGTCACTACCAGTTCAGAGTACTGCTGTTTGGCCTCACTACGGCCCCTAGAGTGTTCACCAAATGTAAGGCAGTGGTAGCAGCTCACTTGAGACAGCAAGGATTCCAGGTGTTTCCATATCTAGACGACGGGTTCATCAACTGTCCAACCAGTCATCTACTTATACAAGAAAAGGCACGTTTTTTTCAAACTTGCTCTTTGTTAGGCATTACAGTAAATTATGAAAATTCAAGCCTAGACCCCTCTCAAGAATTGGACTTTATAGACGCAAACATAAACACAGTTGAGATGATAGCATGCCTCCCATCATCGAGTGGTGACTGTAAGAGACAAGGTCAGAATGTTAGTACACAATTCATGGGTATCTGCTCGATCAGTACTTCAGGCATTGGGTTTTATGGCAGCAGCAATAATAACTGGTTTCACTAGTGAGATTCCACATGAAACTATTACAGTGGCTTCTTACGGTTCAGTGGTCCTTCCTTCATCAACCCATGTCAGCAACGATAAGGATTACGAACGCTTGCAAGAGGGATCTGTCATGGTGGATTCACTTAGAACAGCTTACTCAAGGTTGTCCCTTTGTCCCCCCACTTCTTAGTGCCACAGTGACCATGAACACTTCTCAGACAGGGTGGGGGCTATTATCTGGGAACAACAGTCCAAGGCACATGGCTTCTCAGTAAGCCAAGTCGCACATCACTGTCCTGGAGATGCTGTGCTACTGGCATTACAAGCCTTTCAGAATGCTCTCCCTCATGGGACAGTTGGGATTCAGTCTGACAACATGTCGGTAGTCTGGTACATCAGCGAGCAAGGGGGAACCTGATCTTACCCCTAATGTCAAGAGGCACTCAGGGTGTGGCAGTGGGCAATCTCATCCAATCACTTTCTGGTAGCAGTCCACATTCCGGGAAAGTCCAGTATGATAGCAGACAAGTTGAGCAGGTCCATTATTATGCCTCATGAGGGGTCCCTCAATCAGAAAGTGGCAGAGGACATATTTTGCAAGTGGGGTCAGTCTTGTTGCAACCATTTTGTGTCCCCTATGAGCAGTAAACACAGCAGCTACTTTGCCGTGTTCTCCCCAAGAGTGGAGTCCCTGAGGGATTCTCCCACTCATAATTGGCCTCCCAGTCTGTTATATGCCTTTCCTCCATCCCCGTTAATCCCAAAGTTTCTTCAGAAAGTGAACAGGTTGAAGGGAGAAGTAATCCTCATTGCCCCATATTGGCCCTGACAAATTTAGTTTCTTTTTCTTTGGCCTCGCCTACAGAAGAAGCTATGGATTCTGGATCCAATTCCAGACCTCCTGTCACATCTGACAGGAATGCCTCATCCGAACATTCACAATCTCAAGCTGACAGCTTGGTACCTCCAATTCCACTGATAGCCAGACAACCTATGCTCTCTTCCCTCATGCGCCATATATTACTATCTTCCCATAGATCATCTAAGTTGTATAACAGTAAATGGAGTAGATTCATACACTGGTCGCAACAAAATGATGTAGATCCATTTTTCAGCTCCTGTCCACAATATTCTAGAGTTTTTGGCCGAGCATTTTAATGAGGGAACAGTGTATTCTACAATCAAAGTACTGCTCGATGCAACCTCTAGCTTTCAGATTGGACTTCATGGTTCTACTCTTGCATCACATAAGCTATGCAAAGCCTTCTTGAGAGAAGCAGTTTTACTCAAGCCCTCATATAAAGATCCTTCACCACTTTGGGACTTAAATTTGGATACTACAAAAAATTATGCATCCTCCCATTGAACCAGCGGCTACCTATTCTTGGAAAGCTATATTCTTGGTAGACATCAGATCTGCAAAGAGAATTTTTGAGATTCAGGTTTTGTCCTTCCAACCACCTCATTTGATCTTTCACAAGACAGGGTCACTTTACATACTAGTCCTTCATTTTTACTAAAGATAGTTTCTGAAAGTACTATCAACCAATCCATTAATCTTCCCAAACGTCTGTAATAAAGATGAATATATGCTGTGTTTGCTCGATATTCATAGACAACTACATTTTTACCTTCATAGAACAGAGGACATAAAGCAACATTTTGTGTCCTTCTCAGAAAATAGATTGGGCCTTCCAGTTATCAAGGTGACTCTAGCTAAATGGGTTATGGACTGCATCTCTTATGTTTACAAGGGTCAAGGTTAAGAGCTCCCAAAGCCTGTTTGTGCTCACTCCACTGGAGCAATGACCAGCTCTTCAGTTTTCTAGTGTAGAGCGTCCTTGGATGACATTTGCACAGCAGCAACCTGAGCCATTCCTCATACATTTATCACTCATTACAGCTAGACTTGATTTCTAGGGATAGGGCCTCTTTTGGTACAATGGTTCTGAAGAATATCCTTCCATAAGGCCACCTAGGAAAAAGGAAGCTGGGGACTCTGTCCCACCTGTGAAGATAAAATGTAAATTGACAACATCAGATAAAATAGTTATGTACTCACAGTAACGTTCCATCTGTGTTGTCCATTTTTATTTTGTCCTCACAACCCCACCCTCCATCTCCCTGTCCCTTTTTGACTACTAAATTAGTGAGTTGATCTATAGTTGTTTCAGTGGCCATGGTGAAAGCCAAAAATGGTCTTGCCCTTATTAAGGTATTTCCTATTCTATAATTTTCTGTGATTTATAAGCAAACAAGATCTGAGGTTATTGGGAGAGGCTTTATGGGTAAAGGAGGGTACTCAAGAGCTTTTTGGTTGCCACAAGCTTTTGCAACTGCCGAGTTGGATCCGAGGGCTCAGATTCAAAGCCACATGTAAAGACAAAATGAAAATGGGCAACACAGATGCAATGTTATGGTGAGTACCGAACTATTTTTTCAACCCTCCAGATGGAAACAGTTGCCCCAAATTGATAGCTGCACCTAAAGGCATTATCTAACCTAAAATTAAGGTTATTCATGCTAAATCACATGCTACAGCCTGCCCTCCCATTTATACTGATTGCGGTCTCTTCTTTTCTTATCTTACTTCCATCCCAGGTTTGAAAAAAAGCTTGCATCCTTTGAGAAAACATTAACTTTTAATTGTAACTTAAAAGGTGCACTGATTATCTTTAAATTAAACTAGTGTGTGCACTGTTTTGTTAACCTCATTAAAATTTTAAGGCTGCTATGGAGGTTATCCCTTATTCTGTTCCCATAATTTCAGTCTTATTTTTCACTGAATTGCTTGCTATTGTACCTTTTAAATTTTATATTTCACTCAGCTAGAATCCTCAGAATTTTCAAGATTAACTGCTTGCATCTGCAGACAGCCTGCATCCATAGAAATGTATTTAGCAATGAGTCTGTAAATTTCACTAAGAAAAGAATGAACAGCTACCCTCAGCTGCAGACATCTCAATTCTACTGAACATTTACCAGTAGAACACAAGCTAATATCTTTGTAGTGTAAGAAGCTTAGCATTTTCATGGCTTTCGTCATTTTTTACTTTTTTTTTAAAACCCACATGTTTACAAAAACACCTGTTTACAGCTTAAGCCAAATGCAGTAATCTGTAGACATTCACCCTTGCAAAATAAAGAGAAGATATCCTAAGTCTACATATAATGTAATCACTTCAGTAGTCCAAGATCACAGCATATGAACACTAACTTTGCTTTTGTCCAGCATTTTTTTCTCTTGTTATACTGAAAACCAATATTTCTTACAACTAAAACAAGTACTTGTTTACTTTATTATCTTTAACACATTCAGTAGTTATTGAAAAGACTCTCCCACAATTAAAATACCCCTGACTAGACACAGCACAAAACTGTTTTACTGTATATAACATGCAGTTTATGTTAAGATTTTGTTTATACAAGTACTAAGAACAGAAATTGTTTTACTTAGTTTTCCCTTTGTGTCCTCCTAAATGTTAAAGATATAAAGTGGGAGTATGTACTTTACAGTTCACCCACAATTTGTTTTCAAAGTCATCAAAAATCCAGTGTTTTTCATAGGTTCATAGATTAGTACTAGGCTAACTGCCCTTGTGGGCCATTTTAAGCCTATCCAGTTACCCCATGTGAGAATCAAACCCTGAACCTTGTGTCTGCAAGGTAAACACCTTAACCATTGTGCCATCCGTGTTTTCTTGCAAAACCATATTTCACAAATATGATATGCTTTATAGTCTTTATTTACTAATTTCAGAGTTGCCTGTCTTCATTTTCATCTCCATCTCCCAACACCAGCCTCTGGTTAAGTTCAAGGTACTGCTGATTATTCCTGTCAACACCTGTGCTTTTTTTCTGTCTCAAATATTTTTCTATGGGACATTGGAAAGGGTTTAACTGGCAAGAATGAGAAGCAGAGTCCCCTTCTGCTTGCCGACTCACTTTTTGTTGGATAAACGTTATTTCCTCCTTAGCCTGTTCTATATTAAAAAATACCTTTAATCCTGCTGGGAAAAAAACACTTTGAAGACAGCTGGATACACCAGCTTGAATCTCACACCTGCCTCTTGACATTCCCTGATTTACTGGGATAAATTTGCTTCTCTTTTTCTACAAACATTGTGCCGTTTCCAAATTTTAGTACTTTGCCCTGGTTCCACAAATTTGTCAGGATCATTTCTGTTTGCTTGTATGATTGCATCTTTACTGATGTAGGTCTTGGCTGCTTTCTCATTGCCAGGTTTGGAGCATTTACTCGATGTGCCTTTTCAGTTAAATTCTGCTGTGGAACTCCAGTCAGGTTGCTTATTTGTGCTTTCATAAAATTAATATAGTCTGTTCCTTCCGGTTTCTCTGGTACAACAGAAAATCTTAGGGTTTTTTTGCATGCTCTGGCTTTTATTTATTCTTGAGAAACCTCACATTCAGCCAGCTTTTTCTTCATGTCAACTTTGGATTTTTTCATTTTTATCAGTTCAGTGGCTAATCAAAGCTGCTTCTATTTTTTTCCAGCCGTTTATTGTTTGAATTGATATGTTTCTTCAGTGTTTCATTTACTTTAATCACCTCTGAGTATTTGATTTATTTTTCCCTGTAAGTTATTGGAAACCATCTCTTTAATCATAGCTGATTCTTGAACTGCATTTTACTGAACAGCTGCTGAATCCTTACCAGACAGTGTTTTCTCTTCACCTTTTCTGGTTGATTTTCTTTTGGATTTTCCAAATGTATTCTTTTCTGGCATCCAAGCAGTGTGTTTACTAGCCAGTAACTGAATTTTACCAAGAAAGTATACATCTTCAATGGCACTCCTTTTTCTCCGCTTCTGTTTTCACAGTGGGAGAGCTGAAGTTATACTGTCGGCCAGTGTGCAGCCATCATGGAAATCCATCCTTAGTCCTGCTGTTGAGGGTAAACATGTGCCATCCTTTGCCGGACTGGTATGAGAAAGTCCATCATCTGTAACAGCAGGGCTGTTGTCATTAGTTAGGCAGTTGCTTGTAAAGCTTTCTCAGATTACTAGCCTCTGCCCTTTTACCCATAATTTTTGTTTATAAAACCTTCCTTTTAATATCTCTTTTGCTGGAGGACGTGATCAGATGATGTTCCCAGGTACTTCAAAGTATTTGTTTCTGCAGATCATCTGCAACTCACCCTTTTTTCCACTGATTGTCATTACTTTGCTATTGTGTAATTGGTTTTCCTAGTATTTTTGACAACTTTTCTGACAATTTCTGGCAATTATTCTGTCAAGGGCTTCAGCTGTGTATATTTCTCCCTTTTGACGCAGGTTTTATGTCACTTTTCTTGCAGAAATGCTGTTGAGATTTTCTGAATTGCTGTGCTTGCATTATCATGAAGTTTGGCAATGGTGAACTGTACAGCTTTATCACTTCTGTGCTGTCATTCTGTATGTGGTATTTTTTCTAGCAGGTGTTGTTCTCCAATGCATTTACTCACAAGTTTTTGCTTGCAAATTATTCATCTGATGATGTTAATCTTCATTCATTCCTTACTGATGAGTCTTGGTTCCGTTCTTGGAACTGACTCTGCCGATATAACAAGCTCGCACCAGCAAAAAAACTCTCGAACTAAGTCTTACCCATAGTGCCCCTCTCCTCATCACCTCGGAACTCGTTTGCCACCTTCCTTCATGGCTAAAACCGGAGTAAAGCCACACCCCTTGCGTCACCAGTAACCCCGCCCGTCCCATCCCTTCTCCCACCCACATTACGCCCATTTTGTGATGTCACGATGACACCACTCGGTGGGGAACGCCTTCTTATTTCATTCCTGCTGCCTGCTTTTGGCTGATTTACTATGCTTTTCTGTAAAAAAAAAAAAAAAACTCCGATAGTCTCTTTCCATTTTGAAACCGAATACCGGAGTTTGTACAGTGTTTTCCAGACTACCGGAGAATCAGTTTGATTTCCGGATAGTCTGGGGAAATAAAATGGAGGGGTGGCAACCCTAACTTCTCAAGACGTGTCAAGCCAGCTCTTAGCTAAGTAGTGGATATGTTCTTTAATTTGTCAATAACATTCTCTCTAGTCTCTTAAATATTTTGCTTCTTTAGTCATTGATAGTTTCGCTCACCCTTTTTTTGTTTCTGAAGTGGTTCTAGCCCCTTTCTTACCATTTTTTGGTATTCTTAGTCCATTTATTGGTACAGCCTTTCCCTTACGGCTGTGGTAATTATCATGCCATCATTGGTATTCCTCTCCCTTTTTCCCTTCTTTCCTTATCTTTCTTTGTTAAAAAAAAAAAAAAAAAAAAAATGATAATGTCTGATAAAAAAAAGGGACAAGCGGATTAAAACAGTGTGATGAACGTGGAAGGAAGATGCCCAACTCGGATGAGCATCCCTCATGTGTCTACTGTGTTCCCCACCTTCAAGTTCAACCACCTTTAGAACTCTGTAAAGGGTTTAGCTCTCGCACTCTAGCAGAGCAGAAAAATAAATTAATCTTGAAAGGACGACTAAAAACTCCCTTTTCAGAGGCGCCGTCTGAGGCGGAGGTCTCAACACCTCCTAGGAAAGGCAG
The DNA here is from genome assembly GCF_019279795.1 of Protopterus annectens. NCBI lineage: Eukaryota > Metazoa > Chordata > Ceratodontiformes > Protopteridae > Protopterus > Protopterus annectens. The sequence goes on along the minus strand of NC_056726.1, from coordinate 377,382,367 downwards.
TAAAAAGAGAAGTCACTCAGTTCTGACATCTCTTAGCTCTAAGGAACTGAAGTCTTTTAAGACTGTTACTGAGCCGAAATCTAAATTGCCTCTATCTCGGCACCAGAGCCTGAAGCTCTCTCTACAGTGCCGATGTCGGCTCCTTTTTTGGAACAGTCAACCATAATTTTTTTCTGTGGCACCGATAATTTCCTTGCTACCAGACACACTTTCGGCACCAATAATAGTATCTCCCTCCAATCTAGTCACTCCCTCCCCTTCACAATACATGGGTCCTTCGACCTCTGTGCCGGAATGTGAATTTTTAGCCAGGACAAGATAATCCCCAACCATCGACCCCTTTTTTGGACAGCAGTACAGTCCTTTACTTGAAAGGCCCGACTCCCCTAACGAGATATCCACCTGTTCAACCAGGAGTCTTTCGGAGCTCCATGTAGTAAAGCTTGTTAATCAGCTCCTAGCAGCCAGAGGCATACCAGTCCCAACCAAGACCTCCCTCCCAGCTGGAGCCGAGGGATTTTCTGCACAGACTCCAACATATCCTCCTTCAACTTCTCCTCAGGCTTTGGAGCTCTTGGTACCAATGCCTATTCCGGTGCCAACTTTTTCAGTTCCTGAGATGCTCCCTTCCATGGTTCCGGGGCCTTCCCTGTGGACTTCAGTTTATTTGGAGATGATCCACCCTTGGGACCATGACTAGCCTGTTGGTACCATGCCCCCTAGTTCAGCACTAGTTTTTTTTCTATGGTGCCGTCTATGTTTGTTCCGGCAGCTCCTAATCCTCTCAGAGCTCCAACCATGGAGGCGGGCTTATCGGAGTGGAGTGTGACCCCAGTTTCGAGGTTGTCTTTCTCGGTTCTGGACTGCCATCCCTCTTCAGGTGGGCCTGCCTTCCAGGTGATGGAGCGGGCTCTTGCTTCTGTAAGCTTGCAGTTGGCACCTTCGGCATTGGAACCAGACATTAGTATTTCCTCTGGTATGCAGCTGACACAACCCACTACACTTGGACATTGGGCATGGGAGCAGCAAGAAACTCTACTTCAGGGCACCCACTCTTTGGAGTCCTCTTCAGATGGTCCCCCGAAGAGTCACCCCATAAGAGAACATGCAAGAGGAAGCATGGAGATTCCCCTGAGGAATCCCTCACCGAAGATGCAGATTTTGATAAGGGAAAAGGGTCCCCACGGTCGCCCCCTCAGGATGTCTCATTTAGAGACATATTAGAGATACTGAAACAGAGGTGTGACTAAAAGCCCGTTAACCCTTCTACTGAGGAATCTGTATTCTTGCAGACCTTCTGTGCTTGATGCTCTACTTCCTGGGTGACCCCATCTGCAGATGAGCTAGTCAAGCTCATCATGCAGCTCACTTGGAAGGTCCCTGACACCACTGAGCCAATTCCCAGAGGCCAGATAAAATTCTTTCTCCTCCACAGGATCACCCTAATTGTTCCAAAGGCTTGGCAGTAGATTATGTGGTGGTGGCGATAGCGGCCACTAGAAAAGAACTTGAGAGAATTCAACTGTCCATCCCCTGAATAGGGAGTCCTAGATGGTAGACAGACTAAGGAAGCGGGTTTATGCTTCAGTGACCTTTGCAATACGGTTGCTGAACTACCTGGCACATTTTACCTGTCTTCAGAGGTACCTGATTATGGACCTTTCCGGAACCTTGGCAAGAGCATCATCTGATGAGGTACCTGACAAAGTTGCCTCACAGCTTGCCACTCTTGAGTCCATTTCTAACTCCTCTATGTGGTTGTTCACCCATACAACTGAGGGGGTAGCCAAAGCTGCGGGTTCAGGCATTGTCATGAGACATCATCCCTGGATGTGCTTGTGTAACTTTGTAGACCCCTTCAGGTCTTCCTTTGTCAACGCTCCTGTTGATGAGTCTTTCTTGTTTGGCCCAAAGGTTAAAGACACTTTAGCCAGGTGTGAGAAGGACGGAAACACCCTATTTGCCATGGTCGTAAGCTTTTTCACCCCTCAGTGATCCTACACCAGGAATCAGAGATGCAGAAAAATGTGGTTCAAGAAATCCCAAGGGCCTTTCGTGACGCACATGATGAGTTCTCTCCCTGGGACAGAGTGGGAAGCTCTTTGGGAAGATTCCCCTCCTGTGGCAGAGTGGGCTTGCAAAACCAGGGGTAGAGGGATTCCTTTTCGGAGCAACCCTACCATTACTCCTGAAGAGTGACCCAATTGCTTACCTCTGGAAGCAGTTGGGGGAATATTCTTTGTGCACCACTTGGCCTGGCATTCAATAACTTCAGATTCTTGGGTGTAGACAGTCATGAGCAGAGGTTACCAAATTCCCTTCAACATTTATCCAAGGCCTCTAAGATGAATCCCCGATGTTCCATGCAGTCAAAGGGATGGGGCAGCACAAGAAATTCTAAAGCTGCTAGAAAAAGAGTCATATAGTCCCACCAGACCAAATAGGATCTGGGTTTTACTCAAGATTCTTTTTAGTGCCAAAGAAGACAGGGGACTGGAGACCAATTTTGGATTTCAGCATCTTGAACACGTTTGTCAGACAGGCAAAATTCTGGATGGTCATGGTTCAGTCTGTCATTCCCTTTTTGGAAAAAGATGATTGGATGTGTTCCATAGATCTTCAGGATGTGTATTACCACATAAAAATGGACAGATGATCCAGAAGATATCTCCAGTTCTGGCTGGGAGCCAATCACTACCAATTTCGAGTACTGCCCTTTGGTCTCACCACAGCCCTCAGGGTGTTTACCAAATGCATGGCAGTAGTAATAGCTCACTTGAGACTGCAAACATTCTGTGTGCTTCCATATTAAGATGATGGGCTCCTTACCGCTCTAACCAGGAGTCTACTGCTTCAAGCAATACACTACACTTTAAAACTAGCAAACAAGCTGGGCATCTCTATAAACTTTGAAAAGTCAAAGCTAGTGCCAGTTCAAAACTTAGAATTCATCGGTGCAATGTTCGGCACAAAATCCTGCCTAGATGCTTTACCTCAGCACAGATTGCAAAGGCTGAGATCTCAACTGCAAGTGATATTCTCTCAAGATCTAGTTCCAGCCCAATTGGTCTTGCAACTTCTGGGTTCAGTGGCAGCAACAGTTGCACTGATTCCACTGGGTGAGATTCCATATGAGGCTGCTTCAGTGGTCTATAATGACACGCCCAATGACCTATCTGACAAACTGTTGCAAACAAGATCTGACTTGGTGGATGAAACCAGAAGAAGAGTTATGGAGTCACCCCTTTTCACCCTCTCAACCCAATGCCACAGTCGCCACGGACACCTCCCTGATGGGCTGGGGGTCATTTTCAGGGAAGAACCATCCAAGGGACTTGGTCCCCTTTAGAGGCCAGTCTGCATATCATTATCCTAGAACTCAGGGCGTTGCTTCTAGCATTGCAAGCATTTCAAGCGACCCTTCCGTCCGGGACATTTGCTATCCAGTCAGACAATATTTCAGTAGTCTGGTACATCAACAAGCAAGGAGGAACCAGATCCTACCCTCTATATTGGGAAGCACTAAGAGTGTGGCATTGGGTGGTAGAATCTGACCGCTTTCTGATAGCAATGCACATTCTCGGGAGTTCCAATGTGATTGTGGACAAATTGAGCAGAAACATTTTGTTGCCTCATGAGTGGTCTCTGAACCCTGTAATAGTGGCACAAATCTTTTGATGTTGGGGCCAGTCTTACTGCAATCTCTTTGCCTCTCCCTTGAACCACAAATGCAGCAGCTACTTCGCCCTGATTCCCCCCTCAGGGGGAGTCACCGAGAGATGCTCTGATAAACAATTGGCCCTGGGAACTGCTTTATGCCTTCCCTCCCCTTCCACTGATTCCACTTTTCATAAAGAAAGCGCAACAGTTGTGAAGCAAGGTAATCCTCATTGCACATTTTTGGCCCTGTCAAGTCTGGTTTTCCTTCCTGTTCCCTCACCTGGTCCACCATCTATGAACTCTGGATCCAACCCCAGGACTCTTGTTTCATCCACAGGGGCTGGTCCATCCCAATCTACTGAGTCTCAAGCTGACAGCTTTGTTTCTCCACTTCCACTAATTGCCAGGTGGAATAAACTATCTTCCCCAGTGTGAGGGATACTTCTAACCTCTCATAAACCATCTACCAGAAAACTTTATCACTGTAAATGGGACAGGTTTGTGCTCTGGATTAAAGACCAAGGAATAGACTCCTCCTCAGCTCCAGTCTATAAAGTCTTGGAATACTGGTCAACTATACTCCAGTCAGGGGCCTCAGCCTCGACCATTACATTTCACTTAGCAGCTATCTCCAATTTTCATAATGGTTTTAATGATTCTTCATTGATGTCCCACCATCTATGCAAAACCTTTCTAAAGGGAGTCTTACATTTGAGACCACCTCTTAAAGACCCTTTTGAACACTAGTCTTGCAAACTCTTAACTTGTCGACCATTTGAACAGTCAGCCACCTGTGATATGAATTATTTGTCATGGAAAACCTTATTCCTGGTAGCCATCAGCCAGGAGAATTTCAGAGTTACAAGCTTTGTGTGTAAATCGTCCCTACATCTTTTTCAATAAAGACAGAGAGAGAGAATCACTTTGGACTAATCCCTCCTTTCTGCCCAAGGTTATTTCAGAGTCAAATCTCAACCAGTCCATTGATTTGCCATTTTTCTTCCCAGATTTTTCTAACAAGGGAGAATATCGTGTACACTTGTTAGATGTTCATAGACGATTATGTTTTTACTTAAACAGAACTAAATCATTCAGAAAATCGGACCAGCTGTTCCTATCCTTTTCAGGTCCAAGACTGGGCAGGTCAGTTTCCAAAGTCACCTTATCTAAGTGGTTGAGACATTGCCTTACCTTTGTCTATTAACGGAATAAAATACTTCTACCAACTAAAGTCAAGGCTCCCTCCACCAGATCAGTGTCCACTTTGGTGGCCTTTCATTTTAGAGCCTCTATGGATGACATTTGCACAGCAGCCACCTGGGCAAAACATCATACATTTATTGCTTATTACAAATTGGATATGGTCTCCAGGGGAGGAACATCTTTTGGCTCAGTGGTGCTCAGGAATATCCTTCTATAGGGCTTCCCAGGACATAAAGTAGCTAGGGACTGTGTCCAATCAGTAAGGAATGAATGAAGATTAACATCATCAGATAAAGAAGTTATGTTCTTACCATAATGTTCCATCTGTGTTGTTGATCATTCATTCATTAAATTCCACCCTCCTACCCTCTTCCGAAAGAGTCTTGGAGGTTCGGATTTGGTCCTGGTTACTTGATAGGGCAGTTCAGATAAAGCCTCCGCTTTTTTCTTTTGGGCAAGCTCGATCTGAGGTGATGAGGAGAGAGGCACTATGGGTAAGACTTGGCTTGAGAGTTTTTTTGGCTGGCGCGAGCTTGTTATATTGGCCGAGTCTGTTCCGAGGATGGAACTGAGACCCATCAGGAAAGAATGAATGAAGATCAACAACACAGATGGAATATTATGGTAAGAACAGAACTTCTTTCTTCTTTTTTTAGATTAAATCTTGTTTCTCATGTTTGCTGCTGTTTTTTATTCACAAATCTGCTTATTTGGTGTTTCTTTTGCATTTGCTGTTAGTAGTGTTTTCTCCGTTGTTGGGAAGTTGCTAATGTGAGGTAGTATTAAAAAAAAAAAAAGATTTGCAGCAAGCTACTCCCCAAGACAAGAATGCTTATATTGCAGCAGCTGTGGACTTTGACAGTATTTCATCATTAAGTACAATGAACTTTAGCCAGAGGAAATTGTTATTTTTAATAAAAGAATCAACTGGGGGCAACAAACCTTTGGCTCTAAAGGAAGTTTCACAGTTGAAAAACCTCAACCTTGACATTAAAGGCAGACCCATCAACTTCGTCATAACCACGGAGTCAGGTTCAGCTCTTGGTCTATGCTGAGCATACTGTGATTTAATAAGTTTAAATATTTGACCTTCATCTCTGTGTTCTCAACTGAAAAAAATGAAAATCTCATTCTGTTTTATCAAACATTACACTGAGAGTAGTTTCAGAAATATCACTGTCTAATTTGGTGAAATCAAGCCTAACCTGTTTAAATTCTGTTGTAGATAAATAAGTATCCAGGATTATTACCTTTTGAATTACTTTAACAAAATCTCATTCTCTCCCTCTGTCAAAGGTAGACTATGAAAAGCTTGAGATGCTTTTGCAGTCGTCGTTCCAAAAGTGAGTGCTTCTCCTCCTCTTATAGTTTCAGGATAGATGGAGGTATATTTTTGATCATTCCATTTCCTGCAGGGTCATTGTAACTTTGCTCATCAGCGTGTTTGTTAGCACAAATGGAAAAGGTTATGGTACAGGGTTTAAATCCCTTACCCATCATTTGGTAACTGTGTGTCTTTGAGCAAGTCTGTTATCAAGACAGTTCTTTGGGGCAGTTTCAAAATTGCGCCAGGCTAGTCGGTGCTCTTCTAAATCACATGTGTAGTAGCTACTTGTGAACCTTCGCCAGTCCTGAGAAGACCGTACCTGATGTGTGGGGAGTTGCTTTTGATGTCAGTATACCTGGCAGCATTGGCTTTTGGTATCTGTTGTTGAGCCATGGCATTTGGTGTCAACATTGTCAGCACTGATGATGCTGTCCTAGGTGATGATGATGCTGTCCTAGGTGATGATGCTCTTAATACTATCTGTGCTGGCCTCCACCCTCAGTAAGAACTGGAATTGCTGATCAGGGATGGCATATAGTGCATAACTTCCACCCATTTCTATCCCCAGAAGAGATTTTAGGAAATAAGACGTAGAGAATGATGGCCCACTGATGCATCTTCTGTGCATTCGACTGCAGAAGGCTTTCTGACCCACAGGCCATCTTCCTGGGTAATCTCATTTGTTAGCACAATGGTAAAGCTGTCTACATCTTTTCAATGGTCCAAACTGATTTTTATGGCTCTTATACAAAAGAGAAAAACACAGTCATATTGGTAACAGCCGAAGAGTTAAGCCTAAGAACAGACCCAAAAAACAGTCCTTAAAACAAATGCTCTGTATTCATGATAAAATTCATTAAGCACTTTCGTCCTTTTTATGTAAGGTACTTACATGGCATTAAAACAGCTGTTTAAATAGTCTATTTTAATAGGATCATCATGTTTATATACTGTCCAGTGAATTGATAGAAACAATTAAAAGCCTTCACTGCCATCCATTAATTTTAAGAAAAAGCAATGATAACAAATAAAACACAAGAATGAAGCTTTACCTCCACTCATAAACAAATAAAAATAATACAATGCTCCGAGTCAGACCAATGGATCCATAAAACAAGTTTAATAAAAAGTAATCACACAGATTGAGCGCTTTCGACCTTCAAGGACTTCTTCAGAATTGGCATCTCACTATCCCAAACCCTATTTATATAATCGACAATCAACCTTTAATTAAACAATATAGTCATTTAAACTGACAGTGTTAAAAATGTGTTAAAAAATGTCATTAAAAAATCAATAGTAAAACACATCCAATATTTGCTAAAAAAAAATCATAAAAAAATCCCACAATCCAAAACTTAAAACAGTCTTTAGTGTATGTTAGCTCTTTTATTTAATATGGTCAGCAAAGAAATGTACTCTAATTCCCAGGTAATGCGATGCATATAACTTTAACTGCCATCTGACCTCTCTTTCTTCCATCCCCCTCACCAATATCACCCACCTTTGGGGTTTGCCATGATATGCTTCAAAATAGCAAACTTAAATTTTTGGAAATCGAGACATGCTTTGGAATGTTTATATAGTGCGCTGGTTTCGTAAATTTTTCCTGTGTGATATGGATGTTCGTATATGCTCTTCCTTAATGTCCTTTTCATTTTGCCCACGTAAAAAACAGGGCAAGTGGATTATTTAGCTAAATAAATCACTTTACAGGTCTGACAATTCTCTTTACTAAAGGTGATTTTTGACCTTACCCTATTTTCAAGGGTAGTAGAACATGTTTCCAAAATGTAATTACACTGGACACAGCATCCACATCTTTTGGTCCCAGTACTCTGTTTCTTGTTCACATAATTCCACCCTTTTCTCTCAAAACTTCCTTTAAGGTTTAACCCAGTCTTAAAAATGAAGCATGGTTCTGGTCCTAGGAGGCGGAATAATTCTGGGTGTGTTTTTAAAATATTCCATTTTTTTCTCAAAATGGGCTTAATCTTCTCAGCTTGGGTCCCAAATTCAGTTATTAAACCCCTATTGTAATTTTTATTAATAATATATTAACTGTCTGTTACTCCTACTCTGAGAAGGTGATGATATCTCTTCCCTATTGACTGTACACATACCCCATTAAATAATCTGTGAGCTTCTAAGGGTAGCCACTTGCAAGGAACATATCCACTACTTTGTATAACTCTCTTATAACATAATCTTTGTGGGAGGTCATTCTGGCCACCCTAATAAGTTGCCCTTTTACTTTTTTTTTTTTTTTTTTTTTTTTGCTTAAAAGGGTAGCAACTTGAAAAATGCAAATAGGAGTTGCTAAAAGTTTCTTTCCTATATACAGTAGACTTAAAACCAGATTTAGTGTGCCTAACTAAAGTGTCAAGACAATTAATTTCACACTTATCAAACTTATAAGTAAATCTTAAAAAGTCTGAAACACTATTTAAATAATGAATAAATTCCTGGATTTGTTCCTCCTTTCCATTTCAAAGAAGAAATAGATCATCCAGGAATCTAACGTATAATTTAATATAATTGTTAAATTTACTTTTAAATATGTTTTTCCAGTCTAAAAGCACTAAGTTGGCATATCTTGAGGTGCACAAAGCACCCATAGCAATACCTTTGTTCTGTTTAAACCGCTCTCCCTCAAAGTATATAAAATTATAGTCCAACATGATTGCCATCAAATTGTGTAAAAGATTGTTTACTTTTACTAAAATTCAAAATAAGTATCAACAGTACTAAGAAAATGCTCCAAACCCTCATCTCTGTGGACTGAAGTAAAGAGGTCAACAACATCTATTGCTAAAAATACACCATTTTTGTTCCATAAGTCATTTTTAAGCCTGCCTCTCAAAAATCCTATGAATAGCCTGTTTGGAGATGTGCCTTGTGCAGTTTATAGGAAGGATAAATCTTTTAAAAATGTGTAACAAATTGAATACGAATGAAACATCCATCATGTTCAAATGCTGACCGTGTTCTCAATGACCCAATATTTTAACTGGTAATAAACTAATTACATAAGGGGGTTGGAGTATCAAATTAGAGGGCATTTTACTTGTGATTCAAAGGAGGTAGTCTGTGTTGCCTGTCGTGTTTTATGCCCTGCTTTTTATGTGGGCAAAACTGGTAGAAAATTTAAAGAAAGTGTGTGTGAGTATTTATTAGACATCAGGAAGAATAGAAGTACTAATTCCCTGTATAGACATATTGGGGCTTGTCCAGACCATTATTTTAAATTCACTGTAGTTGAAGAAGTCAAAGATGTGTGAGATTATATAATGGAAGAGCATTTGAATAAATGTGAGCTAAAATGGCAGTTAAAACTAGATGCTATGAATTTCCTAGGGTTGAATGCATGCAGTTCAGTTAATTTTGTATTAAAACTACAGTCTTTAGAGGTATAAGATTTGGTGTGCAAATGTGATTTTATTTGTGTAATGGTCATATTAGATTTTAGTAAGTTATAATCTGAAGTAGTTGACTTCATTTGGTCTTCAACCTGTGGGTATTCCATAGCATCTGATCTGAGCTCCAAGCTCCTACCCTTACCGATAATGCTTCCCTGTCTTCTTCCTTCCCTCAGATATCGTTTGCTGCTGAAAAGATATGCATCGTGGTCACTGATTTCCAGGTTTTTGGGTGAATTTTTCTGCTTTTCCCTTTGAGGTGTGAGACTAAGTTCCCTTCTTTAAACCCTTAGCCTCTCTATACCTGCATCGTCCATTGGTGTTCTGTCCAAGTAAAAAAAAAAGTTAGGTAGTTTCCCTTTGGCATTCCCGCTTCCTTTCCACTTTGAGCTAGTGTGTGTGTGAGGGCTCTGTGGTGTTTGCAGAGTTGGTTTGTTGGTCCTAAGATGTCTGAGAACCCCAAGCCAGTCTTTAGGAAATGCACTGAGTGTGGCCATCAGCTCTCTCCAGCTGATGGCCACACTCTGTGCGTAGTGTGTGTGGGCGCAGCCCACTTACTTACCTCCTGCCCTATCTGTGCGGGTTTCAGCTCGTGGGCCTTGAAGGACAGGAGGGCTAAGTTGATCATGAAGGGCTTGCTCCCTTCATTGGGGACGGCTGTCCCCATAACTTCTGCTTTGGCAGCATCTCCTGCTGCCGCTTCTACTTCTGCTTCTCCCCAGGCCTCTAGGAATCCAACTCCCGCCATGAGGTTTGGGAAGGGAGACAAGCACAGAAAAGACAAGTCTAGGAAAAGGTCTCCAGACTGCTCAGTTCCAGCGGGCCCCCAGCAAAAACGAAGACCCTTCCTAGACCCAGTACTCCTCGGCTCTGGTCACCCAGGTTCTCCCTGAAGACTGAGACATCCAGATCGCCTTCAGGGGCTTCCCCTCACTGGCACTCCCAAAGGGTATTGGCAGCTTCAACTTCAAGGTCAACCCGTAGTCTTAGTGAGGCCAGAATGGACAGGATGATGTGGAAGTTCATCCACACCCAGATCCAGATGGGAGTCTTGCCAGCTCCCTCTCCCTCCGGAACAGGGAGCTCACAGCCTTTCTTCACCCCCTTAACTCCTTCTCCAATACAGCTCTCCGTTTTGTAGTCTTTGGATCTGCTGCCCCTCTGGGTCGGAGGAGGGGAGCCGATGGTAGCCTGTTCCTCGACGCCAGCCATTGCCTTGAGTGTGTCTTATCCGACCGGTTCGGATCCGAGCTCTCGGAACCGCAGCCTTAGTGTCAGATCCGAGGGGGTTCTGTTGGCTCGGAACTTGTCGGAGCACTGCCTCCCTCTCGGCATTGCGTCTCCCGCAGTCTCGGCTCCGACTTCCTCATCGGATCCAAGAGGAGCAGCTCCTCTGCTTGTTTCTCAGGACGTCCGCTGTCCCTCAGCTTTTGACATGGTGGAGAGGGTCTTCTCGAGTGTGTCGTGGCCTCTGACCATCTCATCCTTGGACTCCGTCCCAACTCCCTCTGCTCTGGGTATGGCCCTGACTTTCCTGTCCTCTCAGGGACAACCCGTGCTTGATTTGCCTCAGGAAGCTCCCACTCTAGAGCAGCTTGTTTGCGAGTCCCTACCAGAGAGTCCCACTGAGTAGGCTTCTCACAAACGGACGTGCAAAAGGAGGCACCTGGTCTTCTCTCCAGAGTCTTTCATGGATGACACTGACTTGGAGGAAGGTGAAGGTTCCCCCAGGTCACCCCCTGAAGATGTTGTGAAAATTGGAGGAAGGTGGGCGAAGGCTGCCAGCCTAGTCAAATAGAATTTGATACATAATTCTATCAACTGTATAAATAAATGTAAAATACAGGCTTGTGTTTTCAAATGAAAGAAAACACTGTAAAATGTGAACTTCAAGATTGTTGCAACATTGCCATCTGCTGTAACGAAAACCAAGCCAAGCATTTCAAATGTGTCTTTTGAAGTTGGAAAGATATTATGAATCTCTTTGATGTTTTACAGGTCGGCTCCAGTGGGTCTGGATGAAGGTTTCATGCCCATTGTTTTAAGGTTAAAGTTAAGGGCCAGAATTTACATGTGGAAGGTGCTTTATTGCTCTGGTTTCTGCTAGAGTGTATATGTGAAATGCCTTATATTGTTGTAGTTTCTTGAGCAGGTGTTAGCTTGCTAAATAATGAAGTTTGTGGCCTAAAAAAACCTAAGTGTCAAAATTATGTAATTTGGAGGGGCCTCAGCAGAGCTGTTGGTTAGTGTTTAAAAACTGTTGTTCAGTGAGAGACTGTAAGCATTTTGATCTTGGACATCTAACCCAGCACTGCTTGCTCTTTATGTATGTAAGTAAGATAATAGCACTGTGATTTCTCTTAGGAATAGTTACACTTAGAAGTATTTTTCTTTGAAATCGGACCTTTCCTATGATATTGTTTTAAGTTTCTGTGTGATCTCTGAACTTAAGTAGCATTGTACTGTAGTAGTTTTGTCTTGTGTTTTAATTATTTATTATTAAATATTTTAAAACATGTACCTATGGCTGGTTTATGTAGAGATAATTTAACCTCTAAAGTACATTACATATTTACAGACTTTACTGTCTAAGACACTCCAAATTAAGCTTTGACTGCTTAGTCATACCATTGGATTGTAATATTGCACAGTAATAATTGGACACCCTTTTAAGGGCCTTTGGGTAGCTGATAAATTAATAAGCTGGTGGTGGCAGTAATCACCACCGTATATTCTGGGTAAAGGGGCACAGCTGGAGAATCTATGTCAGCCTTCAGGAGTGTCTGTGAAGTTGTATAACTTCAAGTGTGTATGTGTGTGTGTCAGCTACCTGGGCAGGGAACACGAAGCACTGGTTGGATAGAAAGGGTACTGGAGGTTAGCTTGCCAGCTAGGCTGAGATCTGGACCCTATAGCTGTGCCAGTGGGGAGTCCTCTTGGGGACCTGGTGAGCAAGGGAGCAACCAGCCCCAGACTGACTGTGATCTCTGTGTACACTTAAGGGAAATTGTACTTTACTGTGTGTATTAGTTATCCTTTCCTCATCTAGGAGACAACCTCCCTGGTGTTGGTGGTGAGGATTGAGGCTCCTTGATTGCTGGGCCAGGGCACGGGCGTCACATATTGGTGGCAGTGGTTGGGATATCGTGTCCCATATTGGTGGCAGTGGTTGGGATGTCCTATCACATATTGATTTGCTGTGGTGGGATCCACATCACATATTGATTAGTTGGCAAACACTAATTGGCTTGTAGTGGTGTGGGTAGAGCAAATTCTTGTAGCTTATGTACAGTGATCTCTAAAATTGTTTTGTACTCTAAAACAGCCATGCAGTGTACACTCGGAGTTCATATCACAATTGTTTTATTTCTTTTGTTAGCTTAGTGTTAGTCAGGGTGAGCAGGCAGCATGTCAGCAGAGGAGTATGGAAAGCTGACAAGGAGCCAGCTGGCGGAGATGTGCCAGGCTAGGGGGCTGGTGCATGGAAGCCTGACTCAGGCAGACCTGATTACAGCCTTGGTTACAGCTGCATCAGAAAACAGCAGCCTGGAGGACAATCCGACTGACAGTGGAGATGCAATATCCTCGGAGAATAGACAGCTCAACCTTTCTGCAGTGGGCTTAAAAATCCAGCTAGAGCTAAAGAGACTTGAGTTGGAGTCCAGGCATATGGAACTAGAAGCAGCTGAGAAAATGAGGAGTCTACAAGCTGAGGAAAATGAATGGCAGAGGAGGCATGAGAGGGGAATGCTGACTCTCCACCAGAGTCATGGAGGTAATGGGGAAGGGAGTAACCGGACCCTAAAAGCACAAAAGGTCAATAAATTTCTTCCACAGTTTAAAGAGGGGGATAATTTTGATAGCTTCATTCATATGTTTGACCGGGTATGTAAACCGTATGAAGTTGACTAAGGGCTCTGGGTCCAGTTCCTGACCCCCTTACTCCATGGTAAAGCTGTAACTTTAGCAAAAATGCATGACACTGACTCTTTTGATTATACTGCTGTAAAAAGACACTTGTTGGAATGTTTTAAGCTAACACCTGAAATGTATAGTAAAAAGTTTTGTGAGCATAGACGCAAGGCAGATGAAAATTTATGTGAATATGTTGCTGAACCGAGCACTTATTTTCATAGCTGGGTGAGTGGATGTCAGGTCACCACTTTCGAAGGGTTGGCAGACCTTTGGTAAGGGAACAAGCCCTTAGCACTTTGTCTCAGGACATTAGGATCTGGTTAGCTGATAGACAGTGTGTTACTTCAGCGGAGTTGGGGAAGAAGGGAGACCTATACCTAGCAAGCAGGGCAGCCCTGCACAGGAAAGGGACCCCCAGTACTGCTCATGGGCCTAAAGGAACACATGGTGGGCAGCACAGACTGCCCCATCAGAATCCACAAGTAGCAGGGGACGCCACTAGTCCAGGTATATGTCCAGGAGCTAGGGTTAAATGTTTTGAATGCAACCAGGGGGGCCATGTGGCATGCAGATGTCCGTGGAGGCAAGGTGGGGAACAAAAGGTGAAAGAGCCAGTAAGTGGGAAAGACAAAATGCCAATAGTGGGTTGTCTTGAGACAACAGGGGTACGAAACTACCATCCTGCAGATGTCCTGAGAGGGAAGGATTTGGATGAGGCAGTACTATGTACTTATGCAGTTACACGCAGTGAGGTTAGGAGACAAGCATGTAAGTCTAGTAGCCTGGGGTAGACCCAGACAGACTGCATACTTGCAGCCAGGACTGCTGAGGTGGTTACTTCAAGGAGGGAGCTGCAATGTAGCAGTGAGACTGAATATGAGCCACAGTTGCTTGTGGGTACTGATGTTCCCTTGGACAGGGTAACTGCAAAGGTAGAGGTGAGTAGTAGTACCCAGGCTGACAGTGAGGCACCACTGTCAGAGGATGCCAGACTTCCTGTGGAAGGGGAGCTGGGAAGGGTTACAAGGAGAGACTTGAGACAGGCTCAGCTCTCAGACCCTACATTGCAAGGCCTGAGGCAGGTAACTAGGGAGGTACCTGATTCTCAAGGGAAGGGGGGAATCTGTTTACTGGAACAAAGGGTTACTGTACAGAGAGTGGACCACTGAGGGAGGGCTAGAAGGTGAGAGAGTACAGCAGTTGGTAGTGTCTAGAGCTTACCGTCTGGCGCTTCTATCCATAGCCCATGATATTCCCTTTGCAGGTCATATGGGCATAAAATGTACAAAGAGGCGTATTATGCAAAACTTCTATTGGCCTGGAATTTCCAGAGATGTAACAGGGTACTGCAGGACCTGTGAGCAGTGCCAAAAGGTAGGCAAGGCAGGAGACAAGGTGAGAGCTCCTTTGATGCCTTTGCCTGTGATTGAGGAGCCATTTCAGAGGGTAGCTATGGATATTGTGGGTCCTGTGAGTACCCCAAGTTCCACAGGGAAAAAGTATATCATAGTGATTGTAGATTATGCTACACAATACCCTGAGGCAGTGGCTTTGTCCTCCATTGAGGCCGAGAAGATGGCAAATGCTTTGCTAGAGATTTTCAGCATGGTAGGTTTCCCAAAGGAAATGCTGTCTGACAGAGGTGCCAGTTTTGTGTCATACCTGCTGGCTTGTCTGTGGAAGTCCTGTGGGGTGAAGCACATGAAGACCACCCCCTACCACCCCCAGACTAATGGTCTTGTTGAGAGGTTAAACTCTACAATCAAGTCCATGCTACAGGCATTTGCAGATCAGTTTAAGAGGGTGTGGGACAAATATTTGCCCTGTCTGTGGAGTGGGACAAATATATTTGCCCCATCTGTTTGCTTACAGAGAGGTTCCCCAGGAGTCCACAGGTTTTTCACCCTTTCAATTGCTGTATGGGCATAGGGTGAGGGGACCTCTAGATGTAATTCGAGATGAGTGGGGAGGTGAGTATGAGTCTCACAAGGAGTCTGTTGTGGCATATGTCCTGAACCTCAGGACAAGGCTCAGGGAACTCATGGGCCAGGCCCAGGAGAACCTGGCAGAAGCCCAACAATAGGAAAAAGGTGTGGTATGGCAGGAATGCTCGAGCTAGAGAGTATGCTGTAGGGCAGCAGGTGATGGTTCTCATTCCTGTCAGACACAAGTTGCAAGCAGCTTTACCTGCTGCATACCTAAAAATGGCTAGTGACTCCTTATCATATCCTGTCTCCATCCTTATCAACCGCTCCATACTAGAATCCTACATACCCAAACTCTGGAAAGTATCTCGCATCATTCCTCTCCATAAAGGAGGTAATTCTTATGAATTCTCCAACTACCGACCTATTGCCATCCTTTGCCCCTTATCCAAAATTCTTGAGAAATGCATCCACTTGCAAGTGATGACATTTCTTAACACACACAATCTACTATCTACCACACAACACGGTTTCCGTCCACATCACAGCACTACCACAGCCCTTTTATCTTTCACTAATTATATAAACCTTCACAGGAATGATAACAAATATGTATCAGCCATTTTCCTAGACCTCTCAAAAGCATTTGATATGGTCTCCCACTCCATTCTACTAGACTCACTAACATCATTATCCTTCACCTCCTCTACTATAGCCTGGTTCAGAAGCTACTTGTCCGACGGGCAACAATCAGTCCAGTGGAAAGGAACTCTGTCTACACAACTTCCAGCCACCATAGGTGTCCCACAGGGCTCTATACTGGGCCCGCTGTTGTTCTCTATTTTCACAAATAACCTCAAATGCTCTACACAACATGCCACACTCATACAATATGCAGATGATTCAACTCTGATCTGCTCCGCCTCATCTCCCACCACCCTACGTACACTCACTCAAGATACCTTTATCTCAGTAGAAAAATGGATATCTGGGATCCAACTAATTCTAAATCCCAAAAAGACAAAACTGCTACTATTTACCCCTAATAGATCAAAAAAACCTCTCCTTTACCATAACCTCTAATGACGGCACCACCATCTCCCCTTCTAACCACACCAAACTTCTGGGCATTGAAATAGACAATAATCTCCACTTTGATGTTCACATCTCACATACCATAAAACTAGTACACAAAAAACTAGGCTCCCTATACAGGCATAAGTCCTTTCTCTCACAAAAAGCAAGAGTCACTCTTGCACAAAGCCACCTCCTGTCAACTCTATTATACGCAGCACCAATCTTTACCCAAATCAGACAATGTGACCTAGACAAACTAGAATCATGCTACAATAAAATAGCCAAGTTTGCTACTAACTCAACCTATAGAACCCATCACTGTGCTGCACTAAAAGAACTAAAATGGCTTGAGCTACCACAGCTACTTAACTATCACCAGCTGGGCACAGCCTACAATATTCTCAAATATCCTGAAAAAACCCCTCATTATCCAACCTACTTACTATCTATACTACAAACCGATACCTAAGATCCAGTGAAAATCTCTCCTCTCCATCACCAAGGCTAACAATAATGCAGGGAAAGCGCTCTACTCCCACACCGTTGCCAGAAATTGGAACTCTCTTCCCCTATCTGTGTCCACTGCCCCCTCCACATCCATATTCAAAACTCCCTCAAATCGCACCTTCTTAGTACATGGTTATGCCCTTGTATCACATAACCCTACCCATACTACTATTAACTCCCCAAATTCCTCTCTGATCACATGCTGGAGCTCTGATCCCCTGTAGGCTTGGTCATCTGAAAGGGTACTTTTAACTGTAGAATCTTACTTGATATATTTTCTTTTCTTACCAAAGTATGACTGACATTGTCTTTTTACCCATGTTCTATATCTTTTACCTGGAGTGTTTTTATTAATTCTTGTTATATTACTATGCTCAGCATACATGATGTAACCTGTTTTGTGTATTATGCTGGATGTACTGTATTTGTATAACTTGATGTTGGAGCTTTTCTCCCCTGGCCTACGCTGAAAATGGACCTGGTCCATTTGGAATTTCCTGGTTAACAAATGTAAAATAAATAAAATAAATAAATAAAGAAAGATAAGTGATGTTAACTACATGGTGGAACTGCTAAGCAGAAGGCAGGGGCACAAATTGTACCAAGTTAACATGATGAAACCTTACCATGATAGGGAGGCCCTTGTGCTGAGCATTTGCAGTGGATTGCAGGAGGAGTCTGAGAGAGATCTTGTGACTGATCTCCTCAGTGAGGCTTGGGCTATCTCTACCCAGGTTCGAGAAATCTGAGCAGTGTTGCAGGAATTTGGGGACGTGTTCACTGGGAAACCAGGGTGCACCCACCTGGTGCAGCACCAGGTGGATACAGGACCCCAAAGGTCTATTAGGCAGACCCCTTGTAGGGTGCCTGTGAGAGTCAAACAGACTCTGAGGGAGGAGGTACAGGAGATGTTGGAACTAGGGGTGATTCAAGAGTCCAACAGTCCCTGGGCCTCACCAGTGGTGTTGGTGCCAAAGAAGGATGGCAGCACCAGGTTCTGTGTGGATTACAGGAAATTAAATAGTCACACAGAGTCAGATGCTTACCCCATGCCTAGGACAGATGAGGCCCTAGAGCAGTTGGGTGGGGCTAAGTATCTTACAACCATTGATTTTTGCCAAGGGTTACTGGCAGGTGCCCTTGACTCACAGTGCTAGAGAGAAGTCAGCCTTTGTGATCTTTTTGGCTTGTACAAGTTCACAAAGATGCCATTTGGGATGAAAAATTGCCCCAGCGACATTCCAGAGGCTGGTAGATCATATCTTAGCAGGAGGGTTTGCCGTTGCTTACATGGATGATAGTGCTATCTACAGCCATTCCTGGCAAGAGCACCTTCAGCATGTCAGGGAGGTGCTGGGCAGCCTACAGAGGGCAGGGTTGACCATTAAGCCAAGTAAATGTCAGGTGGGTATGGCAGAGGTCTCCTACCTAGGACATAGAGTGGGGAGTGGTAAAATAAGGCCAGAACCTGCCAGAGTGGAAGCTATTCAGGAATGGCCTGCACCTGTTACCAAAAAGCAGGTGAGGGCGTTCTTAGGGACAGCAAGGTACTACAGAAAGGTCGTTCCCTAGTTATAGTACCATAGCTGCTCCCCTCACAGACCTGACAAGGAAGAACAGGCCAGATAAGGTAGTGTGGACCCCAGCATGTGAGCAGGCATTTCAGAAGCTTAAGGAAGCTTTGGGAGGACCCCCTGTGTTAGCCAGTCCAAACTATAGCAAAGAATTTGTTGTGCTGGTGGATGCTTCAAACTATGGGGTGGGGGCTGTACTTAGCCAGATTTCTTCAGAGGGAGAAGAGCACCCAGTGGTTTATCACAGTTGTAGGCTCCAACCCATAACATCTTGGGCATGGAAGGAACTGGACACCATGGAGCCTATTCCCAAGCATCCAGATAAAATCCTCAGTCCTTCAGACAGGGCTAGCTGGAGTAAGGGGTCCCCAGTAGATGCTATAATGGTGGCAGTCACCACAAAAAAAAAAGAGCTCGCACAGGAGACCTCTACAGTCCATCCTCCTGACTGGGAGTCGAAGACTATGGACCATTTGGGGAAGCGGGTGTATGCTTCAGCAACCTTTACCATAAGGGCACTGAATTATATGGCACATGTCATCCGACTGCAGTGTGACCTGGTGAAAGAAGTCGCTGAGTCGCCCCTGGCGTCCGTGTCGATGGAGGGCAAGAAGTCATTCCCTACATGAATGGCCACTCTAAAGGCAGTAGCCAACATGTCCATCCGCCTCCTTTCCCATACTACGGAGGGAGCTGCCAGGGCTGCCGGGTCCAGCATTGCCATGAGGTGTCACGCCTGGCTCTGGCTGTATCAGTTCTCGGAATCCTTCAAGGCGTCCTTGGCTAATTCCACCTGTGATGGTTCTTCCCTGTTTGGGAAGTCTTGTCTGACACACTGGTTCAGAGTGAGAAGGACAGGAAGACACTGTCAGCCATTGGGATCCGCTTCTCCGCCCCCCAAAGATCCTTTTCTAGAATCAGCGAGGGGCATAGAAGATGTGGTTCCAGAAATCTCAGTTTCCCTGGACACTCGGGACTCATCTTCCCCAGAGGCAGAGGGGGTTATGATAGGAGCTAGACCAGAGGCATAGGGGGTCCGAGCAAAGTCGGGTCGCGAGAACAGACAGGCCCGCACAGCAGCCCTGAGGGGCTGCCCGACTGCTCGTCTCTGGAGGCAGTCGGGAGTTGTCTCTCGCTACACCCAAGTGAGTGGGAATCCGTAACAGCAGACTTGTTGGGTGTTGCAAATCATATCCAGAGGTTATTGCATCCCATTCATAGAGCCACCTCTCCCACCAAAACACCTCCCGGACATTCCACCCGTGCAAAGGGAGGTAGCAGCACTGGAAATAAACAAAGTTGCTAAGAAAATGAGTCATCCAAACCATCCCCCAGATCATTCCGGATCGCGCATTTATTCCAGGTTCTTTTTAGTGCCAAAGAAGACTGGGGACCTTGAATCTGTCTGTAGCCAAAGACAAATTCCAGATGGTCACCCTTCAGTCCATCTTACCCTACCTACTGGAAAAAGATGGGATGTGCTCGATCTATCTCCAGGATGTCCTATCAAAAAGCACAGGCGCTCCTGCAGGTTTCTCCGCTTCTGGCTGGGGGGTCAATCATTATCAATTCAGTGTCCTCCCCTTTGGTCTCACCACAGCCCCCAGGGTGTTTACCAAAGTGATGGCAGTAGTAGCGGCTCACCTGAGACTCCAGGGAACTCAGGTCTTCCCTTACCTGGACGATTGGCTCCTTGCTGCCCCCACTAGGCATTTGCTGTGTCAAGCCAGGGATTATGTCTTAGTATTAGCAAATAGTCTGGGCATTACCATAGACCTTAGCAAGTCATTGACTCCAGTCCAGACCCTAGACTTCATAGGAGCTCAGTTGGACACCAGTTTACCTCACTCCAGAAAGGGTATACAATTTAAGACTTCATATTTCTTTCATTCTCTAGGCTCATCTTCGTTCAGTGGAGACTGTTCTGCGGGCTCTGGGTTCCATGGCAGCCACAATCAGTCTTCTACCCTTTGCACTATTTCATATGCGAGTTCTCCAGTGGATGCCAGCAGTTCAGTGGTCCTACTAGATCTACCCTTGTCCCATCCAGTTTGGATTTCCTGGCCTTGCAGAGAGTCTCTTCTCTGGTAGATTCTCTCTCCGGACCTTGTCAAGGGATGCCCCTTTGTTCCATCCTTTCCCTCATCCACAGTGACCACACATGCTTCCCGGCTAGGGTGAGAGGAGCATTGCTCGGGAAGAACTGTTCAAGGTACGTGGTCCACTTCTGAGACCAATTTGCATATCAACATCCTGGAGATTAGGGTGGTTCTAGCGTTGCAGGCCTTTCATGCCCATCTTCCTCTGGGGACTATTGCTATTCAGTCAGACAACATGTTGGTAGTCTGATTTATCAACAAATAGAAAGGAACCAGCTCTTACCCCCTTTGTCGCAAGGCCATGAGAGTGTGGGAATGGGCGATTTTCCACTGGCCACTTTCTGGTGGCAATGCACATTCTGGGAAGGTCCAACATTCTCGCGGAGATGCTCAGCAGGACTATTCTGATACCTTACAAGTGGTCTCTGAATCCTTCAGTAGTGGAACAGATCTTCTTCAAGTGGGGTCGGCCTTGCTGCAATCTCTTCGCATATCTCTTCGCATCTGCTTCCATTGTGAAATTCAGCGAGATGTTTTTCGTGTTTCACTATTGCAGTCATTACATTTGGGTTATCATGCTGGCAGGTTGCCCTCAGTTGGCCTGAATTCCAAAGTCTTGGGTCCTGTGTCGGTTGCTGTAGCCTCTTCTCTGACGTCAGGTCATCAGGGGTATAAAAGATGCAGCCGACGCCATTTTATTCAGTCTTTCTTGCCACGCGGTGCCCGAAGCAGTTCGCAAGTGCCGGTCGGCCGACTCCTGAGATTTTCGTGGTCGAATTTCAGATCCGAAGTCTTCATTAAAAGCTAAGTACCCCGTTGGGGAAACTTTTTTCTTGCTCCAGACCGATGGCAGAAAAAGTTGATTGTATTCCTTGTGGGAAGCAAATACCTCATAAGGACTTTCATTCTTACTGTATTCCTTGCCTAGGCCCTGACCACGAAGTTGGTAGTTGTCGGTTTTGTGCTAGATTTAACCAACGCACTATTAAGCGTCAGTACGATTTTGCATTAAGCTATTTTGGGCGAAGATTTAGTTATACAATGTCGTCGGATAGCCATCCGACTACCAGAGTTCATAAAAAACGCAAAGAAAAAGAAAAAGACAGGCAACCGAGGTCCAAAACCGACGACAAAGCTTCTCCTAAGCAAGTTGCCGGTTCGCTGGTTCTCAGTGAAGTGCTTTCGCAGCCCCTGACACCCGCTACTTTAGAGTCGCAGGCCGCTACCGACTTCCACGTGGAGTTGGCCAGGCCTCAGGAAACTCAAGGTATTGGAGCCTCGGAGATTATTCCCTCAGACGGGTCCGGAGCCGCTGAGCAGGCATCAGCTTCTGAGGGTGTATTCAGACCTAAACAATTACATATTAAACCGACTTCAAAGACTAAAACACCTTTAAAGGTAAAGAAACAAGTTCACCAGCCACAAGGACAGGCCTCCATGCCCAAAAAACAGATGCTCAAAATGGCCAAGGACTTAATTACCTTGATCATGGGTTCCCATCCCCCTCCTGATAAGAGGCCTAGGCAAGAGACAGACTATGAATATTCAGATCAGGTTTCCATTTCTTCTGATTCCTCTTCTGATCAGGAATATTCTCTTCCCCCCCCTATGAGGATTCTGATGC
Organism: Protopterus annectens; assembly: GCF_019279795.1. NCBI lineage: Eukaryota > Metazoa > Chordata > Ceratodontiformes > Protopteridae > Protopterus > Protopterus annectens. Next base: position 377,360,037 of record NC_056726.1, on the reverse strand, counting down.
TGAAGAATCAATTCCTTCAGCTTCTCCTCCTGAGGACTACTCTTTTGGGGAAACCTTGCATACCATGAGGGAGCACTTCCACTGAGAGAGCCAAGATTTTTCAGAATCTAAGAAAAGGCTCAGAGACTTCCTTTTACTACCTCAACACAGGCCTGTAGCTGTTCCACCTGTGTTGGACATTGTAGATGTTGTGTTCTCGGAGTCTAGTCTTTACCTCCAGCTCCTGTTAAGCCGGACAGATACTACAGGGTCCCTGACTCTCATAAATTCCTTTTCAAAAACCCTACTGCAGACCCAGAAACTATTTCTGAGGGTCCAAAAGGGGTCAAGGCTTCTACTGCAAAAAAGCCTACCCCCTCTGACAGGGATTCTAGGGCTCTGGATAGATGGGGGAAAAAGATTTACACATCTGCTACTTTGGCTATAAGGGCCTTAATTTGCCAGTTTCATATGCTCAGATATTAGCAATATATCATGACACTGCTTAAACAGAAAATGATGGCAAATTCTGAATGTGCAGAAAACAAAGAAATGCAGGATTTATTGCATGCAGCTGAACAAGTTGGAAAGCATACTTTGCAATGTGGGTTTGATTCTCTGGAGGCCTCCTGCAGGGCCGTTGTTACAGGTTCTGTCATTAGGAAGCATGCTTGGTTAAAGGAACAAAATCTGCCTGACCATGTTAAAGCAAAACTATTAGATGCTCCTTTACAACATTATACCTTGTTTGGTGTTAAGGCAGAAGAGGTGTTAAAGAAAATGGAGGACAAAGCTAAATCTATGCAAACAGTCAAAGATTTCTTACAGGTACAGCCACCTTGATTTAGCAGACACTGGCCTACAAAGAATTGGTCCTTTCCAGTCTCAGGCAGACCACAAAGGGGCAGATCCAGACACCCTAGAGGCAGATCACAGCCGCAAGGATCCTACAGGTCTAAGCAGTGGAGTGCTTCTTCCTCCAAAGGTGAACATGACAAATCACAATCCTACAGGAAACTGTCCCAGTGACTTCACCCTGCCTGCACCAAGCACTTATCTTCTGGCAGCACCCTTAGGGGGAAAACTAGCACTTTTTTCTCAAAATTGGCACATTATAACCCAGGACAAATGGGTTCTAGACATAGTGTCACAAGGCTACAAGTTTAATTTCCATACCCTACCAAGGGCAAACGGTTGTCCAGACCTGCCAAAAAATCAATGGGCAGCAGCTCAAAAAGAAGTCACAGCTCTCATGGACATGAGGGCTATTCAACAAGTGCCACAGCAAGAGCAGGGACAAGGATTTTACTCGACTGTTCTTGGTACCCAGAAAGGACAAAGCATGGAGACCAATACTGGACCTATCTATTCTAAACACTTTCCTGGATATACCAAAATTCAAGATGTTGACCTTACAGCAGCTTTTGCCCATGCTGGGCAGCAAGGCTTGGCTCATGACTTTAGACCTAAAAGAGGCATACCTGCATGACCCAGTCAGACAATCATGCAGATTCAAGGCTGGCTCAAAGCATTACCAAGTCTCTGCACTGCCCTTTGGCTTATCTACTGCATCCAGGGTCTTCACAAAGTGCCTGGCACCAGTAATTGCTTACTGCAGACAAAGAGGAATACAAATATATCCTTACTTGGACGACTGCCTCATACAAGCAGAGAACAAGGACATACTACTACAGCCATCTAACGTTTGTGATAAGACTTTTAACATGCCTAGGGTACACAGTCAACAAAAAGAAATCAAAACTAGTACCCTCTCAAGAGATAATATTCCTGGGTGCAAGCTTAAATTCAACTGCCCAGATGGCTTATCTCACTCCAGACAAACAAAGGCAACTGACTACCTATTTCAAGAAAATGGCAAGAAAGGCCTAGTTATCTGCAAGAAAAATTCTGCAGGCTTTGGGCTTCATGGCATCCTGCATCTTACTAATTCCATATGCAAGACTGCATATGAGGAAAATTCACTGGTACCTAAAAAGTGTCTGGACACAACATTGCCACAGTCTGGAAACCATGATTACTCTAATTCCCTACCTGCAACAGGAGTTTCGATGGTGGGCAAAGGCTTGTCACCAGAACAAGGGACAGCCATTCTCACTACCCCCAGCCAGGCAGAGCCTAATGACGGATGCATCAGATTATGCCTGGGGGGCACACTTGGCAGGAAGAGGCATTCAGGCCACCTGGTCCACCAACCAAAAGCATCTACATATCAATCAAAAAGAGATGCTAGCTGTTCAAAATGCCCTGACAGCCTTCAAGGACCTACTTCATCCGGGACAACTACTGATAAAGACAGACAACACCACGGTCATGTGGTACATAAACAAGCAGGGGGGCACTCATTCTTATCCCCTTTGCAGACTAGCCATGGCTTTATGGGACACAGCATTGACTTACCAAGTTCATCTGCAGGCACAATTCCTGCCAGAAAAGGAAAATAAAAAACAAAACTCAGTAAACTCAAACAAGTAGATGAGAGGAGCCAGGCAGTCCAAAAGTAGATGAAACCACACAGTAATAAGTGGTAGTACGAGCTTTAACGTATCACAAGTTTAATTGCACAAGACACGTTTTCATCTCACCAGAATGGGAAACTTCTTCAGAAAAGATATGTAAAAAATATCACTAGAAGCTTTTAAAATTTTTAAAAAGTTCTGCCCAAAGGCAGTTCAATACTGTTAACCAATCAAAAGTTCTCACAAAATTAAAGGTACAAGCAACTGCGAGCACCTAAACATCTAAAGTTAGACACGAATACATCATTCAATGAAGTCAACAACTAGTAAATTATGAAACATACTCAAACAATTCATAAAGTAATCTATACTTGAATATGCGAAATACACAAAATGCTTTTGTTAAAACACAAAGTTTCTGTTGATAAGTCAGCATATGGCTAACCTAGACAATGTGTCAGTAAAAAACTAATAAAAACTACTAACTAGTTACAAGAATTTTTAGAAGTAGTAAGTTCTCTTAAAACACTCCTCAATTTCAACAGACAAGAAATATTACAATTGTTGTTCAAACCTGGGACACCAAAAGCATTTAAGAGAAGTTGCCACTCCAGTTCTCTACACTCTAATTGAATAGAAGTTGGACCACCTCTAATGTCACTTCTTACCTGATCTATAGCTAAAAACTGAAAACAATGGTCCGGGTTGGCATTGATATGTTTAGCTAGAGCATTATCACATTTATTTTTCGAGATGGCGTAAATGTGCTTGTAGATCCTGTCTCGGAATCTGCGATCGGTCTTTCCCACATAAAAAACGTTACAGATTTTACACATAGCAAGGTACACTAAACTTTTTGAATTACAATCAAGTTTGTGCTTAATGATGTATTTCCTATTCGCTAACTCTTAAGTAATTTCTTCTTATTGCGTGTTGACACATACTACAAGCACCACAGGGGGAAAAACCACTAGATCTATTATTGGGCTTAGGTAGTTGACGTTCCAAGAGACTTTTCAAGTTCGAACCTCGCCTGTAAATAATGACTGGTGAAAAAACTATTTTCTCCATTAATAAACTATCCTTACATAGTAAATGCCAATTCTTGCGTAGCAAGAATTTAATCTGCTCACTGTCATTGTTAAGTGAAGTGATAAAACTAAACCTATATTGTTGATCTAAACCTGTTGCTGCTGTATCAGAACTTATTTTATTGCGTAAACAAGGGTTAATAGGACTATTCAAAAATTGAAAGTCACTATTTACTTCAACAACTAAAGACGGTACTGTGTAAAAACCTGAAAAAACAGACAAAATGGGGTTCAATAAACCTAACTCATGTTTATTCCTTACTTCCAGGATTAACTCTTGGATAAGTTGAGAAGGGTAACCCCTAATCACAAACATGTTCTCTAATAGATCACATTCTCCTAGGAAGTCATTGTCTGTAGAACACATCCTTGCTGCTCTGACTAGTTGGCCTTTTACAATGGAACGTTTCTGTTTAAAAGGATGTGAACTAGAAACATGTAAAAAAGAATTACAATACGTTGACTTCCTATAAATAGTAGAGCATAATTTGTTATTAGGAACGCTCATTAGTTTAACATCCAAATAGTCAATATGATTTATACCAAATTGGTATGTAAATTTAAGGAACGAAGTAGTAGAGTTAAGGTATTCAATAAACTTGTCAGCTTCTTTGCTGTTGCTTCTAAAAATGACGAGTATATCGTCCAGGAATCTTGTATAGTAAACCAAGAGTTTAGATATTTCTGGTTTATCTGATATGAAACATTTTTCCCAATAGGCAACAAACAAGTTAGCCAAACTTGCTCCACAGGGGGAGCCCATTGCTACCCCTTGTTTCTGTAAGAAAAACTGGTTATTAAAACTAAAAAAATTATTAGTAAGAATAATGTCCAATAATTCTGACACCACGTAAACATCGTTGTTGTGAGCTTCCAAATGTTTCAAAATTAGAGTGACCCATTCAATTGCTTCCATGTGAGGAATGGAAGTATATAGATCTACGACATCAATGGTCAAAAAATTAGAGTGATGGTCTATAGCTAAGTTGTTCAAGCTCTCTAAGAGTGACCATGAGTCTTTACAGATTTGTGGTATATTTTTCAAGTATCTCTGGAGAATGGAGTCTACCAGTTTAGCACAAGGGTATGTTAAAGATGTTCTGCCATCAATGAGAGGTCTCATTGGTGGATTTAGAATATCCTTGTGAATTTTAGGGATTCCAAACATGATAGGAAACTTTGGAAAGGGAATGTTAATATAATTATAAGTATCTAAATCAATTTTAGATTCAATAAATAGATCTCTAAAGTAACCTTTTACTCTCCTTAATGCTACGTTGTATTCATTAAGGGATGCTGTAGTGTAAGCTGGATTGTCAAGAACCACCTGCATTCTATTAATATAGTCATTAGTATCAAAAATGACTAAGCCTCCCCCTTTATCTGGCTTAACACACCGTACCATACTAGATCTAATCAAGTTCAGTTCTTGGTGTTGTTCAAGACTAATATTACGAAGTTTAGAGTAATGTCTTGACTTACGTGTGTGTTCAATACTTCTTATGTCGAGTTCGCAAACACTCTCAAAAATATCTAATAAGGGGTGTAGTGGTGGATTAAATGTACTTAAAGGCTTAAATAGAGCGTGAGGAGTGTCATGGTTACCTAACAAAGAGAGGTTTAATTTCCTGACATAACATTTCAAATCCATCAGAGTCTTCGCTAGATTCATGTTGGAACTGGGAACGAAGGTGTTACCCTTTGCTAACAGATCCACTAAGTCTGAGTTGATACAGATGGATGAAAAGTTATATATGTTAAAGTCACCATTACTATTTTTCACAATGATCGGTTTAGTAGAATTACTAAGTGGATTGAAATCAATCATATCTTTCTCCTGTTGTTCCATGACTTCTTCTTCTGGTTCTGAAACCGCTGTAGTTTCGATAAGTTCTTGGGTTTGGCACCTTGGTGAAAATCCTGTTGTTGTACATGTAGATTGTTATCTTGTACAAGTTGACAGGTATTATTCTTGTTGTTACTATTGTTGTTGTTATTAAAAGCCTGAATTCTCTCGCTACGTCTTAAAGGTTCAGAGTCTTGGGTGTTATTAATCTGTGTTCCAGCATTAGTTGCGTTAGTATTATCTAAATTAGTGGAAGAGTTCAAATGCTGGAAACTGTTGGTAAGATTTCTACTGTTCCAAACTTGAGCAATTTGTGGTTTTGGATACGCCGACCCATTGGAGTAAGCTAAACGGTCTCTGTTTAGTTTCTTAATTTTATTTATCTTAAGTTTATCCAGTAGATGATCAATACTGGAAAAGACTCTTTCATAATCGAATTTATACCTAACAAAATCGGCATTGGTTTTAATGTCCTTGTCAAGTTCGTCGACTTCGGTGGTTAAACACTCGATTTGGGCAGAGTAATGTTTGATCATACATTGCATAATAGAGAGACCAAAAGAATTAAAAAGGTCCAGTAATTCTTTATGGAACAGAGATTCAGGTATCAAACCTGTAGGGAACTGATGGTAACGTAACCCTTTAGGAACTAACTTTTCTTCTAGACATTGTTTGAAGTAAATAACTTCAAGTTGCAGTTTCTTAACTTTCAACAATTTAAAGTCTAAAAGTTTAAGTTTGTCAGAAATAATCTGCGTACTCACTAGTGAAGATGGAGGTGGAGAGGCTGGTCGATCCATATTAAGGGTAAAACCTGTAGTTAAATGACCAGTGTTGTTCACCCATTCGAGAAACGATGGAACGCCAATAAGCCCTAAGCCATCATCTTGGTTATTAGAAACTGAAGTGACAGGACGAGACTCCAATTGATGAACAGGTTGTCCCAAAGGAAATGGTAGTGGACTGGGATTCAGTTCTGCCTGTTCATTGACTGTACTATTCGTTGAATGGTCGTTTTGTTAATTGTGGAGAACTGGATTAACGTGATGCCTGGAAGCAATTCCGTTGAAACTCTTATCAACTGTGTCCAAACGGTTAGTCAGTATGTCGATACGCTGGTTTAACAAACACAAAATAGTTGTCAACTGTGACATTTCCTCTCGGTTGCCCGTTCCAAATAGGTTAGGGCTCTTTGGGCTGCCAGAAACACCCATCGCCATTGTAAACAAACCAAAAACGCAAAAAACAAAACTCAGTAAACTCGAACAAGTAGACGAGAGGAGCCAGGCAGTCCAAAAGTAGATGAAACCACACAGTAATAAGTGGTAGTACGAGCTTTAACGTATCACAAGTTTAATTGCACAAGACACGTTTTCATCTCACCAGAATGGGAAACTTCTTCAGAACAGATATGTAAAAAATATCACTAGAAGCTTTTAAAATTTTTTAATTTTTTTTTTTAAATTTTTAAAATTTTTATAATTTTTAAAATTTTTAATATTTTTAAAATTTTTAAAAAGTTCCGCCCAAAGGCAGTTCAATACTGTTAACCAATCAAAAATTCTCACAAAATTAAAGGTCCAAGCAATTGCGAGCACCTAAACATCTAAAGTTAGACACGAATACATCATTCAATGAAGTCAAACATGACAACTAAGTTAATAAATTATGAAACATACTTTAAACAATTCATAAAGTAATCTATACTCGAATACGCAAAATACGTGAAATGCTAATATTATTTAAAACACAAAGTTTCTGTTGATAAGTCAGCATATGGCTAACCTAGACAATGTGTCAGTAAAAAACTAATAAAAACTACTAACTAGTTACAAGAATTTTTAGAAGTAGTAAGTTATCTGAAAACACTCCTCAATTTCAACAGACAAGAAATATTGCAATTGTCGTTCAAACCTGGGACACAAAAAGCACTTTTTTAAAATTTTAAAAGCTTCTAGTGATATTTTTTACATATCTTTTCTGAAGAAGTTTCCCATTCTGGTGAGACGAAAACGTGTCTTGTGCAATTAAACTTGTGATACGTTAAAGCTCGTACTACCACTTATTACTGTGTGGTTTCATATACTTTTGGACTGCCTGGCTCCTCTCGTCTAGTTGTTCGAGAAAAGGAAAATACTCTGGCAGATGAACTAAGCAGAAACCTCATGGATCCCCACTAGTGGCACCTGGAACCACAAGTTTTCAGCATGATAACAAAGAAATGGGGATGCCCGGACATAGATCTATTTGCCTCCCCTCAAAACAATCGACTAAAAAGATTCTGCACAAGGACTTATCACATACAAGCTTGGAAAGTGGACGCCTTATCTTTCAACTGGACAAACCTCTCAGTATATGCCTTTCCTCCACTGCCTCTCCTCCCCAAGGTACTCCTAAAGGTCAGGCAGGTGAAACCAAAAATGATTCTGATTGCCCCAGACTGGCCATGCCAGTACTGGTATCCGATCTTAAGGAACTTGTCCCAATGCCCAGCCCGGACCTTACCTCAAATACCTCATCTACTGTCCCAGCAAAACAATCAGATTCTGCACAGCCGCATCAGGACCCTAAACCTGACAGCATGGCGGATAATGTAGCCATACAAACCACACCTCTCAGTAAAGCTGTGATGGATGTCATTTTAGAAGCCAGAAGGCCTAGTACTAGAAAATCTTATACTGGGAAATGGAAGAGATTTTGCGCTTGGAACCAAGCTAAAGAAACTGATACAGCTGTCCCAAACATTCCTCAGATTTTGCAATACTTAACTGAGATGCCGGACAAAGGCCTATCTTTCTCATCAATTAAAATCCATGCCTCTGCCATTTCGGCTCATTACAATACAGAGCCACCACTTTATTCTCATCCTTTATTAAGGCAGTACCTCAGAGGAGCCAAAAACTTAAGGCCTCCAAACAGAATGCCAGTACCTGCATGGGACCACAATTATGTCTTGGAAAAACTCACCTTACCTCCTTTTGAGCCAGCTGCTACTGCAGATATAAAGTTCTTCTCTTGGAAAACAGCTCTGCTCCTAGTAATAACTTCTGCAAGACGAGTGTCGGAGATCCAGGCTCTCATGGCTGTTGGAACCCTTTATCATTTTTTATCCAGACAGGGTCTCTCTGAGTACAAACCCTACATTTATGCCTAAGGTGGTATCCAGTGTAGCCCTTAACCAAACAATTAATTTGCCAACTTTTTATCCAAATCCACAGAACAAGGGGGAGAAAATTCTGCATTCGTTGGACGTACACAGACAGCTTAGATTCTACTTGCACAAAACTACAGTTTTCAGAAAGAACAATTACTAGTGGCATATGCCACAGCATCACAAGGAAAGGATATCTCCAAGCAGACTATTTCAAAGTGGAAAGGTCACTGCATTTGTTTCTGCTACTCACAGCATGGCAAATCAGTGCCTAAGGGCATTAGGCCACATTCAACCAGAGCTGCAGCCACTACTGCAGCCTTTCTCAGGGGAGTACCAACCAAAGACATTTTAGAGGCTGCTACTTGGAGTTCAGTGCATACCTTTACAAAACATTACAATCTGCCTCTTTACTCTAAATCCAGGGCAGGCTTTGCCACTGCAGTTTTGCAGGGCCTCATAGCTGCTCCTAATGCTATTTAGCCCCAGCTCCCCAACCGTAGCTTTGGGACTCAACCCAAATGTAATGACTGCAACAGTGAAACACGAAGAACATAGTATAGTTGTGTACACTTACCATAAATGTAGATGTTTGAGTGTATTCACTGTTGGAGTCCAGGTTACCCACCCGCCATCCCCCTTATTTTTGCTGGAACTTATCTTTACTTCTCTAATCTATACAACCTAGGTGGCGTATTTGCTTATAGATGAAGGTAAAGTTTATTTTTGGTGCATTTATGTTTTATTTACATAATTTTAGCCTACCCTTTTGGGGGCACCTGACATCTGGGGCAAGAAAAACTGAATAAAATGGCATCGGCTGCATCTTTTATACCCCTGACGACCTGATGTCAGGGAAGAGGCGACAGCAACCAGTGCAGGACCCAAGACTTTAGAATTCAGGAAGACTGAGGGCAACCTGCCAGCAGGATAACCCAAATGTAATGACTGCAACAGTGAATACACCCAAGCATCTACATTTATGGTAAGTGTACACAACTGTACTTTCTTCACCTTGAACCCCCCCTCGGGGGAGACCCCCAGAGATGCACTGGTTCATGCTTGGCCTCCCGGTCTTCTTTACACTTAGCCCCCCCCCCCCATTACCTCTCATTCCGAAGTTTGTACAGAAAGCTCACGGGTTGGGGAGCTCAGTAATCCTCATTGCCTGATACTGGCCTCATCAAGTCTGGTTCTCCTCCCTTTGGTCTCACCTGGCAGTTCCACCATGGATCAGGTTTTGGATCTCATTTTGTATCCCTTGGGGATTCCTCACCCAGACCTGGACAGTCTGAAGCTTGCCACTTGGCTGCACCAGTTCCATTAATCATTAGGACTCCCTGTTTATCCTCTTCAGTTAAAACCATTTTGGTGGCAGCTCACAAGTTTTCCACCAGGAAAATTTATCGCAGCAAGTGTAAATGGTTTTCTATATGGGCCTCTTGATGGGATCTAGATCCGTTCACGGCTCCGGTTTCGGCAGTTCTGGAATTTCTAATGAGTATCTTTCACCAAGGTGCTAGTTCCTCTACCGTTAAAGTCCAATTGGCTGCCATCTCTAACTTTCATGTGGGGAAAAATATGGCTTCCCTAGCTTCTTCCAGACTTTGCAAGACCTTCCTTAAAGGTACCTTCCTTTTAAGACCCCTGGTGATAGATCCTACACCTGCTTGGGACCTCATCTTGGTACTTCAGGCTCTAGTCCCTCCTCCTTTTGAGCCTGCGGCATCAGTAGATTTACAATTTCTATCTTGAATAACTGCCTTTTTGATAGCTATCACTTCTCTAGGAGGGTATCGGAACTTCAAGCATTGTCCATTAAAGTTGCTTATATGGTTTTTCATAAGGACAGGGTTTCCCTATGTACTAATCCTTCCTTTCTTCCCAAGGTGGTGTTGTAAGCCGGTATTAATCAGACTATCAATCTCCCTGTTTTCTTTCCAAATTTCCAAAATAGCGGTGAATACAAATTACACTTGCTCGACATGCACAGACAACTGAGGCTTTATTTACACAGAACAAAATCTTTCTGGAAATCTGATCAGTTGTTTGTATCCTATTCCAAACCTTTTTTGAGCAAGCCAATCTCTCAAGTGACCATTGCTCGCTGGATTTCCCAATGTATCATGTGAGCATATTCTGATAGAGGCGTTTCCCCTCAGGGTCGAGTGAAAGCCCACTCCACTAGGTCCATGGCTACTTAAGTGGTGTTTTGGTCTAGGGTGTCACTGGATGATATTTGTTCTGCAGCTACTTGGTTCTTATCTCATACCTTCATATCTCATTACAAGTTGGACATTGTATCCAGGAGTAGGGCATCCCTTGGCTCTGCGGTGCTCCAGAATATCCTTCCATGAGGGCCTCCCAGGTGTTGGTAGCTGGGGACTCTGTCCCACAGGTTGAAGACCAAATGAAGTCAACTACTCCAGATAAAGAAATTATGTACTCACCGTAACATTACATCTGAGCAGTTGTACTTCATTTGTCTTCATCCACCCCCCCCTCCTTCCCCCTGACCTTGTCACTATTGTTCTAACCTTGTATTGGGGAGAGGAGCACTATTGTGGCTCTCCTGGTTTATGTTTGGCTTAGTTTTTGGGAGCCATTAGTGATAAGGTCTGTTTGGGTTGGGCTTGTGTTTTCCTGAGCAGCAAACTCGATCTGAGGGAAGGAAGGAGACAGGGGAACATTATGAGTAAGGGGAGGAGCTTGGAGCTCAGATCAGATGCTAGTGATGCAGCCATCTCGGATCTGATTTGGATCCAAATACCCACAGGTTGAAGACAAATGAAGTACAACTACTCTGATGGAGCATTATAGTGAGTACATAACTTCTTTTTTTATAACATTATTTTATATAGTTATTACTATTTATTAGCATTGTTTTTTTCTTAAATTAATGGATGGCAGTAAAGACTTTACTGTCCAGTAAATTTATAGAAAGAATAGACATGTGACGGTCCTATTAAGACGATTTAAATAGCTTGTTTAATTATGTTTGTAGTTCTGATGAAGTTACTTATATAAAAAGGACAGAAGTGCTTAATACATTTTATTGTGAATAAAAAGTATTTGTTTTTAGGACCGACTGTTTCCTTGGGTCCATTCATAGGCTTGACTCTTTGGCTGTTACTGACAAGATTGTGTTTTTCTTTGGTTCCTTGTGCATCCTGATTTCAGTTTTGGTTATTCTTATACCAGAGAGACCAGACAGAGACCTCCAGCCACATAGGAACTGGAATTTCTCATCAGAAACCTCAAAGACAAATTAATTTGGGATGGAGAAGCCCTTAAAAAAACTTCTGCTCCCCAGAGCCCAGCTGTCTGTTCCCCGGTCTAAGAGTCGGAAGCTGTGGGCATTTCTGAGAAGTGAGATTATGCCTCATTATTGTTTTTGCACTGAAGACCATAAATTACATTCCCCACATAACAAGAAGCCAGAGGGAGCTGTTGGATGAGATGAAAAAGATGAGTTGCCAGATGGACAGCTGAGACCAAATTTACAGTCATAAGTAGCAACTGTACCTGTCATTTTGAACTGCAAAATGAGACTGTCTTATAATTGTGTTGAGGGTTCATTCAAAGCTGCAAGTGTCAAAAATTGCTTCATGCTGCCATGCCTGGCTCCAGTAGACTGACTTTGATGAGGATATTAGAGCAACCTCTGTAAACTCACATCTCTGTAAAGATGTACTCTTTTTGGACTGTTTGTTGTATTTACCTAGAGAACATGGAAAAGGAAGGTTAAGACCTTTGTTATTGTTGTAATTCACATTTCAAACTTCACAGTGGCCCATTCATTGGATGCAGCAGAGTCCACTGAAATTGTGGTGTAGACAGCACTAGAACTGGATTAATGTTATCTTCTGGCCTCATCAAGTCTGGTTCCCAGACACTGAAGTAATCAGTAGCAACCAGAAAGTCATATTCTTCTTCTTGCTGTGGTACAGCAGTCTAACCTCTGAATCTTTTCCTGTAATCTCACCCTAGAGGTAGTTCGGAGCCATCTGACCATTCTTTCTGCCTGTGTGCTTGGCCGTCATGCAGGACAATTGGGTAAGGGCAGTAATTTCCAGGAGATGCACAATTTTTCCACAGCTATTGGCAATCCAACAGTTACATAGTTTCAGAGAACCCGATGATGCAAAAAATAAAGATGTTCATCATATTGATCACAGTTGCAATAGCCTTACCTATATTGGTTATATCCTGTATAGGATACAACACCTGGCCAGCTACCAAAGCTTCAGGGCACCTTCCACATGCCCTAACCATCAGTCAGCTCATGCAGAGCTGACTAAAAAAACATGTTTGGGCATCAAGTCATTCGGAGTTTTCATGCCAGAGAAGTGTATGCTTTTCTAAGGTTTTCATGAATTCCCTTTGGGTAAAAATTTCACATGTTTAAATTGTTGTTTTATTTTACTTTCCTGTTTATAAAAGCTATTTTTGAGCTAGGAATGTATGCTTTAACAGACAGTTCTGGGACTTAACAGAACTTTTAAATGGGAATGGTCTTTTATCCATTTCTTCAAACTGCACAGAGGAGAGGATCGAGGCCACAATCTACTACGTGTTGTGTGAGATCCTCTAGAAGTCTTTCCGAGGCTGGCATGGATAAGAAGATGAAGTTCCTCAGAGCTCAGATCCAGATGGGGTCATTCTGGCTGCATCTCCCATTGGATCCATGAGTCTTCCTTCTACTGCCTGTGTAGTCAGAGCAGGTCTCTATCAGTCATATGGTTTTGGAGCCCTCAGATCTAAGAGCCCTGAGAGAGTTGGCATAGGATCTGAAGATGGCGAGGTCTTCAACTTTGGCAGTCTCCCAGATCCAAAGGAATAGGAAAAGAACTAGTCAGGATGTGTTCTGGAGTCATAGCATCAGTGTTGGATGCACGAGGCCAGCGTCTAGTCTGATGTTGTCAGAACTGTCTTTGCCCCTCGAAGATTCGGCACTAGACAGCTCAGGTCTGGCTCCCTCCTTGAAGTGCAGATCAGGACGGGGTCGACACTTGGCCCCTTCAGAGGTTTCAGCCCCAGTGCGGCTAGCCATGGCTTCTCCCCGTCTGTCAGCTTTTGAGGTAGTAGAGAAGGTCTTCTCTTGTTCAAGAGATCCAATCTCTCTTCCTTGGATCTCATACCCATTCCTCCTGTGGGTTTGAGCTCTGATCCCATTATTCCTGTTTCACAGGGACAGCCAGTACCAACTAGCATCCAGAAAGCTTCCCTACAGGAAATCCCCCTCTCTTCAAATACCTCCCCAGAGCATTCCACTGAGGAGGTTCCTAAGAGAATGTGCAAAAGGAGATGTATAGATTCCCCTATGGAATCTCTCACAGAGGATACTGACTTCAAGGAATGGGAAGGGTGTCCCAGATCTCCACCTGATGACATCTTCTTTGGAGACTTTCTTGAAGTACTTAAGCAAAAGGGTGGATGGTTTTCAGATACTCCCTCCCCAGAGGAGTCACTTTTTCTGGAGGTTTTTGGTTCTGGCCCATCTATGTTCATAGGTTCATAGGTTCATACTAGGCTATCTGCCCTAGGGCATTTATAAGCCTAGCCAGAGTGTGTGTGGCTTTCACCACCCCTTAGGATGAGAATACTATACCCATTAGTTTGCTGTGCCTCTGTCCAGCAGTGATACAGAGATGATTCCCAGGGTAAACCTACGATCTCCCATCCACTCGTCAAGATTTCTCTTGAACAGAGTCAGTGAGGGGCTCTGCCTCACATGGACTGGGATTCTGTTCCATAGTGTAGGGAGTCTCTGGGTGATGAATCTGTCCCTCCAGCACGTCCTATTTATATCCATGTTGAGGTTTAAGTCTCTTGCTCTCGTGGCTCTGGTGGATTTGGATTTTTGAGGTGGAGCATGTCCATTAATTCCGGGTTGGACATGGCCTTGTATGTCAGGCACAGATCACCTCTGAGCAGGCGGTATGCGACTGAATAGAGCTGGAGTTTCTTCAGTTGGGCATCGTATGACATATGTTTGAGCCCCTTTATCCTTTTGGTGAGGAACTTTTGGGGTCTTTCCAACTGCTGCAGGTGTCGGGTAAGGTACATTCCGAATGGGGCGTTGTACTCAATCATTGGTCTGATAAGTGAAGCGTACAGGGGTACAATGACCTCTCCTGATCTGGATGTGAATCCCTTCATGATCAGGTGGGCAATGTAGAAGGTCTTCCTAACCACTTTGGCAATGTGAGTGACACAAGAGAGGTTACTGTCAACTTGGGTCCCCAGATCCCTGATAACTTCTTCCGTGTTTAATGGATTACCACCTATGTGGTAATTAGGGGTTACTTTGTTTTTCCCAAAGGGTATGACTATACATTTTTGGCATTTAGCTTAAGGCCATGGCTCTGGCACCAGTTATCCATTTCTATGAGACCTTTCTGGAGGATGTCTGTGTCTGATGGAGTGTCAATTATGGTGCCCAGTTTGCAGTCATCTGCAAATTTTGTCAGCCACAATCCCCTATGTTTGCCTGCACTTCAGAAAAATAAATGCCGAACAAGAGGGGCCCAGGACTGAGCCCTGTGGGACACCGCTCGTGACCGGCTTAGAGTCTGACATGGCACCAGCAACTCTAACCCTGTGTGTTCTGTCCTTGAGCCAGTTTGCAACCCATCTTGTGACATATGGGTTTACATCTAAGCTGGTGAGCTTTTCTATGATGCCCGAGTGGGGTATTGTGTGAGCAGCTTTTGCTAGGTCAAGGTGGGCTGTGTGAACTGCCTTACCCTCATCAATAGCCTTAGTGACTGTTTCGAAAAAGTCGACCAAGTTCAAGAGGCAGGATCTGCCCTTGACAAAGCAAAATTGGGTAGGATCCAGTGTCTGTAGGTCCCCAATGTCTTTATTTATGAGTTCCATTATGATCCTCTCCATAGCTTTGCAGACAAGGCTCGTCAAGCTTATGGGGCGGTAATTTCAGGGTCCGTAGAAGCACCGCCTTTGTGGAGTGGGACCACAGTTGCCGTCGCCATTCTTTGGAGTGCGTATCCTGTAGTAAGGCTAAGATTAAACAGCAGCCTTATGTGTGGGTTTAGCTCCTCATTGAGTTCGTGTAGCACACAGCCGGGGACACCGTCCGGTCCCATTGATGCTGTGTTTTTTGCTTTAGAGAGCAGCTCTCACCTGGGCATCTGAGATGTTTGGGAGGCTAGACTCTGGTGGGATAGATATTTCTCCTTTCGGGGGGGAGGGAGGGGAGAAATTTGCACTGAACATGTCTGCCAGTATGTTGGCAATGTCTGTGGGTTCAGTGATTTTTTTATCATTTTGGACTAATTCTGAGCATATCTGGGAGTTTCCACCCAGGTTTCTAACATAGCTAAAGAAGGCTTTATGATTGTCTTTTGTGTCAGTAGCGATTTTTCTCTCAAAGTTGGCCTTGGATGATTTTATGAGTGATCGTAGTTTTTTGCTAGTATTGATCAGAGATGCCTTCCCATTTAGGGATTTTGCTCTGTCATGTAGTAGCTTTCTCCTCTTGTTGTAGAGTTTGTTTATGGCTGGAGTCCACCAGACCGGGCGCCTGCCTTTGGTGGAAAGGGTCTTGATTTTATTAGGGATTGCTTGATCCATACATTCCTGGAGGTGCTCGTAGAAGGCATTTGTAAGGGTTTCAGCAGCGTGGGTTGTGGTTTCCACTGGCTCGGGGCCTTGAAGGATACCACTTCAGTCTTAAGAAGTGTGAAGTTTGCTTTTGAGAAGTTCTTCACTGTGGTCTTTTGCTGGGGGTGGGGGCGGGATGTGGATCTCCAGTGAGATTAATTTATGGTCTGATCTCACCAATGAGGGATATACTTCGGTGTGGAGCATTTTGTCCCCATGTTTGTGATGATCAGGTCTAGTATATTTTCTCCTCTTGTGGGAATGGTGACTAGTTGTTCCATAGCATTTGAGTTTATGAACTCAAGGAACCTTTGGGCTAGGGTGTTGGGGCTTGAGTAATGTTCCCAGTCTATGTTTGGGTAGTTGAAGTCACCCAATGTGATGGTGTTTGGAGAGACATTTATACTCTCCAGTGTCTTCAGGAAGGCTGTGTGGGTTTCCTGAGTTTGAGAAGGTGGTCTGTAGCATGTTACAAACTGTAGGTCAGTTTTACCTATGGTTAATTGCACCTGGATGGTCTCCGATGCTTCGTGCATTGCCACTAACCTGGAGGTGTGGGTATCCTTTACGAATATGGATACTCACCCTCCTTTTGTGGTTCGGTCCGGATTTTGGGGCGGAGCATGATATGAGGTATAACCTGATAGTGCTGGGGTGCTCTCAGGAGCCTTGAACCAGGTTTCAGTCACAGCACAAACATCAATGTTCTCCATACTGAGGAGGGCTTTAAGGGCGTGCATCTTGAGGTTTAGACTTCTGGCATTGAGCAGTATTACCCTTAGTTTTTCTCCATTTTTGTTTTCTAGGGCGGTAGGTTTATCATTTGAGCCTTGCCTAAAAAAGGCACTATGGGGGTGGCAAGAGCCTTTGCCAATATCCGGAAGCCCAGGGGTGACAGGTGCAAGCCATCCCTTGCGAAGCAGCGTGGCTTGTCAAGCATGTCATCCCAGGCAGACAGACATTGGATCCCTTTAGAATGTCACCAGTAATTAAGCCAATTATTAAAGCTGATCATTTTGTCTCTGTATTGTGGCATCATTCTTGGTGAGGGTAGGATACTGCTCAGGGTCAGGGTCATACCGGCCTTGGGTTTTGGGTGACTCTCCCTGCTGATGACTTTATCAACCTAGTCTGTTCGGCATGGAGGGAACCAGACTCAGTCAAACCAATTTCCCCATTGCCTAGATAAAATTTTAGCACCACTGAAGGACAGACCCCATTGGAGCAAAGGAGTCCTTGTTGATGCTGTGGTTGTGGCAGCAGCCACAAAAAAGGAGATAGCCAAACAAAGCTCCTCTGTCCATCCACTTAATCGAGAGTCAAGGGCAATGGATGGATTTGGGAAGCATATATTTGCTTCAGCGACCTTTTCTCTGAGGTCCCTGAATTATCTTGTGCACTTTACTAGGCTGCAGAGGGATTTGACCAAGGAGCTCTCCAAATTCCTGTCAGAGTCCATGTTTGTGGAGTACTAAGAGGACAGCTTCACAACTGAACACTCTACTATCTCTTTCCAATGTATCCATGAGGTTGATGGCACACACTGCAGATGGTACCTCCCCAGGCTGCCATTTCTGCATTGCCATCTGGAGACATGCCTGTATGTGGTTGTGCGATTTTTGAGGAGCCCTTCAAGTCTTCTTTCATCAGTGCTCCTTTTGATGGAATATCCTTGTTTGGCTCTTCTGTTAAATAAACACTTTCTTGCAGTAAACAAGAAATAAAGACCCTGTCTGCCATAAGGATTCACTTTTCTACCCCCCATGCTCTTTTTCCTGGAATCAGTGAAGGGGCAAGAAAATGTGGTTTTGTAAATCCCAGGGATCTTTCCACGATCCATGTGGAGAAAGCTCCTCCAGGGATGGGGGGGTTCTAATGGAGAACACCATCCTCGCGGCAGTGGATACATACAAAACTAGGGTTTCCAAGTAGACCCTTTCAGCTACCCTGAAGGGTTGCCTGACTGCTCACCTCTGGAGGCAGTCGGGAGGCACTTGTCCTTGCACTCAGATGTCTGGGCTTCAATAACAAAAGATTCTTGAGTGCTAAAAATAATATCCAGAGGTTATTTCACACCATTTTTCCAGGTTCAACCAGCGAAAAGAAGAAAGCTTCCTGATGTTCCACCAAGTAAGAGAGAAGTGGCAGGTCTAGAGATTCAAAAGCTGCTAAACAAATGAGTCTTCCAGGTGGTCCCAACAGACCAGAGGATTTGGAACTTAGGGTACTTTTTAGTGCCAAAGAAGACAGTGAATCTGCAACCAATTTTGGATGTAAGCAGCCTAAACTTATTTATGAAGAAGTCAAAGTTACAAATGGTCATGGTTCAGTCCATCCTGCCTTTTTTACAAAAGGACAGCTGGAATGTGGTCTGTCTATCTTCAGGATGCATACTATCACATCAAGATGAACAGACATTCCTGAAGATACCTGCACTTTCGGCTGGGGGCAAGTCAGTATCCGTTCAGAGCTCTGCCCTTTGATCTCACCACAGCCCCAAGGGTGTTCACCAAGTGTATGGCAGTGGTGGTGGTGGCAGATCACCTGAGACTGCGGGGATTTTGAGTATTTTCTTACTTAAACAAGTAGCTTTTCACTGCCCCAACCAAGCATCTCTTAGAACAGTGCAGGGACTATTTGCTCCATCTTTGTCAAAGGCTAGGCATTTCAGTCAACCTCTCCAAATCAAAACTGCAACCATTTCAGAGCCTGGTGTTCATCGGTGCTTAATTGAACACAGTAGGTCAGATTGCCTCTCTGCCTACACAATGTGTGGATACAGTCAAGCTTCAGGTTCAACGGATTCTTCTTCATCCTGCTTCTCCAGCCAAACTGATTCTACATGGTTTGGGTTATTCTCTCGGCACATTACTTTGTGTATTCTGCAATGGACTTGCAGCTGTTTAATGGTCCATTCTGTGACATCCTCTGTCTTTCCCAGTCAAACTTTTCAGAATATGCAAAAAAAAAAAAAAAAAAAAAAAAAAAACATCTTTGTTGGTGGATTCAGACGAACGAGAGTCATATGGGCTGTCCCTTTATTCTTTCTTCCACAGTGACTGCGGACATCTCCCGTTTGGGGTGAGGGTCATTTCTTGGGATGGACGGTCCAAGGCATGTGATCCCCACAGGAGATCAATTTGCACATCAGTGTTCTAGAGTTGAGAGTGGTTCTACTAATGTTGCAAGCCTTCCAAGATGTTCCCCTCTATGAACTGTTGTGATACAATCCGACAACATGTCTGTGGTCTGATAATATCAGAAAACAAGGGTGAGCCCATTCTTACCCCCTCTGTTGAGAAGCAATGAGAGTGTGACAGTGGGCATCTCCTCCAACCACTTTCTAATGGCAACGCACATCCCGGGGAAATCCAGCATACTAGTGGATAGACACAGCAGATCCATTTTATTACCTCACAAGTGGTCTATCAGATGGTCAGTGGTGGAGAAATATTTCAGTCACTGGGTCAACCTTGCTGTGGTATCTTTGTGTCTCCCCCACAAAACTTGCAGCAGGTATTTTCCTCTAATCCCCACTCAGGGAGAGTCACCGAGAGATGCTTTAGTCCAGAAAAAAGGAGGTCATTATCCCACTGTACTCATTCCTCATTAGACCCATTATAGAGTATAATGCCCCATTTGGTATGTACCTCACAAGACATCTGCAACAGCTGGAAAGGCCACAGAAATACCTCACTAAAAGAATCACAGGCCTAAAACAGATGCCATATGCTGACCATCTGAAAAAACTCCAGCTATACTCTGTGGCATATCGTCTACTCAGAGGCGATCTCTGCTTAACATACAAGGCCATGTCAAACCCGGAGCTGTTGGACATGCTCCACTTAAAGAAATCCCAATCCCTCAGAAGCACACGCTCCAGGGATCTAAACCTTGTCATCACAATGAACAAAACATGCTGGAGGGATAGGTTCCGGACCCAGAGACTCCCCATACTTTGGAATAGACTGCCCATACATGTCAAGCAGAGTGCCTCATTGGCCCTCTTCAAAAGGAACCTTGATGATTGGATGGGAGATAGGAAATTCACCCCAGGGATCATGTCAGTCACCCTGCTGGACAGGGGTCCAGAGAAGTAAATATTGTGGGAAGAAATATCCAGGGAATTGTTATGGCTAGGCTTGCATAGGCCCGATAGCCTAGTACCAACCTATGAACCATGTTTGGTCATCTGGTCACCATCACACCTACCCCCACTACCTCTGATTCCAAAATTCTTATGGAAAGACAGTTATCATCATTGCACCCTTTTGGCCTTGCCAGGTGTGGTTCCATCTTCCTTATCCTCCATGGATACTGGATCTCAGTCTAGACTTTCTCTTGCATCCCTCTGGGATGAAGCATCCCAACATTCCAGCCCTCATGCTAATCATGTGGTTTCTCCAATTCCATTAATAGCTAGACAACCTAGACTTTTCTGCCTGTTTTGTTGTATACTTTTTATCTTCCCAGAAAGCTTCTACAATGAAGATTGCAGGAGTAAATGGAAAATATTTTTAATCTGGGTCCTTAAATAGGAAATCGACCCTTTTACTGCTCCTATTTTTCTATTGCTAGAATTCTTAGCTTCTGTTTTTCAGGAAGATGCTACTTATTCCACAATCAAAGTGCGGTTAGCGGCCATATCAAATTTTCATTCAGGAGAAAAAGCTTCCTATTTAGCTTCTTCCAAATTATGCAAGGCTTTTCTATAAAGCGCCTTCATACTCAGGCCTCCAGTGAATGATCCATTACCTTTGTGGGATTTGACAGTTGTGCTACAGGGGTTGACACAATAACCTTTTGAACTTTCAACCAAAATTGATTTAAAATGTTTGTCTCGAGAAAACAGCATTTTTAGTAGCTGTTACATCTCCATGAAGAATTTCTGAACTCCAGGTTCTATCACCAAAATCTCCTTACATTGTTTTCATAAAGACAGAGTCACTTTATGAACACATTCATCTTTCCTAATGCAAGTAGCCTTTGAATCAAATATCAATCAAACAATTCATCCGCCTGTTTTTTCCCCCTAATTTTTCAAATTAGGGAGAATACATGCCACATATTTTAGATGTCCATAGACAACTACATTTCTATTTGTGCAGGACAAAGAATTTCAGGAAAACAGACCAGCTTCTTTATTTCGCACAGAGGAGACTGGGAGCTCCAGTTTCTAATGTTACCCTGGCCAAATGGATTACTGATTGCATTGCTTCTGTATATACTCCACAAGGTTTCTTCCTTTCAAAGCCTCCTAAAGCGCATTCAACTAGATCCATGACCACCTCCTCTTCCTTCTGGTCTAGAACTTCTATTGATACCTGATTTAACGCTCATATCTTTATTGCTCATTACAAATTGGATTTGACTTCTGGAAGCAGAACTGCTTTTGGTTCAGCTGTTCTCTTGAATATCCTTCCATGAGGGCCACCTATGATCCATGTAGCTGGGGACTCTTCCTCATACATTGAGGAAGATATGTACTCACCAAAACTATGCCTCTGTGTTATTTTCATTCCGCCTCGACTCCCCACCCTCCTCCTTTCTCCCTTCCTTTCATTTTCTGTAGTGATCTTATGGATATATTGGAACCTTTTGTTTCCGGTTTGAGACCTACCTTTACTGTTATTTCCCTTTTTCTGCTATATCTTGGGAGCAGTAAGGTAATAAATTTGATATGAAGTATTGTAGGTTGGCCGGGGCTTTGTGTGTAGAGGGAGGAGCTAACGAGTTGGATCCATAAGTGTGGTATACGGCCGTGTCAGCTCCATAAGCCGTACCTTGAGGAACAAGGAAAATGGACAACACAGATGCATAGTTATGGTGAGTATGTAACTTTTTAATTTTAGTGCTGAATAAATATATAACTTTTGTTTAGTGCTGATTAAAAAAAAAAAGGCCTAACCTAAATTTGCTTTCTTTCTGTTATTTGTGTGTACATTGGGCAAAGCAATGTAGCAATGTCTTGTAGATTTCAATTTTAAGAGTTAAAACTGTTTTGTGGTGTAAGAAGTTATGTCTTGGAAGACTGTGTTTTCTTGACTGGGAAGAAGTAAAGAAAATACTGTGTTCAGTATTTGAATGACAGCGTTTATAAACTGCAAGTAACAAATGCAAATGTTCAATATAGAATGCGAGAACCCCTTGAAGTAAATGTACGAATCTTTGGAGTCTGTGTTTTAAGAAAATTTAAATATGTTAAGAAAATGCATTTTTGTGAGGTATGCTGTAATAGCTAGTGAACTGTTTCAAGGAACTGTTTTTGAGTTACTGTACTCTGCACCTTTTATTTGCAAAAAAGAATGGAAAAAAGTATTTTTGAATTCTGAATTATAACTTAATACAAAGAAATATGTAGCACTACATAGTGTGAGCGACATCTGTTTTAAAAAAGTTTCATTTTACTTTCTAGGAGGCACAGTTGTGCCAACTCATTACTGGTTGCTATTTAAACAATTCCTCAGAGGGGCTTCTAATATCAGTCCTCCCAGAAGGCCACCCACACCAGTCTGGGACCTGAATTATGTTTTGGAAAAACTAACCTTACCACCCTTTGAACCTGCTGCTTCAGCAGAACTGAGGTACCTCTCCTGGAAGACTGCTTTTCTACTAACTATCACCTCAGCCAGAAGGGTTTCAGAACTTCAGGCACTGATGGCCATTGAGCCCTTCATCATTTTCCATTCAGACAGGGTCTCCCTGAGGACTGGTCCCTCCTTTATGCCCAAGGTGGTATCTAATGTGAGACTCAACCAGGCCATATATCTACCCACCTTCTTTCCTAACCCTTAAAACAAGGGGGGAAGAATTCTGCACTCACTAGACGTGCACAGACAGCACCAATACTATCTGGACCGTACTAACCCTTCAGGAAAACAGACCAACTTCTTGTCAGCTTTGCCCCAGGGGCAGCGGGGAAGCCCATTTCCAAACAAACCATTTCCAAATGGATATCACACTGTATCCATTTCTGCTACAGATTACATGGGAAACCACTCCTTAAGTCTATTCGTACCCATTCCACTAGGGCAGCCTCCACTTCCACAGCATTCCTCAGAGAAGTTCCCACCAGGGACATCTTAGAAGCTGCCACCTGGACTTCTGTACATACCTTTACCAAGCGTTACCACCTACCCCTTTTTTTCTAAGGTTAGGGGAGGGTTTGCTTCTGCAGGGCATGCTGACCCATGCCTAGGTATCTTACTGATCCTACCACCCCTCTCCTCAGCTTTGGGAATTCTCCCACAGGTGATGACTGCTACAGTGAGACATGAAGAACATAGTACAGTTGTGTACACTTACCATAAATGTAGATGTTTGAGTGTATTCACTGTTGCAGTCCTGGATGTCCTTCAAGAATGCAACTGCAGTCATAACATGTGGGTTGTCCTGCCTCAGGCAGCCCTCGGTCGGCCGGATTCCAAAGTCTGGGTCCGACGTCGGCTGATGTCGCATTTCTCTCCGACGTCAGAGCGGCTGGAGTAAATAAGCATCAGCCGACGCCATTTTCTTCAGTCTTTCTTGCCGCGCGGTGCCCGAAGCAGAAGCAGTTCGCAAGTGCCGGTCGGTCAGCTCCTGTATTCTACGATACCGAAGTCATCAAAAAAGCTAAGTACCCCGTTGGGGACCTTTTCTTGCCTCAGCCGATGTCAGAAATTACTGAAAAAGTTAACAATTGCCTTTTTTGTGGTAAACAAATACCTCATAAGGATTTCCACTCTTACTGCCTCCCTTGCCTGGGCCCAGACAACAAGCGTACTCTCAGGCGCCGGGCGGAGTTCGCTGAAGATTTTTTCGGCGATAAATTTGCTTACACCATGCCGTCGGATCTTCCGACATCGCAAACTCCCAAAAAGCGAAAAGACCGGGACCGACATCCTCGGCCCGCGTCTACCACCGACTCCACGCCAAAACCTAGCGCGAGTGCTCCGGTTCCCTCTGAGACGGTCTCTCCACCACTCCGAACCGAAGACACCGCATTACCGACGACTCCGATTCCAGACATTACTCCGACGCCAGTTATAGACTTTCCTCCGGATACCGAAACCGAGGAAATGCCGAGACCATTGCTGTAGACAAGGTCACTCCTGCACGTGGAGCTGCCAGGCCTCCTATGGCCATGTCTATTAAGGCCTACACTAGGGCTAAGGCAGCCAGCAAAACTAAGCATATTACTTCCAAATCCTTACCTCAGCCGACTCCGGAGACACAAATTATGTCCATGGCTGCTGATTTAATTTCCATGATTAGAGGTTCACAGGCCCATCCTGAGAGAGCATCCCAGCCTCCTCCTGATAAAAGGCCCCGGGTTGAACCCTCTGACCCTTCTCCTTCAGATGAAGACTCTGAGGGCTCTGTCAACTCTGATAGCCAGGAAGAGCTCTTCCAGACCTATGAGGACTCGGTTGCAGAAGATTCCATACCTTCGGCCTCCCCTCCTGAGGATATTTCTTTTGGGGAAGTTCTGCACACCATGAGGGAACATTTCAATTGGCAGGGTCAGGAATATTCTGATTCTAGGAAACGCCTTAGGACTTTCCTCAAGAAGCCTCAGCACAGGCCCTTAGCTATTCCTCCTGTACTTGATGTTCTGGATGATTTGTATTCTGACTCTAGTGCTACCCCTAATTCTCTTCCTCCTGCTCCAGCCAAGCCAGACAGGTATTACAGGGTCCCAGAAACTCATTCCCATTTATTCAGGGCCCATACTGCTGATTTGGAAACTATTTCACAGGGGCCTAAAGGAGTTTCAGCCTCCACCTCAAAAAATCCTTTGCCCTCCAACAGGGAAGCAAGGTCATTAGAGAGATGGGTTTACACATCCACTACCCTATCTATGAGAGCTTTAAATTGCCTTTTTCATATGTTCCAATATCAGGATTATCTCTTAGAAGATCTACAAAAAACATAAGCTTCTCCTGATCCTTTAGACAGGAAGACTTTGCAGGAAGCTGTACATAACACTCAGCAAGTAAGCAATCACTTCCTGCAGTGTGGATATGATGCACTGGAAGCTTCATGTAGGGCAGCTATGACAGTGGCAGTGATGCGTAGACATGCTTGGTTAAAAGATCAACCTCTACCAGATCATGTAAAAGCAAAACTTCTGGATGCACCTTTGGAAAAGAACAAGCTTTTTGGTGCAAATGCTAAGGATGTGTTAAAGACCATCAAAGAAAAAGCAAAATCAGTTCAAACTGTGAAGGATTTCCTCCAGGTTCAACCCCCCCCAGATTCAGTAGGAATTGGCCTTCAAAAAACTGGTCCTTTCCTAATCCAGAAAAGTTTCAAAGGGATAAGAACAGACGTGGCCGAGGAAGAGGCCAATACAGAGGCCCTTACAGGGGACGACAATGGCAGCCAGGAAACCAAAGAAGTGACACAGGGGTTTCACCTGCCCAACAACCACAAACTCAATGACTTTCCTCTACTACCGCTTACCAGGGAACAACTAGAAGCTCCCTTGGGCGGGAAATTATCTCTGTTTGCAGAAAACTGGCACAGACTGACAAAGGACAAATGGATTTTGGACATTATAGACCGAGGGTACAGGTTTCATTTTCATACCTTACCAAGAAAACAAGGCATGCCAAATCTACCACAACATCAAAGGGCAGAGGCTATCAAGCAAATCACTCTGCTGACTCGAATGAAAGCAATAGAAAGAGTTCCACAACAAGAACAAGAACAGGGGTTTTACTCAAGACTGTTCCTTGTTCCAAGAAAAGAATCTCAATGGAGACCAATACTGGACTTGTCCGCATTAAACACCTTTCTCATAGTAACAAAGTTCAAAATGCTGACTCTACAGCAACTCCTTCCCATGCTGGGCAAGGAGTCGTGGCTGATTACTCTGGACCTCAAGGAGGCATACCTGCATGTCCCTATCAGACACAGCTGCAGAAGATACCTCAGATTTCTTGCAGGGCCAGAGCATTATCAATTCTCAGCATTGCCATTTGGCTTATCTACTACGCCCAGAGTGTTTACAAAATGCCTGGCTTCAGTAATTGCTCATTGCAGGCTCCAGGGTATACAAATTTACCCGTACCTGGACGACTGCCTCATACAAGCGGACGACAAATTGATGTTGACAAAAAACCTGGATTATGTCATACGATTACTTCAAGCTCTGGGATACACAGTCAACTTCCAAAAGTCAAGACTGCAGCCATCCCAGCAAATAATCTTCTTAGGAGCCAAACTAGACACAGCCTCTCAGATGGCTTACCTGACAGAAGACAAGCAAGAGAAGTTAACTCAATACTTCAAAGATTTAGCAAAACTCACCCAGATGACTGCAAGGAGATTCCAACAGGCCCTGGGTTACATGGCATCCTGCATTTTACTGGTTCCATTAGCAAAACTACACATGAGAAAGCTTCAGTGGTACCTAAAAAGCATTTGGTCTCAACACAGCAACAACTTGGAGACAATCATACCACTCATTCCATGCCTACAAAAGGAATTCCTATGGTGGGCCTCGGTGAGCCAGGAAAACACAGGTATGTCATTCAAAAAACCACAGATAACACAGACCATGACTACAGGCGCCTCAGACCTTGGATGGGGGGGCGCACATGGAAGGCAGGTGTATACAAGGACAATGGTCTCCAAAGGAAACACATCTGCATATAAACCAAAAGGAAATGCTGGCAGTAATGCATGCTATCGAGGCTTTTCAAAACCAACTCCAGCAAGGCCACTTAATGATACGGACAGACAACACCACTGTGATGTGGTACATAAACAAGCAGGGGCACCCACTCTTACCCCTTTGCAGACTGACAATGCAGCTTTGGGAGAAATCACTGAGTCTAAACATCCAGTTACAATCCCAGTTTGTTCCAGGAAAAGACAATGTGTTGGCGGACAGCCTAAGCAGGAATTTCACAGATCCACACAGTGGAGGTTACATCCGAAGGCTTTCAGACAACTCACTTGACATGGGGCAAGCCAGAAGTGGACCTATTTGCCTCTCACCTCAATCATCTTCTACCAAAATTTTGCACAAGGACATACCATCCAAAGGCTTGGAAAATAGATGCCCTTTCATTCAACTGGAACTCCCTAGCAATCTATGCATTCCCACCTCTGCCACTGATGACCTCAGTATTACTAAAGATCAAAGCAGAGAAGCCCAAGGGAATCATAATAGCTCCGGATTGGCCAAGACAACACTGGTACCCACTACTACGGAGCATATGTCACACCAGGAGGTGGGCCCTCCCTCAGTGGCCTCTACTTTTGACTCAACACAATTTCGAAACACTGCATCCAAACCTTCAGACACTGCAGCTAACAGCCTGGAAGATCCCATAAATAACTTCAGCTTGTCTCTCTCCAAGGAAGTTCAGCAGATACTAACAGAGGCTCGAAGACCATCCACCAGAAAGGTCTACTTAGCAAAGTGGAAAAGATTCAGCAATTGGAATACCAGCAAAGGACATGATGCATCATTACTGAACATCCCACTTATCTTGGAATATTTGGCAGATATGTTACAGAGCGGCCTCTCATATTCTTCAATAAAGATACATGCATCTGCTATTTCAGCTAGATACAACACTGATCCTCCTGTTTTCTCTCACCCCTTACTAAGACAATTCCTCAGGGGAATCAAGAACATTAAGCCACCAAGAAAGGCCCCAGTGCCAGCCTGGGACCTCAACTTTGTCTTAGAAAAACTGACTCTACCTCCTTTTGAGCCAGCAGCTTCAGTTGACTTGCAATTTCTCTCATGGAAAACAGCTTTCCTGTTGGCAATTACCTCAGCAAGAAGGGTTTCGGAGCTACAGGCCCTAATGGCAATACCACCCTTTATTATTTTCCACAGAGACAGGATTTCATTAAGGACCAACCCTACCTTTATGCCAAAGGTGGTATCTAGGGTTTCTCTAAATCAAGCCATTCATCTGCCTGCTTTCTTCCCCAATCCTGAGAATAAGGGGAAAGACTTTTGCATACCTTGGACATTCATAGACAACGATACTACCTGGACAGAACCAAGGCCAGTAGGAAGTCTGAACAGCTTTTTGTAGCTTACGCCCCTGCAGTCCAAGGAAAAGCAATTTCAAAACAGACTATTTCTAAATGGATTGGACATTGCATCAGATTCTGTTATTCCTTTCATGGAAAGACTGTTCCAGCATATGTCAGACCACATTCCACCAGAGCTACAGCCACCTCTACAGCATTTTTAAGAGGGGTGCCTACAAAGAACATTCTAGAAGCTGCTACATGGAGCTCCGTGCATACATTCTCCAAACACTACAATCTCCCTCTATATTCCAGATCCAGAGCAGGCTTTGCTTCGGCAGTCATGCAGGGTTTGATTGCCACACCATCTCTTTCCTAGAGCATACCTCCTCCCCCAGCTAAGCTATGGTATTCTACCCACATGTTATGACTGCAGTTGCATTCATGAAGGACATAGTACAGTTTTGTACCTACCATAAATGTAGATGTCCGATAGACATGCAACTGCAGTCAGGTTCCCCCCCCCCTCCATACCCCTCTATGCCTAGGGTCCACTCCTATCCCCCTTACTCTTAGCTGGGGATATCTGTTATGGTGTATTTGTTTTATTGCTCATGTATTTGTTTGGAATCCTGTTTTTGTCTTCCAATTTGATTGCAGCCTTCCTTGGAGGGCACCTGGCATCTGGGGCAAGAAACACTGAAGAAAATGACGTCGGCTGATGCTTATATACTCCAGCCGCTCTGACGTCGGAGAGAAATGCGACATCAGCCGACGTCGGACCCAGACTTTGGAATCCGGCAGACCGAGGGCTGCCTGAGGCAGGACAACCCTCATGTTATGACTGCAGTTGCATGTCTATCGGACATCTACATTTATGGTAGGTACAAAACTGTACTTTTTCCTCCCTCCTTCCCCCTTATATCTTCTTTCCTTAGGGAGACATAAGCTTCTTACGGTGGTTTTTAGCCACCAGAACCACTTTACCATATTTCCTTGGACTTCTGACTGGTTAGGGTAAGAAAAACTGATGTAATGGCATCAGCTGCCTTACTGTATAGCACTGACACCCTGAAGTCAGTCAGCAAGTGACAGCAGCCATGCAGAAAAACATTGACTCTGGTATTCGGGCCGGCAGAGGGCTACCATAGCAGGGATAACCCCACAGGTGATGACTGTAACAGTGAATACACTCAAACGTCTACATATATGGTAAGTGTACACAACTGTACTTTCTGTTTGCACTGCCACCCCCCCCCACTACCCATTCCAGTTCGATTAGATGCTGCTGAAGCACAACTGTCACCCTTCCAGTCTTTTGTCTGTAGTGAATTAAAGGGACTGTAGATGTTCTGGAACCATTCCTGACCAAGTTCTCCTGCAAGAAAGCCTCCTCATCCCCTGAGTCCCCCTCAGAGGCCCAGTAGATCCTTTAAGAAATCAAAGTAGCTTGGTTCCCCTTGAGTCCCCTGCGGAGGACTTGGATGACACAAAGGGTGTTGGCTGTCCTACCTTCCCCCTTGATCCCAAGTTTTGAGTATTTTCAGCTTGTGCGGCAGTTGGGGCATGGGCTGCAGACTCCATCCCATCCCAGAAAAGGAGGCTTCAGAAGGTCTGTAGAGCCAAAAAGCAGTCCTCTTCGGTGCTCCCTCCTATGATGGACATCTTAAAATATGCCATCAAATCGAGCTAACTATTTTAGGCTTTTTGTTTTCAGGTCCATGCATGTTTAGCAAAAAAAAGCAATAAAATGTGGCAAAGAAAAATAAGACCTTAAAGTTGCAGATGTAAAGTTTTAGCCTCCCCAGAATATCTTCTCCAGGATGCAGAGACGTCAAGCCTGAATCATATGCGGTTTTACTACTGTACACATCCCAAGCCTAAGTAGGAGGCAGCTGGGATGAGGCCCAGCTCACAAAGTAGCTTCCAACAGATTTATGGGCCCAGAGGTAAAGGCCTTGGAGGTAATGGTCCAGCCATGAGCAAAAAACAGCAATCGTGAGGCATTGCCCAATTGTCCTAAACTGGAAGCAGGCAGATGCTGTCTGTCCATTTCCTTTACCATGGACAAGTGGACTGGGACAGTAATATCCAGTGTGTGCAAAATTCCTTTCAATGACCTTCCATTCTTGCCATGTCTACTCTTGCCTGGTGTCTCACTCCACCATAAAACACTCTGCAAGTCAGGAGTTATCTGACCAGATCAGAAGAGGTAAAAATACTATTGCAAGTTCTTATCGTAACCCAAAAGAGGACAAAATATCTCAAGCCAATTCTAAACTTGCTTAGCCTTATCAGATTTTTTTCCCAACAAACC
Source organism: Protopterus annectens (assembly GCF_019279795.1). Classification (NCBI taxonomy): domain Eukaryota; kingdom Metazoa; phylum Chordata; order Ceratodontiformes; family Protopteridae; genus Protopterus; species Protopterus annectens. The sequence goes on along the minus strand of NC_056726.1, from coordinate 377,329,568 downwards.
TTATGAGTAGTCATGGTGCTGTTTATGTGCTCCTTTTTTAAGGAACCTAAATAAATTTTTTTGTGAAGGGTATCAAGGTCTTTCATAGTAGAAAAGGCTACCTTACCACTTTGAGCCAACATCTTCAATTGAGTTGAAGTGCCTGTGATGGAATCATTGTTTCTAGTAGCGCTGACATTCACTACAAGGATTTCTGATATTTCTGGACTTTCACAAGGACATAGTCACTGCCTGGACTAACCATTCTTTCGTGCCAAACGTGGACATGGAGAAAACCCTTAAACAGTCAATCCATTTGCCACAAACCTTTACCAGCCCATCCATTTCCCCTGACTTCTTACTCAAGGAATCTAATCTTGTAGAATATGTGCTCCATTACATGAATGTACTCTGGCAACTCAGAGTGTACTCTGAGGATGAAGACAATCGCTAAATGCAAACTTTTATATTAAGTAACTGCTTCAGAAAGATAATTCTGAAAAGGTTAAATCCAGGTGTAGGCAAACTCCAAAATTGGTTCCTGGAACCAAAAGAAAATTACTTAAGAGTAACAAGTATAGCTATAAGCTTTCACACACAACTGCTTCATTGGGTAGTAAAACGGAACCCATCCTTTCTTCAGTTTAAATAATGTCAGTGTTGCATGACCGTACTAATCAAACAATTAAATACATGAAATTAAGAGTACAAGTTAATGTTTTAGTGATCTGAGTTTTAAAGCCAGTTTTGACACTTGTCCATTCCGACCATGCTGTTTCTCTGCCTTGAATATCCATTTGTGATCGTATTTCTCCATGAATATTACTAGATCACCACCTCTCTAACTCTCCTGTATAACAAGTAGGACAGTAAAGTGAAATTCATATTTTTCATCATCATATTCTAAAACGTTTATATAATTCATTAGTATACCCCTTTCTTTTCATCTGACGCGTATCCACTTATGTAGTCCTGCAATTTCCTGTTTAGATTTATTCCCGTAGAAAGTAGAACACAATGTATAAATTGTTAGTTAGATGATGTATTTAAAATCACAATCAGCAGATGCAGTTAGTATGAATGTCTTGTTAGTCACTGGATATATAAAATATTTTTTTGTAAACATGTTCACATTGCTGACTTTTGTAACATTTAAACATTTACATGTTTGTGTCAACATCCATTCGCAGGACTAGAGTATCACAGGCAGCAATATATATATATATATATATATATATATATATATATATATATATATATATATAATCGCATAGATTCCATAATGCTGTGCATCTTCCTGTATCTCCATTTCTTGTTTGACACATTCTTTCAGTCATCAGACTCATTATCAGTGATTTGGTATCTTTTTATTCTTTGGATTCCCATCAATGATTTTGAGTCTTCTGTAAGGTCAGATATTTTCAGTTTGCTAATGTGTGGTTGTTTTTGCTGAGATTGGGCTAGTTTTTGGTCCATTTCTTTTACTCTCCTCAAATCTGTAGTTTGAATGTGGATTTCTTTTCCTTTTAGCTCAAGGCTGTAGTTCTGCTGAGTTAAAGTACAGTTTGCATTGGTTTTTTGGCTGTTTTGTGGTATCTGGAGTCATTGTTTGGTGCTATTTTAGAAGTGGATAAGGAAGGGGCTACAGGATTTAGAAATGTGCTAAATGTGGACATAAACTTTCCCCTCAAGACACCCATACCTAATTCATAATGTTTATGGGGTGGACTACTTAGATGCTAATTGCAGTATCTGTATATCTGTAGCTTAAAAGGAAACAAATAAGTTAATACTTGAAGAATTATAATGCAACAATTTTTTTACTGTGTGTAATGGCAATTAAAAGAAATGGAAGGCTGACAAGTACCCTCATTTCTGTGCCAATTATGACTGCAGTTGTCATTGCTATGTAATATTTTTGTTGTTCCTTTCCTCTCCCAGACCACAGTTTCTTCCCCTTACAGTCATCATCCTTCTCTGTTTAAGACTGTGGCAAGATAAGAGGCCTTAGCCTCATTCATAAAAGAGGAATTCAAGAAATCAGACATGTTGTGGAATGGCCATCTAGTCAGCAGCTACATCTGTTCCATCCCTGGATGGTCTTCACTCTTTAATGTTTGACCCTGTTGTCATGGTCCCAGAGGAGCAAAGGGGTGGAAATCAATCACAAGGTTAAAAGGGATATATCTAATTCTGATTCATGTTCCTTACAGTTAGACAGGACATCCCCAGTTATTTCCAGAAAGAGAAAAGGCAAGAGTAAGCAGCAGGATTCCCTTAGAGTCCCCCACCCAGGATACAGATTTAGAAGGAGAAGCTTATCTAGTGTCCCCCCCCAACAATGTCGGATATAGAGCGAGGTTATAGTTACTGGCACATAGGGCATAATTTTAAAAAATATTCATCGATCAATATTGACCCAGTATTAATTGAACTGTTGGTAAAGGGAAACACATTCATCCCAAATAGACACCTGGATATTGTTCAAACAATTAAAGATTTGAAGCTATTTGTCAGAAAATTAAACTTGTCAACTATGTTGGGTAACATAGGTGAAATTAGCTCTTCATTTAGGGTTCCGAGCATTTTTAACCCTCCACTACACCAATATTGAATATATATGAAACTATAACTGAATTAGATTTGAGATATTTTATAAATGGCCATAGGAATTTCATTAATGGTAAAATGTATGAAGTTAACACTACACATGAGAAATTTATGGCACTACAAACTTTGAAGTCCATGAAAGTAAGGGTGGTTAAACCAGACAAAGGTGGGGGTTTGGCCATATTTGATACAATCGATTATTCTGCAAGAGTACAGGCTTTGTTAAGTAGTGATGCTTATAGTAAGGCATCAATAAATGAAGTAAACATAGCCTATAATCGAATTAAAGGATACATAAATGACTTGTTTATATAATCTAAAATAGACATCAATTTATTCAATTATATGACTATGTTATGTCCAAAAATACCTACTATGTTTGCTATTCCTAAAATTCACAAGGACTTTATTAATCCACCGAAGAGACCACTAATAGATGGTCATGGTTCTATTACATATCGTTGTGCTAAAGTTGTTGACAATATACTAAAGAAGTATTTACTATCCGATCCCAAAGTCTGTAAGGAATCATGGGCTTTCTTACAGAATATCTACACTTTAGAATTTGATGTAGACAGTAACTTCCTCGCCATTGATGTTAAAGAACTATATACGTCAGTTCCACACACTGAAGGCCTGAATGGGTTAGTTTATCACTTAGCAGTAAAGGGGCATCCAGTCAAGAAATCTGTCTTGTTGAAGTGTTGTTAGACATTATTCTCACCAATAATTAGTCTACATTTCAAAATGATATTTATCTCCAGAAGCGTGGTGGGCTCACCTTGCGGTGGGAGTTTTGCAAACACCGTTATAGTTTATTGGGAGAAACAATTTGTGTTTAATAATGCTTTTCATATGGCAAAAATCATGTATTACGCGTGTTTTCTGGATGATATTTTTATTTTGTTTCGAGGTGATGAACATTCAGAAAAAATTTTTGTGGAGTATTTAAACAGCTCGACAGAATTTCTCAAATTTACATTTAATTTTCAATTGTCTTGTATTGATTATTTGGATGTTAGACTTTCTAAAGATATCGTAAATGGTAGATATACTTCAAAGATATTCAGGAAAGACATATATTGCAGTTCATTTTTTGCATTTTACTAGTTCTCACCCACTTTCACAGAAGCGTTCGATAATAAAGGGTCAATTAATTAGGGCCACCAGAATGGTATCACTTGATACTGAATTTTTAGAAGAATGTAATTTACTTAGTGGCATGTTTCAACAAAGAAGGGTATCCATTGAACTTCGAGACAATCGTCGGTGAAGTCCTTTCAGAAAGACATAATGGGACAATTACCCCGATTTTAAACAGAGAAGCAGCCATAAGTGAATTTGAGGTGACGGCAGCTAGTGAAAACCTGTTGGCCTTAAACAGTGGAGAGACAATTAGCAACAGTTCCATTAATGTGTATGAGTGTAGTTTCATCACAACATTTACTATGGACAGTGCAAATTGTAAGAACTATTTTATGTAAAAATTGGGAATTAATTAAATATGACAAAACATTGTCAGAAAAGTTAGGCAGTGTCCCAAAAATTGTCTTTAGAAGAGGTATTAACCTCAAAACCCTCCTTGAGACAAATAATACAACTGGTGTTCACAGATTTGCTGGCATGTCTATTTGCGGTTGTTGCAGTATGAGTAAGTTTATAGCCACAGGTAGAACATTTACTATAAATGAAAGTATGAATTAAAGCATAAACTGCACTGCAATTCAAAACTTGTTGTTTACATCACTGTGTGCACATCTTGCAGAGTATTTTATGTTGGAAAAACGGAGCGTAGACTCCGTGATAGAGTCTACGAACACATTTACGGAATCAGGATAAATAAATTTGACAATGCATTAGCCAAACATAGTATGTTGAATAAAGGACACAAATTTACTTTTAGGGCAATAGATCAGATACAGTGTGACATTCGAGGTGGCCCCTTAAACTTGCTCCTTGAAGAACGCGAACTTGCATGGCAAATTAGGTTAAATGCTTTTGCTGAACCAGGTTTAAATGAGTCTTGCAACATTGGGTGCTTACTTAAATTAAAGAGTTTGTGTAGATAATTTTTATTTACATATTTTATACCTTTTAAGTGAAACTATTGTATTATGTTTGTATAGTTGTGGAGGAATTGTACACATTTATCAGGTTAGAAGCGGTACGTTTATTTTTAGTTTTTAGATGTTTTTTGTGCACATACTATTTTAAGTGTATTGCTAAACCTTTACGAGGTTGATCATGTGATGTACTTTTACCTTTTAAATGGGAACTTGTTTTTTTAAATGTAATCTGAAGAAGCTGCCTTATTGAAGGCGACGAAAAGCGCTTCATTAAATTGTTGGATATTTATTAGTGTTTGAGCCTGATTCACAGAGCTTCTTTGTTTTTTACATAGGGCATTGTGGCCAACTGACTCGGTCTCTCCAACTGCAAGAGGCTTTCTGCTATGTCCCACCTACCTGATGTGTCATTCCCCGATAACCATATGGTGTTGCAGAAGGCTTAGCAAGAACCAGCTGTGTTAACACCTACTCCTTCGAGACTGGATAGGATTCTTTTTACCTTGCAATGTTTATGGCTGAATAAGGCTTCTCTGACTGACTTCATTGTTGTGACTGTTACCCTAAAAAAAAGCCCTCAGCAGAGAGCTCTGTGGTCTATAACTATGTAAAGGAGTCTCAGGTGACAAACTATTTTGGTAAACACATATATGTACCTTCGGAGTACCTAATGCATATAATCCATTTTCAGTCTGACTTGGCTGAGAGAACATTAGAAGCACTGAGAAAAGCTGTCTCATTGGCACCTGCAGCACAAGCTGGAATCCCATTTGGAAACCCTAGCTAATATCAGCAAGCTGTCTGTGTGACTGATGTATTGCAGTAAATGGGATACCCCATATTGCAAGGTTACTCAATGCCATTCAGCTGCATGCTTTGGTCAGACAGTGTAACTTTTGGGGGTAATGTCAAGGCATCCCTCACTAATGCTGCTTATGACTGCTGACCTTTGTTTGGGCCCCAGATTAAAAAGGACATGCAGAAGAGTGCAGGATTGTAAGATTATCAACAGCTGTTAAGCTAAAGTTTTCCACTCCTCAGAAAATGTTTCTTGCAACCAGAACAGTATGTGTAACTTGTTCAAGAAAGGCCAGCAGGCACTACTTCAACAACATTCTGAGAGAAAACATACAGTCATGGAAGTTTTGGCAAAGGAAGCTGTAATGGAGGCAGAGGTGGTCTGCGTATCCAGGGATTTCACAACCCTTCCCTGTGGCTCAACTACAAAGTCATTGAGAACTTGCCTAATGGTAACACTCTGGAAGCAGTTTGGGTGGGGGGGGGGGGGGGATAGTACCCTGAAGTTGCAACATCCCATTCATATAGGTTCATAGGTGTGTACTAGGCTAATGGCCCTGGAGCCTTTACAAGCCTAGCCCATAGGATTACCCTGGCATCGTGGCAGTCGACCTTAATTCCTAGTACGTCTGTCGAGTAGAGCCACTGGAGTGATCCCCGGGGTGAATTTTCTATCTCCCACCCACTTATCAAGATTTCTGTTGAAGAGGGCCAGTGGGGTGCTCGGCTTGACATGTATAGGAAGTCTTTTCCATAGCATGGGCAGTCTCTGGGTTATGAACCTGTCCCTCCAGCATGTTTTTGATCGTGGTAATGAGGTTGAGGTCTCTGGAGCATGTGGTGCGGAGGGATTGGGATTTCTTTAGATGTAGCATTTCTAACAGAGCAGTTTCTAGACATGGCTTTGTAAGTCGAGCAGAGATTGCCTCTAAGTAGGTGATATGAAACAGAGAATAGTTGGAGATTTTTGAGTCTGTCCCTATAGGACAAGTGTTAAGGCCTATGATCCTCTTTGTGAGGTACTTCTGCGACCTCTCCAGTTATTGCAGGTGTCTAGTGAGGTACATGCCAAATGGGGCATTGTACTCAATGATTGGCCTAATGAGGGAAGAGTAGAGGGAGACAATGGCCTCTTTCTTCCTGGATGCAAAACCCTTAGTAATGAGATGTGCCACATAGAAGGACTTTCTGACCACAGTGGCAAAGTGGTGGTCAAAAGAGAGGTTGCTGTCAACCTGTTTTCCCAGATCTCTTATAACGCCTTCTGTGTTCAGTGTACTACCATCAATGTGGTAATTCAAGGGAACCGGGTTTTTCCCAAGGGGGATGACGACATATTTTTTGGCATTGAGCTTAAGGCCTTGATTCTGACACCAGACTTTGGTCTCATTGAGGCCTTTCTGTAGGATGTCAACATCACTTGGGGAGTTAATAATGGCTCCGAACTTGCAATCGTCAGCGAACCTTGTCAGCCAGAGTCCCTTTGTGTTGGCCTGGACTTCAGAGAAGTAGATAGCAAACAGAAGAGTACCCAGGACCGAACCCTGTGGGACTCCACTCGTGACTGGTCGGCACTCTGACTTGGCGTCAGCTACTTTCACACTGTGGGTTCTATCTGTGAGCCAGTTTGCGACCCACCTAGTGATATACGGGTTGATGCGTAGGTTAGTGAGTTTGTCTACGATTCCTGAATGGTGAATAGTATCAAAGGCCTTGGCCAGATCAAGGTAGGCTGTATGAACCACCTTGCTTTCATCCACAGCTCTGGTGACTGACTCAAAGAAGTCGACTAAGTTGAGCAGGCATGATCTACCCTTTATAAAAGCAAACTGTGTAGGATCCGGAGTTTGGAGATTCCCTATATTCTTGTTTATTAGGCCCATGATGATGCATTTCATAGCTTTGCATATCAGACTCGTCAGGCTAATGGGGTGATAATTCCCGGGGTCTGTAGTTGCTTCTCCTTTGTGGATAGGGATGACTGTAGCAGTGCACCATTCGGTAGGGACAAAGCCTGAGATGAGGCTGTGATTGAACAGGCACACAGGTGAGGTGCCAGTTCACTCTGTAGTTCATGTAGAACACAGCCAGGGATATGATCAGGCCCCATAGAAGCTGTATTCTTGGCCTTGGACAGTGCTGTTTTAACCTGTGCAGCAGCAGCAGCAATGCTGGGTGCCTGGCAATCTACTGGTATTGTGATTGGGCCTTTGTGTGGGGGGGGGGGGGGTAAAGTTTGCACTGAATCTATTGTCAATATCTGTTGGCTGTGTATAGGAAGTACCATTGCGCAGTAGCTCAGAGCAAATCTGGGTATTGCTGCGGAGATTCTTTACATAACTATAGAAGGTCTTGTGGTTGTCTTTACTATCTGCTGCAATTCTGTTTTCATAGCTAACTTTAGAGAATTTGATGAGGGATCTCAATCTTTTGTTAAGGCTGATAAGGGAGTTTTTCCAGTCTTGGGACTTCACCTTATTTCGCATCAGTTTCCTCCTTCTGTTGTAGAGTTTGTTTATGCCAGGGGACCACCAGATTGGCTTCCTTTTTTTTTTTTGAGGAGAGCATCTTAGTTCTGTTAGGTATGGCGAGAGACATGCATTTGTGTATGTGTTCGTCCAGTGCATTGGTGTATGATTTGGCGGTCATACAACTATTCTCCATTTGCATGGGTGCCGTGAAGTTAGCCACCTCTGTTTTTAAGAGCCCAAAGTTAGCTTTGGAGAAGTTTTTCAAGGTGGTTACCTTTGTGGGGGTGTGGGGGTGGATTTCCAAGGTGATTAGTTTGGGGTCGGATCTAACCAGGGAGGAGTTGACTATTGGTGTAGCCCAGTAGTTGCCCATGTTAGTAATGACCAGGTCAAGGATGTTGCTACCTCTAGTGGGGGTAAGAACGAGCTGGTCCAGAGCATTGGAATTAATGAATTCCAGAAAGCATTGGGCAAATATATTGGTACACGAGTAGTTTTCTCAGTTAATGGAGGGGTAATTGAAGTCACCCAGTATGAGAGTGTTAGGTTGGACCCTAATATTCTCCAGGGTGCTTGGGAATGTGGAGTGTGAGTCTTGGGACATGGTTGGGGACCTGGAGTGTGAGTCTTGGGACATGGTTGGGGACCTATAGCAGGCTACAACCTGAATCGCTGTCTTACCCAATGTTAGCTGCACCTGAAGTATCTCAGATGCGTTATGTTGGGCTACCAGTCTGGAGGTGTGCGCATCATTTATGAATATGGAAACACCACTGCCTTTGGAGCTTTGGTTCAAGTTCTGGGGCCGAAAGGTGTGGAATGAGTTATAGCCTGGTAGTGCAGGGGTGCTTTCTGCTGCCTTGAACCAGGTCTCTGTTACAGCACAAATGTCGATGTTCTCCATTTTAAGGAGTGCTTTGAGCGAGTGCATTTTGAGATTTAGACTACTAGCATTGAGCAGCATGACTCTCAGATTGCATTTGTTTGTAGCTGTTACGGTGGTAATTTGGTCTTTGGAACACCACCTAAAAAAGACACTGTAGGGGTGGCAAGAGCCTTGGCCAGTATCTGGAAGCCCAGGGGTGACAGATGCAGGCCATCTCTGGCAAAGCATCGAGGTCTGTTAGTCGTGTCATCCCAGGCAGACAGATACTGGATCCCTTTAAAATGACATCAGAAACTTAGCCAGTTGTTGAAATCAGTCATTTTCTGCTTGTACTGTGATATCATTCTGGGTAATGGTAGGATGCTGCTCAGGGCTAGGGTCATACCCGCCTGGGCTACATAATCCAAGAGTTCCTCCATGTCTCTTTTCATGTAGTCCAGGGAGGTATGTCTCAGGTCATTCACACCCACATGTACAATGACAGAGTCATATTTGTATCTGTTGTTGAGGGACCTGAGTGCGTGCATTATGTTGCGAATCCTGGCGCCTGACAGGCAGCTGACTGTTACTTTCTCCTTATTCAGCCTAGTGAGTGGGACAGTGTGCTTCACTATCGAGTCACGTATGACTATTGTGTTGGGCATGTTCTTTTGCCATAGGGCTTTAGTTGAGTGGCACACTGTTTAAGAGAATTGAGTCACGTGATTAGTGTTGTTTTGTGGTGGTCGAGTGTGTTTCTGCCTTGGAGGTCTCTGCTGTTTGGGTAGATTTTTATTGAGAGCCTCAGCGAAGATGGTTGTGTGGTTTGTGTTTTTATGTGAAGGCAGTGCTGGTGTGTGTTCTGTAGGGCTGTGTGTTCCATGTGGTGTAGTGCTAGTGTTGACCTTCTTCTCTTGACCAGCTATTCCGGTCTTGGCTGGAGATTGAGTGGCTTCCAATTTGGATATACAAGTGCATCTCTCACAAGTCTGAGTGTTGGGAGGTAAGAGGAGAGGGTTGTCCGTGTACATGAGGCAGTTGCTACATTGCCACAGGATGCCCAATTCACTAGGTTAACAGGAGAAAGCAGAGGGAACTGACCTTTAGACAGCCTGAAGGAGTGGGCATTAAAAAGTACTGGAGCTGTTTCCTTGTAGAAAGTTTTAGTGCTGGTAGCACTTTTGTGTGCTACAGTAATTGCTACAAGAAGTCTGGTAAAGTGCTGAACTAATAAGCTATTAAAAGTGCAGGAGAGGAGAGAACTAGCAGTTCTAAGGGAAAATTTGAAGAGCAGACTTTGGCACCACTCAGAAGCTTACAAACGGTCTTAGATACAGCAAATCTGTATCTGGACTAGATTAGTTACAGGAAAGGTGGGAAACAAGTGCAGATGTGGGCTTTTAAACCAGAAAGTTGAAAGAGATGGAAAAAACTGCCCAAACGACCAATAAGCTACAATTTCTGGGCTAGAAACCACTCCTCTTGTGGTAAATAGTCTACCCAGTGCTTACCACTCCCACTGATAAGCTAGAAGGCTACCCTCCAACACAGAAAGACTTGGGGGCTCAGAAGCTTACAAACAGTCCTGGATACAGTAAATCAGTACCTGGACTAGACTAGATACAGGAAAGGTAGGAAACCAGTGCAAACGCTGGCTTCCAAGTTCAGCCTGCAAACTTCTTCCGAATGTCTCAGTCAGTCAAAAGACAATGGCAATACTACAGGTATAAAATCTCCTAAAGGAAAGCCATCCAACAGGTCTATCCAGTCCAGAGAAGGTCCAGTGTCTAGTCAAGATTCTTTTTAGTTCCCAAGAAGATTAAGGACCTCAGAGCCTTGATAAGCTTAAGCAGCCTAAATCTGTATGTTAAAAAAAAAAAAAAAAAAAAAAAAAATGAGATTTTTGTGGTCAGGGTGCAGTCATTATTTCTGTATTTATAAAGAAGAGACTGCATGTGCTGTGTGGACCTTCAGGATTTTTAACTTGTACATAAAGATCGCCAAAGCATCCAGGAAGTCCTTATGCTTCAAGACAGGTGCCAGTCATTAGCAGTATAGATCCCTCCTGTTCGGTATGACCACTTCTCCTTGAGTGTTTATCAAATCTATGGCAACTGTTGCAGCTCCTCTCCAGCTGAAAAGGGCAAGAGTTTTCCATTGTGTGAATGATTAACTGTTAGCAACCTGAACAGGAGAGTCAATGATGAATGCACACGACTCTCTATTCCAGCTTTCTGGCCTTTGGGAGCATTTGATCACTGCTGAGTTATAGATGGAACCATCAAAAGGGCAGCTTTTCATCAGCTGCCACCTAGACAGACTTTCATCATTATTCTGTATCTAGACAGAATTTCAAAAGCTTTAGGCAAGCATTTGCCTTATTTTAAGTATTCTTACAATGACAGCTGCTTCCTGCATCAGTGTCCTAAACCTCATGGTGGCAGTGATTTCATCAATCCCATTTGCTGCAGTGGTGCAGTGGTTAATGTTGACACCTCACAGCAAGAGATTCTCTGGTTCAGTTCCCAGCTGGGTGCTTTCTGTGTGGAGTCTGCATGTCCCCCCTGCGTTCGTATGAGTTTCCTCTGGGTGCTCCAGTTTCCTCCCACATTTCATGCATCTGGAGTGTTTCTTTCCAGCCCTCCACTGAAAATGGGCTCTGTCCCAGTGGGACTTTCCGAGTAAATAAATGTTAAACAACAACCAAAAGGCAAAGGGAATAGTCCTCTGAAGAAGAGGCTCTTTCTTATCAGAAGCCTGGGTTTATGACTCTGAAATCCCCCCTCCTTCAGATTGAGTCATATGCGGAAGATACTCATTCCTCTGACTCTCCAAATAAGGACATTTCTTTTGGCGAGACCATTTCTGGGATGTAGGATTTTTTTTCAGGTGGAATGGGAGAGTAATGTCTGACATTCAAAAGTATGAAGTGAAACAAGTAAAAACCAAAGATAATCCAAAAGGCACGGGAACCTTGCTCCAGTAAAAAATTGCGTAAACACAAGTACAGGGTCCTAAACGCAATTTATTAAAAATCCACAAGCGTTTTCGCCACTGCCTCTGCGTGGCTTCATCAGAGAAAAGAATTACAAAAAATGCAATATGCATACACTTTTTAAGAAGTGAAAAACAGGAAGTGATGTACAAATTAGGAAATGATGTAAAAATTACAACAGCTTAGAACAAAAACGCGAGGTTGCATATCAGGTACCCCACATATGTATCTAAGTTAAATCACTCATTCAATAAAAGTCCAAAAGGACGATAAAATAAAATTATAATTAAAACATTAAATCTACTAAAAATTTATATATTAAGAAAAAATCAACAAAAGACACCCAATATTGAGTATAATATATGAATAAAACGGAATGTATTGTGAGAAAAGTGTATATACCCTTCAAACTAATTGTTTATTTATGTATTTATATGCTCCTATTAACTATACTAAAAAGTCTAGAGCACAGAATTGATACTAGACTAATTACACCCAGGTTACCAGGGTGGCGGGCACATATAGTTAATATTAATAATTGTATTGAATTTACCAAAAAGAATATTTGATCATACAGCTAAGCAACAATACAAAATTTTTATGTCTAAAAAAACTAGAAGTTCTTATCAACTTAGTAAATTAAACTCTAAATAGAAGGTAAATATGTACCTCATATAAAACTATCTCAAATAGCTCCTTAACTTCAAAACAGCAGAAATGTTACAGTTTTCATTGAGGCCTGGTTGCCTGAAGGCATCCAACCTCAATTGCCACTCCAATTCACGGTTCTCAAGAATCAGTGAAAAGGGACCCCCCCCGGATCTTGGTTTGTACCTGATCAATGGCCATAAAAGAAAAACTATGGCCTGAGTTAAGGTCAATATGCTTAGCTAGTGCGTTCACATCCTTCTTATTTTTAGTGGCATACATGTGTTCATAAACACGATCGTGGACTCTGCGGTCCATTTTGCCTATGTAGAAGGCAGCACAACAGTCGCACAAAGCTACATAAATGATGGATCTACTTTCACAGTTTAAAGGGAAATGAATGAAATATTTCCTACCCCTAATAGTGAAAGTTTCGCCTGCTTTGACCTTATAACACCAATTACAAAAACCACAAGGGTACATACCAGTACATTTATTAAAAGACTGGCTAGTGAAATCTCTTTGTAAAAGTTCTTTGAGGTTACTACCTCTTTTGAAAACAAAATTTGGAGTCAGACCTAATTTCTCGGCAAGACAAGAATTGTTGGAAATAAAATGCCAGTTTTTATGTATTATAGAAACAATAGCCTTAGAGTTCGTACTGTAGGTAGTGACAAAACTCAATGAGAAGTCATGTGTTACATCAGATCTTAGTAGGACAGGAGTGGAATCTATATCACATTCCGAGGCGGAAATCGTCTCGTAGGTGGATGGTCCATCAATAAAGGGTTGAACTTGACATAGAATGGGTTTGTAAAATCCATTCGTCCTTTTGGAATCCACCTCTAAGATCAATTCATTCACCAAATGGTTCAGGTAACCCCGATTTAAAAACATGTCCTTCAAAAGATCACACTCGGTCCGGGGGGGTCCCTTTTCACTGATTCTTGAGAACCGTGAATTGGAGTGGCAATTGAGGTTGGATGCCTTCAGGCAACCAGGCCTCAATGAAAACTGTAACATTTCTGCTGTTTTGAAGTTAAGGAGCTATTTGAGAGAGTTTTTTCAGCCCTTTTTCTAGATATGAGGTACATATTTACCTTCTATTTAGAGTTTAATTTACTAAGTTGGTAAGAACTTTTAGTATTTTTCAGACATAAGGATTTTACATTGTTGCTTAGCTGTATGATCAAATACTCTTTTTGGAAATTTGTATATAATTATTAGTATTAACTATATGTGCCCGCCACCCTGGTAACCTGGGTTAATTAGTCTAGTATCAATTTGGTGCTTTAGACTTTTTAGTATAGTTAATAGGAGCACATAAATATATAAATAAACAATTAGATTGAGGGGTATATATACTTTTTTCACAATATATTTTGTTCCATTTATATACTATACTCTATATTAGGTGTTGTTTGTGGTTTTCCTTTTTATATACATTTTTAGTCGACTTAATGTCTTAATTATTATGCAATTTTATCATCCTTTTGGACTTTTATTGAATGAGTGATTGAACTTACATACATAAGTGGGGTACTTGACATGTAATCTCGCGTTTTAGTTCTAAGCTGTTGTAATTTGTGCATCATTTCCTAATTTGTACATCACTTCCTGTTTTTTACTTTTAAAAAGTGTATGCATACTGCATTTTTTGTATTTCTTTTCTCTGATGAAGCCACACAGAGGCAGTGGCGAAAACGCTTGTGGATTTTTAATAAATTGCGTTTAGGACCCTGTACTTGTGTTTACGCAATTTTTTACTGGAGCAAGGTTCCCGTGCCTTTTGGATTATCTTTGACATTCAAAAGTGCTATTTTGACCTTTACATGGATATTCACAGATCAGCTTACCCCCTGTGGATTTAGAGCTTTAGAGGACATCTTTTAATAGTTTCTCTAACGACCGATTCTCAATCTCCAGCTCCTAAAAGGTCTGACAGGTTTTACAGAGTAGAAGACTCCCTCTAATTTTCATATAAAAACCCTGTTGCTAATTCTGCAGCTATCTCTGGAGACTTAGAGAAGGGAGCTAAACTAGTTCCTGCTAATAATTTTCTAACTAATTATAAAGAAAGAAGAGCCCTATACAGATATGGTTAAAAACAACTGTACATCTTCACTGTCTGTTTTAGAGCTATTAACTTTCAGACTCTCATGATTAAATTTCTTTTAGCTAATATGGACTATATGGGTCAGAGCATTTCTGAGATTCCTAGCCAAGACCTAGATCTAATCTTTTAAAAATGCTCCATGCTGCCTCGCAAGTCACGAAATATTTCATAAAATGTGGATATGATGCTGTGGATGCAGCTTCTAGAGCTGCGCACACAGGCTCTGTTATGGTATGCATGCCTAGTTAAGGCACTAGCACTTACTAGAAGATGTTTAGATCCAGATACTTGAATGGCCCTTTGGACAGAAATGTCTTGTTTGGGAGTCCCTTGGCTAAAATCTTTAAAAATATGAAGGAGATGGGTAAAGTGCAGCATGGTATAAATGACTCTTTCTTTCTCCAGTAGCTTGCTATAACAGAAATTACCCCTCAAAACAGAAATTATCCCTCAAATCCAACAGTTTTTTTTTTCAGGAAGCAATCCAAAGCCAAACAGCTACAAAAATCTGGTAAAGACCAATTTAAGAAAAAATGGCAGACAAGTCTATGATAAAGCCCCCCTGGGTTCCAGGAATAGCTCTCAATCTCTTGGCACAAAAAAATCTAGACAAAGGCAAAAGTAATGGGGAGAGAAAGCCCCCCACCCCCCCCACCCCCAGTTAGGTTCAGATGTTAGGTATTGGTCTTAATTAGAAATCTGCTAGAGTAAGTGGTCCTGTGTTACAATTCATTTTCTAAAGGATATGAAGTCTGAAACTCAAATGCCTGTCATTATTTAGTGAATTCAGTCCTCACTGATTTGCCACAAAAATCCAGAATGTCACAGTTTTTATGAGTAATAGATCAAAGATATGAGGTAAAAATTTGGACATTCTGTGCAAATCTGGACATTTGAGAGGTATGGTTCCAGGGTTACAGTAATGGGGATCAGCCTTGATTATCCTGGTCTTGCATCCCCTTCCTCTTCTCATTCCCCACCCTGATCTTTTTTTTTTTACCATTCTCCAGAACTGCTTGCACACTTTGTCTGTCTCCCATTACAGACAGTAATCACTTCAGACTCTTGGGTTTTAAACATCATAAGAAGAGATTACAACCTTCAAACATGTACCGTTATGATAACCTACATACATAGTTATACAGTATCTCCTATTGGGTACTTATCTACCTAATCTGGAAAGCCTGTAAACCAAACTCGGCATTGGAATTATGATTGCCAAGTATTTGTCTCAGTACAAACATGCTGGGGCAAAAATGAACTAAAGATGACACTGGTGGATACTGCTTTTATACCAGAAACCTATGGGTGCCATGGGGGAATGTGGAATTGTCACATCCAATGAAGGTTGCACTGAGCTTGAGATCCTGAGATCCCATATGTTATGAATGCAGTGGTGATCCACTTGAAGAGAGAGCGACAGACAGACATTAGCTGAAAATGTCAAGAAAGATGGGAGGGATTCTGCAGACTGAGCTCTTGTCTGTCTGTCTGTCGCTCTCTCTGTCTTTTTTGCTTAGTCCACAACTGGGCCATTCTATGTTGCAGTGTCCTGTGTGTGGAGGTTGATGGGGTTAAGGGAGCAGTACGGGAAAGTTTGTGTGTGCCAATGAATATAATATTGATAGTAAATATTCTTTCAGCCAGAGATTTTGTTACAGATCCAGTGTCGGGGAGCGTATACCTAACTTTCATTTTTTAACCCCTTGCATTCTTTAAACATGATCTATTGATATTATGTCTATTTTCTATTTTATATGGTTATTTTATCTTTCAGCAACTGAATGCAAGCTTGTTTTCCACATTGTTTTTATTAATGATTTCAGGTAATTCTTTGAGCAGTACAACAGTACAGCATTTAGCATTGCTGCCTAACCAACTTTGGTGCTATGTGTTTGCTTCTAGCTGGAATGCAATCTCTTTCAAGTCCAAATGGCATCCTTTTGTCAACTTTTTTTTTTTTTGCTATAGTCTACAGTTACCTTCCACGTCTGAAAACTGTGCTAATATGTGAATTGATGATCTTCTAAACTACGTGTGTGTGTGTGTGTGTGTGTGTGTGTGTGTGTGTGTGTGTGTGTGTGTGTGTGTGTGTGTGTGTGTGTCCAACAATGGTCTGACATCTTGTGCAGAATTAGATATTCATTATATGATCATTACCTTAGTATGGATTATATCTTCCATTGGATATAACAGCTGGCCAGCTTCCAGGGCTTAAGGGCACTTTCTGAACACCTAATGTGTTGGCAGCTCTAGCAGAATTGAAGATAATCAATGGTTTGCGTGCCAAGCCCTTCAGAGCTTTCCTTCCACTGAGGAGCGTTCCTCTTGTAGGCTTTTGAGGATCAACGGTTAGCTAGTGTTTCTCCACTGCTTGACAGATAAGTTCCCTGCAGGGGGACTTTCACTTAATATTTTTTAACCAGAAATCTTTTCTGTAAAACTAAGTCCGTCCATCCATCATCAACCTCTTTTTCCCATTTTGCACATGGGGTTGAGATGTCACTTCAACAGTGACAGTCATCTTGAGCCAAGGTTTACACCACCGAGTGGCTAGCCATGCTGTAGTAGTTCATCCGTACTACTCATTTGCGCACACACACACACACACATTTTTGTGTGTCCAGTCCACCTACTGCATGTCTTTGGAATGAGGGAGGAAAACTAATTAAGTCATGCTAGGAAAAAGTGTTTTAATGAACTGTCATGTGGTTTTGAAGTGTCACTTTTTTTACTTTTGTGGAAAAATGTTAAAACTAATTTTTTTCATTATTTTTCTACTTAATTGCTCTTTAATGTGTTTTGGTGAAAAAATACTTTTTTACTACTTCCGGATTTCACTGACTGTTGCTGCCATTTGTGTCTGGGATTCAGGTTTCATTTTTTTGCTTCACCATAGGTCAAATTTCTGGTTTCCCAGTTTCTCCATCTTCCAGCCACAGAAAGAACGGCCTTTACCCGTAGAGTAGGCTACAAGTTTGCCTTTGCCACAGATAGGTGACTCTGATGTGACCATTTCTGGTCTCTCAGACCCAGCTATGTTCCACTGTGGCTTCCTCTGGTGTAGTCCCTTTAGCCATAATGAACAAGGGTTTAGACATGTCCTCTGTAGTTATTGTAGTGCTCTTAGCAAGCAAGGGAGAAGTACTCTTGTTGGTCTCAGAAGAAAGAGAATATAATGCCTCTCTGCCTAGCTAGATTATGATGTCTGCCCCCAGGGATGATATGCCTTACAGTTGATGGTCTGCTTTTATGGAAATTCCTGTCAAAAAGAAGCAGAAAGTTAAACTTTTGTCTTCAGGCTCTGCTCCTGTTACTCTACACAGGAGTGATGTATAGGGCTTAGTTCAGGCTTTTTGCCCTTCTAAAAGCAGATACTGGTGAGAAAAAGTAATCCATCATTTTCTGAAGATTCCCAGTATGTTGAATAGGAAAACGATTTTGAGGTGACAACAACTTCTGCTTTCTCTCCTCAGGTGGCTGATTCTGATGAGTGTTTCTTCTGATAGTCCCTTAAAATAATTTTCTTTATTCAAAACCATGTCCAGAATGAAAGTTGTTTCAGTGAGAACATAATGATATTTTACTGTCCTTGAAAAAATATTATAATTTATTACAACTGGAATTTCTTGAACCCGTTCCTGTTCTTCATCTTCTTCCAGCATTGGATGATGTTTTTATTGCAGCCTGCAACTTGCCTGGCAGCCAGCCTACTGTCCCTAAGAAAGCAGCTAGATTGTATAAAGTTCTTCAGTCATGCAAATTGCTATTTTCTAATCTCACATCTGACCTTTCAGTGATTTTTTTTTTTTTGGTAACTCGTGCTGATGATAAACATCTGATAAATGCTAATCCCTCTTCCTTTGAGAAGGATGGGGAAAGCCTTTGTTAGATTTGGGGAAAACTACATTTCTTCTGCATTTGTTTTTAGAATTCTTAATTGTCAAGTTCATATGTTAAATTTTTGCTTGCTTCATTTGAGAATATGAGGAACATTATAGCCATCTTCCCCTTTTCTGAGTAAAAAGCTTCAGTGGATAATCTTCTCTTGCTTGTGTGTCTGAGTGACTAAATACACTTTAAAGTGTGCTTATGATTTAGCTGATGGCTCTTCCAGAGCAGCTGTTACTGGAACTGTTACGAGAAAGTTTAAGAGAAAGATCTCCTGTAAGACTGCTCCTGTATATGGATCTCTTCAGTTGCTGAGCTCAGATAAGAAACTATTTGGGGTTTTATTTCCTCCCCCTGCTTTTTCTATCTGAGTTTAACTAGTGCATTGTGCTGCCTTTGCAGATCAGCATGTGTCTGTTTCTTTAAGAGCCATTCCAGTTAGTGAGCACGTGCCTATAAGTACTGAGCACATGCAAGCAAGACTGCCATTTTGTAGTGAGCAGCCAGAGTGTAAGCATGCATGTGTGCCATGGTATCAGAAGTGGGATCCAAAGTAAAATTTCTTCAAGACCATGAGGCAGGCTGTTACAATTGGAGGAACATGCAGAAGTGGATCATCCCTGATCAAACGACTCTCAACCAGGTCAGAAAGATAAATCCAGGTACCAAAACTCATTTAAATGTTTTTTTTTTTTTACTCAACAAATGTAAAACAAAGCATTAAAACCATTCAAAACGACTTTCTAATTAAACGAAATATTCAAAACTATGATATAGTGATAAAAAACTTGAAATGCTTTCAAAAGTGCTTGAAATAACCTCCGAATGGCATAAAATATAAATAAAAAAGAGAAAACCGCTGTATTTTTTCACTGTATGCTTTTTTTCATATTAACTAAAGTAGTCCAAAATTTCCGAAGTGTTGGCATGTTTGTGCAGTAGTATAGTTATTTCCCAGAAAAGGGTAATTTGAAACAGTTTATGGTACAGTTGAATCTTTTTTCACGTGTGTGCGTTTGTGTCTTTCGGCTTTTCCTGATTAGGGGTCGCCACAGCAGAACTCTGATCCGCTAATGATTGGCAGTTGATTTTTACATACCGGCTTGCCAGGCCTGACACACAACCTTCAACAAAGGTACGCCCATTCACGCATGTCTCCGCGCAGAAGACGGTCTAGCTGAGAATCGAACCGGACAGCGTCTTACTGTGAGGCGACAACACTACCGCAGCACCACCACCGCGGATACTGTGTGTGTGTGTGTATTTATTGAATATAATTACAAGATCATTTTGAATATAATTACAAGAGCATTTTGATGGCATGGCAGAATGATTTCAAAGACCTGATCCACTTGTATTTGATAATAACGTTGCTGAATACTGGAGAGTGTTTGAACAAGAGTATGATATTATCATATAGGCTGCTTTTTCTGATAAAGACGCACATACAAAGGCATTTATTCTGCTTAATTTAGCTGGGTCAGAAGCCATTGAAAGGGAGCGTTCATTTGTATATGCAGCAGCTGTATATGAGGGGAGGTGGAAGACCATCATAAAGTGGTACTGTCTGAAACCTGGGAAGACCCTGAGTGTGTAAAATGTAAATTTAGAGAAATGTGGAACCCCCAAATGAATATTGCAATGGAAAGGCACATATTTTACACAAGAGATCAAAAGCCTGATGAAATGTTTGCAGCATATGTAACTGACTTGAGAAACAAGGCAAAAACGTGCAGATTTAGTGATTTAAGAGATGAAATGGTAAAACACAGGTTTGTGTATGGTATTAAAGCTGATGCAGTGAGAAAGATTTTGCTTTGAGACAGTGATTTAACATTGAATAAGGCCGTAGAGATTTGTCAGATATATGAGCTTACAGAAAAGCAGACAAATATGCTTGCAAATGAGAAATGCATGATTCCAGTGTCTTCCAGTACTAATGTTGATATTATGCAGCACATGGTTAAAAGATATAGACCTAAGGGCATGGCCTCACCCAGAGCCTTTCTAGCAAATTCCCGGGTAGCGCCAGTAAAATCTAGATCATGCTCAGTGCAGCAGAGGGGTGAGTAGCAAAACCTGTGACAAACTTCATAGTCAACTGCCAGAATTGTGGGGGAATCACCAGCTCAAAAGAGAAGAGCGCTTAGCTTTTGGTCAGCAGTGCCATTCATGTAAAAAGTGGAATAATTTTAAAAGGTGTTGTAAATCTAAAGAGGCACATTCTTTTATTAAAGGAAAACATTCAAAGAAGCAAGTTGATCAACTAGAAAACTGCAACCCTACTTTTTATGTTGCTGGTGTGTCTTTGCTTGGTGAAACAGTCAATGCAGCTGGTTTGTGAGCAAAGAATGAAGTATTTTGTACTGTTCTGATTAATGGGAGACCTCTTGAGCTCAAAGCTGACACTGGTTCAAACTGTAATGTAATGTCAGCAGAGGTGTTTGCCAAATTAAGTCCTGGTGATTGTTGCTTATGGTGGTGAAGAAATTCAGACTGAAGGCTTAGTAGTGCTTTCCTGTCATTCTGCTGGGAACAGCTGTGACTTGCACTTTTACGTAGTCAAGAGATGTGCAGTCATTGTTAGACATCGGAGACAGTTTGGAAATGGGACTGCTTTCATTTAATGCAGAAGTCCACTATGTAAGCACTTATAACAACAAAAATTTCATACAAACTATTTTTTGTGACTATGCTGATATTTTCGAAGACAAGTTAGACAAACTCCGTTGTGTACTCCATGAAGTAAGACCTTGAATTAAGCCCAGTCATCAGACCAGCAAGAAAAGTTCCAGTAGCCTTGCAAGGCAGAGTCAAAGCTGAGCTAGACAGAATGATGCATCTAGGTGTAATTTGTCCAGTAGAAGAACCAACTGAATGTATATCCTCAATGGTGGTAGCTCATAAGAAAAGCTCAGATGATATTAGAATATGCATTGGTCCAAGAGTCTTGAGCAAAGCACTAAAACAACCTCATCATCCAATGTGTACAGTCGAAGAAATTGCTGCTGTTATGCCAAATGCCACTCTTTCTGTCTTAGATGCAAAAAATTCATTTTGGCAAATTTTGCTTGACTGAAAAATCTTCATTGCTAACCACTTTCAGTACACCATTTGGAAGGTACAGATTTTTGAGAATGCCATTTGGGATAAATTCTGCCAATTAAGTCTTTCAGTGTGTGATAGAGCAAATTTTGTGTGGCTATCCATGTGCTGTTATAGTAGATGATATTCTTGTAGGAGGCAATGGTGAAGTCAAACATGATAGTAAACTCAGGAAAGTTGTAGAATGTGTTCGTGAAGTAAATTGAATCCTAAGAAATGCAAATTCAGGCTACAAGAAGTTACTTGGTCATTTGTTTGCTAGTTCAGGCATACAACCAGATCCTTCCAAACAAACTGCAATGCTTGAGATGCCAGCTTCAGAGGGGGTGACTTCTTTACAATGTTTTCTTGGCATGGTCAACTATTTAGGAAGGCTCACTCTAGATCTGGTGGAACTTTCAGCACCACTAAGAGAGTAGACATGCAAAGATGTAACTTGGTCCTGATCAAAGCAACACCAAAGAGCATTTGATGTCCTGAAACAGAGAAGTGCAAGTCCACCAACCTTAAGATATTATATTGTTCACAAACCTGTAACTCTTTCTTTCTTGTGATACTTCTTAGTTTGGTCTTGGCTCATTCTTCAAGAGGGTAGACCAGTAGCTTCTATATCCAGAACTCTAACCCAAACTGAGATGTAGTATGCTCAAACAGAGAAAGGCTATTGTCAGTTGTTTCCACGTTCCAAGTTCCATGAATATATTTATGGCCAACCTATTCATATCGAGACTGACCACCAACTTTTCGTCACTATTTTGAAAAAGCCTATGCACATAGCTGCTCCTAGATTGCAATACATAATGTTGAAATTGCAAAAGTACAATTTTCACTTGGTTTACACAAAAGACAATCTTTGTCTTGCTAATATTTTATACAGATCGCCCAGAAAAACACTGAACAGCATGAAAATGAGAAACCTAATTTTTAAGTCATGGAAGTGAGAAATTTTTCTTCCACACATCTTGATGAGCTTTGAACTCTCACAGTATCAGATCCAGTTCCCCAGAAGATCAACTACTTTATCAGTCGAGGGTGGCCATCAAAGCAATCTTGTTTACCACCAGATGTACAGCAGTATTTTCCTTACAGAAATGAGATTTTGATGGAAGATGGTATCATCATGAAAGGTCCAAAAGTGATTGTTCCAAAATCCTTGCAACAAGAATATATTAAAATCTTGCATCGTGGCCACCCAGGAACTGTTTCTACCAAAAGAAGGGTGAGAGGACTATTATTTTGGCCTGCTATGTCAAAAGACATTGAGAAAAAAACTCTCATCTTGTTTTGTTTATAATAGGGGTCTATATCAGTCTGTCAAAACGGCTGATGATCGAACACTAGATGTGGTGAAGTTCGAGCACTGATTATCGCGAAGCCGTGGATTCGGTGGACTGTTTCTGTGGCTTCACGATTATCAGGACTGTGGTGGGAAGTTACACGGGTCAGGTTCAGGTAAGTGTGCGATTGTGTGGATGTTAGGGTGCGGGTTAGGTGAGTTAGGGTTAGGGTGCAGGTGAGGTGGGTGTGCAATATTGACAGACTTTATGGTTAGGGCAGGATAGGTGAGTTAGGGTTAGGGCATGGGTCAGGTGAGTGTGCAATAGTGACGGACCTTAAGGTTAGGGTTTGGGTTAAGGTAAGTGGATAGATAATAGTGTATGTACAGTTTAGTGTAGGGTTAGATGTAGGATTTTAAGTGTTTGTGTGTGGATTGCTGTTTTTTGGTGTGCTTGTGTTGTGTGTGTGTGTGTGTGTGTGTGTGTGTGTGTGTGTGTGTGTGTGTGTGTGTGTGTGTGTGTGTGTGTGTGTGTTTCTTAGAACAACGTTTTTTTTTTTCCCCTGGGAAAAAAAATCGCTGTTCTAAAACGTCGATGTTTTTGTACTTTGTGGTTAGAAGTTCGAACATATGGTGTTCGAACTTCAGCCATTTCGGTGAACTGATATAGATCCTGTAATAGTACTAAGCTGCATCAACAGAGAGAACTACTTCAGCTAAGCCAGATTCCTGAATTATTTTGGTTGTCAGTAGCTACAGATGTTATGAAATGGTCAGCATCACTTGGTGTTAGTTAACTCTTATTCAAATTGGTTTCAGATTGACCTACTTCCTAGTCTGACATCAAGTACTGTCATTACTAAGTTGAAGAGACATTTTTCTGTTCATGGTAGTCTGCACAAAGTTGTTTCTGACAATGGTGCACAGTTTACAAGTCAGCAGTTCAAAAGATTTGCTGAAACTTGGGACTTTGTTCATGTTATGAGTAGTCCTGAATACCCAAAATCAAATGGCTTGGCAGAATGTGCAGTTCAGAGTGCAAAACAGCTTGTTGAAAAAGTCTAACATGACAATACAGATGTTTTTTTCTAAATCTCAGAAACATACCGCGCAACAGCCTTCTTGGTTTAGCTGCCCAGAGGTTGATAGGTTCATAGGTAGGTACTAGGCTATCTGCCTGAAGACATTTATAAGCCTAGCCAGAATGTATTTGCTTTCATCGCCCCCTTAGATTAGTTCCCTTTGCCTCTGTCCAGCAGAGCCACTGAAATGATCCCCGGGGTAAACTTTATAGGTTCTTAGGTAGGTTATCTGCCCGAAGGCATTTATAAGCCTAGCCAGATGCTGAGACAAACCGAACCACACTGCCAATCAGTAAGAATGTGTTGGTTCCAGGTGGTAAAAACAACAAAGCAGTAAAAGCTCAACTCCTCAAGAAACGTTTCTCCCAAATGTCCTGTGACAAAACCAGCCAACCTCTGAATTCATTAAATGAGGGAGAGCTAGAGAGGATGCAGGCCGCAAAAAGATTTGACAGTTAGACTTGTGAAACCTTTGTGTGAGGAACCAAGATCGTACATTGAGTTGCAAGGCATAGAATTCAGGCAGAATCAGAAACATTTATTGCCGGTGTCCAAGCCAGTTATGCAACATTTTGCTTGTAACAAGACTCAAATTCCCAGAGTGACTTGTGCAGTGATGTTCTTCGTGTTTCACTGTTGCAATCATCACATGGTAGCTGTCTCATCTTCCATGACGTCAGGTAGTCAGGGGTATAAAGCATGCAGCTGATGCCATTTTATCAGTTTTTCTTGTCGTGAGGCGCCCAAAGCAGAAGCAGTTCGCAAGTGCCGGTCGTCCGACTCCTGAAATTTTCATTTTCGAGTTTCAGAACCGAAGTCTTCAACTACAGCTAAGTACCCCATTGGGGAAACGTTTTCTTGCTCTAAACCAATGTCAGTAAAAGTAAATAATTGTATTTCTTGTGGCAAGCAAATACCTCATATTTTTATTCTTGCTGTATACCCTGCCTAGGCCCTGACCACGATGTACCTCGCTGTTGGTTTTGTGCCGTATTTAAACAACAAACTATTCGTCGTCGGTATATTTACGCTTCTAAATATTTTGGTACTCAGTTCAATTATCCAGGTATGTCTTCTATAAGCTGTCCGGCTACCGACATTCCGAAAAAATGCAAAGATAAAGACCGAGACAGGCCGCCTGGGTCCAAAGCTGCCGACGACGCTTCTCCCAAGCTAGTCGCCAGTTTGCTGGTACTCAGTGAGGCGCTTTCGCAGCCCCTGATGCCCGCTACTTCAGATTTGCAGGCCTCTACTGAGACCCATTCGGAGTTCAGTATGCTGCGAGATGCTTCAACTGTGGAACCTGTGGATGTCTCTACCTTGGATGGGTCCGGAGCCGCTGTGCAGGCATCGGCTTCTGAGAGTGTATTCAGGCCTACTGACTTGCATATTAAACCAACGCCATCTTCCTCTTCAAGGCCTAAAACTTGAACCATGCCTAGAAAACCAACGCCCAGACCGCATGGTCAGGCCTCTATGCCTAAAAAACAAGTGATAATAATGGCTGATGACCTTATTACTTTAATCAGGGGAAGCCAACTTTCCTTCTCTGAGACCTAGGACTGAATTTGCTTATGATACTTCTGATCAGGATTCTGAAATGTCTGTTTCCTCTGATGACCAGGATTTACCCTTATCTACCCGTGAGGATTCTATTCGCTCTGCTTCCCCTGCTGAGGATTTCTTTTTTGGTGAAACCTTGCATACTCTTAGGGAGCATTTTCGCTGGGAAAGCCAGGATTACTCTGATTCTAAAAAGAGGCTTAGGGATTTCTTACTCCTGCTCCAGCACAGGCCTTTAGCTATCCCCCCTGTACTAGACATTGTTGATGCCTTCTCTGAATTTAACTTGGCCCCTGACTCTTTACCTCCTGTTCCCAGAAAACCTGATAGATATTACAGGGTTCATGACTCTCACAAGTTCCTTTTTAAAAATCCTACTACGGATCCCGAGACTATTTCACAGGGACCTAAGGGCATTAAGGCTACTACTGCCAAAAACCCTACCCCCTCCGATAGAGATTCCAGGGCGCTGGATAGATGGGGTAAGAAGATATGCACTTCTGCAACCTTGGCTGTTAGGGCCTTAAACTGCCAGTTTCATATGTTAAAGTATCAACAACATATTTTTGGATTGCTTAAACAGAAAATGGTGTTGATTTCTGACTGTGCTGAAAATAAGGACTTACAGGATTTAATGCATTCTGCTGAACAAGTTGGAAAACATACTTTGCAATGTGGTTTTGATTCACCAGAGGCATCTTGCAGGGCTGCTGTCACTGGGTCTGTACTTAGAAGGCATGCTTGGCTCAAGGTGCAATCTTTGCCAGATCATGTTAAAGCAAAATTGCTGGATGCTCCCTTAAATCAGGAATGCCTGCTTGGCAACAAAGCAGTGGAAGTACTTAAAAAGATGGAGGAAAAAGCTAAATCTATGCAAACTGTTAAAGGTTTCATACAAGTACAGCCTCCAAGATTTAGTAGGCATTGGCCCTCCAAAAATTGGTCCTTTCCTGCCTCTTCCAGGCTTTCTCAGCCCAAACCAAGAACCAGAAGAACACCCAGGCTTCAGTCCCAGGGTACTCAAAGGACTAAGCAATGGGGGGCTCACATGTCTAAATCAGGGAGTAGTAAGACTCTCCCCTATGGTAAACTGTCTCAATGACTTAATTTTAAAACTTCCAAGCCCTTCTCAGCTGACTGCTCCTTTAGGGGGAAAGATTGCTCTGCAGGCAAAACACTGGGTTTTAAATATAGTCTCCCAAGGATACAGTTTCACTTTCACATGTTACCAACCCCAAACGGTTGGCCAGATCTACCCCCAAATCAGTGGGCAGAGGCTCAAAAACAAGTACTCTCTCTCTTAAGCATAAGGGCTATTCAACCTGTACCAGAAGAGGAAAAGGGACAAAGTTTCTACTCAAGATTTTTCCTGGTACCCAGAAAAGACAACTCATGGCGTCCTATCCTGGACCTTTCCATCCTAAACAGCTTTTTGGTGATCCCAAAATTCAAGATGTTAACCCTTCACCAGTTGCTTCCTATGCTAGGCAAGGATGCCTGGTTGGCAACACTGGATCTAAAAGAAGCCTACCTGCACATCCCAATCAGGGAATCTTGCAGAAGATACCTACGCTTCAAAGCAGGCTACATGCATTATCAGTTCTCTGCACTGCCAATTGTCTTATCTACTGCACCCAGAGTATTCACAAAGTGCCTAGCTCCAGTCATTGCTTTTTGCAGGCAAAGAAATATTCTGATATACCCATATCTGGATGATTGTCTAATTCAGGCAGAAAGCCAGGACATACTTTTGAATCTGGCTTTTGTACAAAAAGTGCTAACTTGTCTGGGGTACACCATAAACGAAAAGAAATCACATCTTTTACCCTGTCAACGGATTACATTCCTGGGAGCAAGCTTGAACACAACTTCCCAGATGGCTTTCCTCATGCCCAAGAAACAAATTCATTTGACATCTTACTTCAAACTAATGGCCACAAAACCCTGCTATCTGCAAGGCAAATACTGCAAGCCTTGGGATTCATGGCCTCCTGCATTCTCCTAATTCCATATGCAAGACTGCATATGAGGAAACTACAATGGTATCTAAAAAGCCTATGGTGTCAACATTATCAGGATCTAGAAGCAATGATTCCTGTCATACCTTGTCTACAGGTAGAGTTCCTCTGGTGGGCAGAGGCCTGCCATCAAAACAATGGACTACCATTCACTCTACCCCCTGCCACACAAACCCTAACAACAGATGCATTAGACTATGCATGGGGGGCTCATCTGGCAGGGAAGTGCATTCAGGGCAAATGGAACCAAAGTCAAATGTACCTGCATATCAATCAAAAAGAAATGTTAGCTGTACAGAATGCTTGGACAGCCTTCAAGGACCACATTCTTCCAGGACAATTAATGGTAAAGATGGACAAAACCACTGCTATGTGGTATATAAACAAGCAGGGGGGTACCCATTCATACCCCCTCTGCAGACTAACCATGGCTCTGTGGAGCACAGCCTTGAACTACCAAGTGCATCTACAGGCTCAATTCCTGCCAAGAAAGCTAAATACGCAAGCAGAACTAAGCAGAAATCTCATGGACCCACACGAGTGGAAACTGGAACCAAAGATTTTCAACATGTTGATAAACAAATGGGAGAGCCCACATATAGACCTGTTTGCCTCCCCCCAGAACTACCAATTGGACAAATTCTGCACAAGGACTCCAGACAAAAAAGCTTGGAAAGTGGATGCCCCGTCCTTCAACTGGAAAACTCTATCAGTTTATGCCTTTCCTCTTCTGCCTCTCCTCTCCAAAGTACTACTAAAGCTCAAACAGGGCAAACTAAGGACGATACTGATTGCACCAGACTGGCCACGCCAACACTGGTACTCCCTCTTGCGCAAGTGTGTCACTGCTGGCTCCATAGCACCTGCCTCAGACCTCTACCCTGCTGTTCCAGCAGGAGGGCCAGATTCTGCATCCTCAGCTTCAAACCCTGAATCTGGCAGCATGGCTGATTACCTGATCTCTCCGTTACCATCCCTCAGTAAACAAGTGTTGGATGTTATTTTGGAGGCAAGGAGGCCTAACACTAGAAAATCTTATGCTGAAAAATGGAAAAGATTCTGTTCCTGGAACCAAACTCAAGGGATAAGCACAGCAGCACCCAATTTACTTCAGATTCTTCAATACTTAACTGAGATGCTTCACAAGGGCCTTTCTTTTTCCTCCATCAAAATTCATGCCTCAGCCATTTCAGCTCATTACAGCACAGAACCACCCCTCTTCTCCCATCCACTGCTTAAGCAATTCCTCAGAGGAGCCAAAAACTTAAGACCACCCAGGAGAGCCCCAACTCCAGCCTGGGACCTTAACTTTGTATTGGAAAAACTCACTCTACCTCCAGCTGTAAGTGCAAAGTTAAAATTCCTTTCTTGGAAAACAGCCTTCCTCTTAGCCATCACTTCAGTGAGAAGGGTATCTGAATTACAGGCCCTTATGGCAGTGGAGCCTTTCATCATCTTTCATGTGGACAGAGTGTCCCTCAGGACCAATCCCTCCTTCATGCCCAAGGTAGTATCCAGTGTGGCTCTTAATCGGTCCATTCATTTGCCAACCTTCTTTCCTAATCCACAGAACAAAGGGGAATGGATACTGCACTCCTTAGATGTGCACAGACAACTTAGATTTTACTTGGACAGGACTAAACCTCAAAGGAAATCTGAACAACTGCTGGTGGCATTTGCTGCAGGGGCAGAGGGGAAGGCCATTTCAAAGCAAACCATTTCTAAATGGATAAGCCATTGCATTCATTTCTGTTATAAGCACCATGGAAAACCTACCCCACAGGGGATAAGACCACACTCAACCAGGGCTGCATCTACCTCTGCAGCCTTTCTCAGAGGTGTCCCTACCAGAAACATCCTGGAAGCTGCTACCTGGAGTTCTGTGCATACTTTCACCAAGCATTACCATTTGCCAATTTTCTCTAAATCCAGAGCTGGCTTTGCCATTGCAGTCTTCTAGGGCCTTATAGCTGGTCCTAATGCTATCTAAATTCCTCCTCCCATCCTTAGCTTTGGGAATCTACCCAAATGTGATGACTGCAACAGTGAATCACAAAGAACATAGTACAGTTGTGTACTCTTACCATAAACGTGGATGTTTGAGTGTATTCATTGTTGCAGTCCTGGTTACCCTCCCTCCAGCCCTCTGGCTTCTTTTGGCTATACCTCTGTTCTTTACTATGCTTGAAAGCTTTTTGGTGTATTTGCTTTTTTGTTGGATGTATAACCTTGCAGTATATGTAATTAATTGCTTCCCATTAAGGGGGCACCTGACATCTGGGGCAAGAAAAACTGATAAAATGGCATTGGCTGCATGCTTTATACCCCTGACTACCTGACGTCATGGAAGATGAGACAACAACAGACGCAGGACCCACCACTTTGATAATCAGGCCGACTGAGGGCTACTGCAAGCAGATAACCTAAATGTGATGACTGCAGCAGTGAATACACTCTAACATCTTCATTTATGGTAAGTGTACACAACTGTACTTTCCTGTTCTAGAGACTATTTCATTGCCAGTTCTTGAAACTGCCCCTGAGAATTCAAGAACATTCCCTGGTGACTGTCCCTGTTACTAAGCCCAGTTCTAATTATTACGTTATGATGTCAGGTAGTGTTTCAAGACCTACTCTCAAATACACAGCAACCTGGACATGATTGTTATTTGTATATATTTCTGTAATTTGCATACTCATATGATTGTCATTGTTTATTTGCATGACTGACTAGTTAGAGGGAGGATGTCCATCAGTGTGTTTATGTTCTTTTAAGAGCTATTCCAGTCAATAAGCACATGCATATAAGTACTGAACATGTGCAAGCAAGAGTGCCATTTGCTAGTGAGCACCCCTGGTGTAAGCATGCATGTGTGTAGTAGCCATTCAGTTAGTTAGTTAGTTTAGTTTAATGGTACCGTTCTCCTGTATGTTTAGTTTAATGGTACCGTTCTCCTGTATGTAATAAACTACTTAAATGAACACCCAGCTTCATTGTCTTATTGAATATACACAAGACGAGTGACAGCCTTTACTGTTTATTCTGATAGGAAATTTTGCATGTGCTTGAGTTTATACTTTGCCTGCACAGCATAAGGGCCTATACCATTTCTTAAAAGCTTCATTTGGATGTTTTGACAAGAAAACTTGCTGATATTGCATTTTTTTCTTTGGTGTTATGACCATTTGAGGTGATTGAGCAGGATTACAGTATTTTAAACATTTTTTCCCATTTAAATTGCAATTTGATGCCATTTTGATACATTTCTTACAGGATGCTTTCCTAAGTTTACTCTCCATCCCACATTGATGGGCAGCAGTCTTCAACTGTATTTTCAGTTGAGCTAGTGGCGATGTCTAGATACATTTTTCAGGTAATTGATTAAAGGGTGTAAACCTGGGGTGGGAGTAATGCTGGTGGTCCCACCCCAGTTCAACCACTCAAGGATCCTGTTTTTTAAGGGGATCCATAATCTGAGGTTTTGGAAATGTCAGAGCCTATTCAGTCAGTTTCCTCTCGAGACAAACAAGTTCAGAAGTCCATACAGATGTTTTCCTTTTTCCAAATGCTGGCCAGATTTTGGGATGTTTTCATCTGGGAACAACCATCAGCTGCTCCTGAGATCTACAGAGTATGTCATCTTTTGGAGTATGAGGCCCTGGACATGGTGATTTTCCCTCCTTTGATTCCAGTGTTGAAAGATGTTTTTAAGCAGTGCAATTCTCCTTTGCAAAATGAGTCTCATACTAAAAGTGTTTAAGAAATTTAGGATGTGCTCGGCCGTGTTTGTCCTCCAAGCCCCTTGTGTGAATAACCTGCTTCTGTGTTCCCAGTAACCTTTTAAAAGACCATATCTTCATCAAGCCAAGTCCGGCAAAATAAACTAGACAAGTAACTGGAATGTCTAGAAGGGAAGCTGGCTTTTTAAGGTATTTAACTACTAGTATTTTAATGGAAGTTTATGTAGAGGTGTATGTATAGTTTAGGTGAGTTCACTGCATTATTACCTACAGAGCAGAAAGTGTGAAAGGAATTCATTCCAATGTTTCTCGTGTGTCTAAATATACTTTAAAGAGTGTCTTGGAGGGAGCTGATACTGTTTCTAGAAATGTAGTGACATCAGTTGTGATGAGGAGGTATTCTTGGCTGCACAGCCATTTTTTTTTTTTTTTTGATGAGTTAAAAAATGAGATTATGAATACTGCTTTTGTTTCTCATTGTGTGTTTGGTATGGCAGCTAATTTGATCCTAAAAGACTGGGATGAGTGAGATAAACTGATATGAGGTATCTGAAATGTTCATGCTTCCCAAGTTTTCCCCCAGTAAGCAGGATAAATTTTGGTGACCCAACAAACAGAACGCCCAGCTGAACAAAAACCAAGGCACTAAAAGGAAATGGTAGGACTGGAGCTCTGCCAAACCTACCAAGAGGGATTTCATTTCTAAAATTTCAAGCCTATGGCAATGCGGACGCTCAGTACCTGTCATTCCCAAGCTCCTCTCTGGGTGCCCCATCTCGAAAGTGGTCTCAACAGGTGACCTAGCCATTAGTGGTTTCTGACAAACTGGTGGCTCAGTATTATTGGTAGAGGTGACAGCTGACAGTGGAAGGAACATCCACTTCTGTTTGGCTGCCATACCGGACTTTGTTAGTACCTCATGTAGTCCAGCACATGCTGAAGTCTGGGATCACAGAGCCTGTCCCTCCTTCAGAGAGAATGAAAGATTTCTACCTGAGAATGTTCCTGGTACCCAAAACAAAGCTGTCATTGAGAATGGTGTTGGACTTCTCCTTTCTCAATACTTTTGGCAGTGTCCCCAAGTTCATGATTCTCATCCTGCAGACAATGCTTTCTATATCCCTATTGATCATCTCTTCAGAAGATATCTGAGATTTGTTTTGTCTGGTTTGCACTGTTGGTGCAATGCATTGTCATTTGGGCTATCCACTGCACCTTGAGTGTTTATGAAATGCCTTGCTTCTGTTGTGGCCCACTGCTGGACTCCTGGCATTCAAAGTTTTCTTTACTTGAGTGACTTGCTGATCTGTGCACAATCTGCATCCAAGTGTTTGAATCACTAGAGAAGGTGTCAACTTTATTCTCTCAGCTAGGGTTCAAGTTGAACCTTTGGAAGTCATGCTTGAAGACTCTGTCTTCCTGGGTGCTTAATCAAAACCAACAAAAGAATGACATTTCTTCCTGAAGAAATGTCATTCTTTTGTTGGTTTTGATTAAGCAACAAAAGAATGACGTTTCTTCCTGAAGACAAGGTTCTCGCCTACCAGACAGTGTTTCAGAAATTCTCCAGGAGGAAAGTAGCCTGTGCAGTAGAACTCTTAAAAATTCTAGGACTGTTGTCCATGATTCCCATGATACTACTGGCCTGCCTCCACATGGGGAAAATTCAGTGGTGAGTACAAAATTGCTGGAACCAGTACTTACATACCCTGAAATCCCAGTTGCTGGTGCTGGACTTCATCAGATGGGAATTACAGTGGTGGAAATAACAGTCAAGGGCTGCCTTTCTTCCCACTTGTTCTGGTGCAGTATGTCCAGACAGATTCATCCAACTTTGCTTAGGAAGGTGTGTTAATGGGAACACAAGTGCAGGCCACTTGGAGGCCCAAGGATGCATAGAATCACATTACTATCAGCAAAATATTTGTGGTGAAAGTCCTTTACCATGTATGGATGCTGGGTCCTCCTCAATGATGTGGTACCTCAAAAATACAAGGGGATACAAGGTATTACCCTCTGTTGATTGGCAGTGATGGCCTGGGAGCTAGCTTTTCAGCATTTTTTGACTCTACAGACATCACATGTTCCATCAGAGCAAAATATTGTGGCAGATAGACTAAACAGATTGTGGGTAGACCCCACACACGTGGCAGCTGAAGGCAGTGGTGTTCCAGGATCTAGTTCAGATGTGGAAACACCTCAAATAGATCTGTTTAGCTCCTTTCAAACCAGGCAACTGAAGAAATTGTGTTCCAGGTATATTTTCAGGCATACCTGGAAGATAGAAGCATAGGCATACCTGGAAGATAGAAGCATTTTTGTCCCTTGGATGGGATGTACCTGTATGTATTTCCACTCTTTCCAGTGATTCTGACTCTTCAGAGTTACCTTGTGAAAGAAATGCCAAAGGTCATTGTGGGTGACCCCTTATTGCATCAGGCAGTCTTCGTTCTCCCTTCTACTGGTATTGGCCAAGGACAATTACCACATACTTTATCACACACTGGATTTGCTCACACAGTCTCAGGGACAACTGGCACACCCCTGTTTAGAGCAACTCCAGCTGACAGCCTGGTTAATTCAGCCTTGACTCTGTTTATGTACTTGTTTCATGAGGATGTGCAGCAGGTATTAAAGGACACCTGAAAACATGCTATAGCAAATGCTATGTTTACAAATGGATGAGTTTTTCTAAGTGGTGCCTAAATGGGAACAGAGGGTCCCTAGAGGTTAACCTCCCTGTAATTCTGAAATGTTTGTGTGAGCCATTTCAAGATGGCTTATCGTATGTGTTCACTAAGGTGCATGTAGCGGCTTGCATGCCATAGATCCTCCTATTTCTTCTCTTTTGGTAAAACAGTTCATGAAGGGAGTATTGCATACGAGACCCCTTAACAAGCAGGTTCCTCCTTCATGGGAATCTGTACTATGTCCTGGAAAAATTGACCTTTATTACCTTTCAAACTGTCTGCTTAAGCTAATCTGAAGCTCTGTGTGGAAAACTGTTTTGCTTATTGTTCTGACATCTGCAAGGCAAGTCTCTGAGCTGCAAACTCTCATGGTGGAATAACCTTACCTTATTTTCCAAAGGAATAGGGTCGTGTCATGCATTGACCCCTCTTTCATACTGAAAGTGGTCTCGCAATTTACTCTTGTCAGTTTTTCAATCTCCCTTAATTCTTCCAAGCATCTAAGAATAAGAAAGAGTGGGTACTTTATACCTTGGATGTGAACCTGCAGGCGATTACTGCCTTGAAAGGCTTAAACCTTTCAGGAAGGCTGAAAGGCTGTTTTTATTTCCTTAACTGGCACAAAGAAGGACAAACCTGTCTAAGTACATTGTCTTCTGATACTGTTTTTTTTTTTTTTTTATATCCGTCATGGCAAGCAAATTCAGTCAGAGTAAAGCCTCATTCCACCATAACCTAGTCATCAGTGGCATATTGGAAAGGTCTGGACTCTAGAAGTATTCTACAGGCAGCAACTTGGTCTTTGGTCCATAATTTTAAGAAGCACTACAAGCTGGATGCCTTTTCTAGATCTGGAGCAGGCTTCGCTAGGACCATTCTCCAGGGGCTCTTAGACCCATATTCTTCCTCCTCCCAGGTTGCGTCAGCTTTGGGAATCTTATCTGAATGCCATTAAACAGTTTTTGTTTTTGCTGAACATAATGCAATTGCACAAGTCCTACTTACGTGTAACCGTAGTTGTTCGTAGAACACACCTTTTCTGGCAGTACCCACCATCCCTATTTTTGGTTGTCCATAGTTTGATGTTGGGGTTGCCATTGAATGATAATCTGCTTGGCCTTTGTGTGCTTGTGTGTGTGTGTGTGTGTCTGTGTGTCTCTGTGTCTGGTTTTTGCTTTGGAACGGTAGGGGTTCGCAAAGCTTGTGTTTACATTTTTCTCTTTCTTCTGGACCCTAGAAAGCAGGTTCCTGTCTGTCTGGGTGGCAGTCCCTCTACAGCTAGGTATGTGATTGGTCCATCAGACCTACATACAGGCAGTGGGATGGATTCTGAGCTATGATAAACTACCAGAGAAAGGGTAGCAGGGAATTACTACCCAAATGCCAGTAAAGGCAGTGTGTTCTACAAATATCTGTTGTTACAGGTAAGTAGGAATTCCACAACTGTACTTTCTTTGGCAAACTCTTCCCACTGACCATAAAGTAAATAAACACTTAATGCAAATTTGGAATGCAACTGTAAAGCACCTTTACATCCAAGCTTCAACACAGGACATATAACCTAACACAGTCTCCTTTACGCATCTGATCTCCTTTCACAAAATTACTGAAGGTTGACCCACTTTAAAAACGAATGTAAATATTGTATGCTGTAATGCACATATACAGTTTTTCTGTAGAACTAATCTAAAGTACTCTGTTATTGCTTATTTATTTATTTATTTTTATGAACTGTTTTGTATGTCATCCAGGCTGGGCCTGAAGTTGGTCAATATTGATCAGTACACTACCCTGGTAAACAAATTTAAGTAAGTAAGTCCATTGATAAATGAGGGTAACTGTTCAAGTTTTGTATATGTATGTTTGTGTCATTGCCCTGCTTTCTGCCAGTCACCATACTTGTTTGCCACATTTGCTTCAAATTGTTTGAGGCCTACAAACTGAATACACTGAACTCCCAACAGTCACTTCCATATACTTGATACAGTAACACATGTAAAAGGTTTTTAATTTCTTTGGTTTGTCTTATCTGTTACCATATCTCTCCATTGTCTAAAGTTGATCTGTTCCTCATAAAGTTTGTGTTTTTTTGACAGATTGTTGGAGATTGAAGTCACTAATTAATAACAGAAATTTGAGTCTCAGACATCATAACCGTCAGAAAATGCATGCTGACACAAAAACTATTATTCAGTCATATTTCTAAGTTTATAAGAGCAATATTTTAAATGTGCCCCTATTTTTGGACTTTTTTCTACCCATTAATTTTTGGCTTAATCAGGTTTTTAATGCTATGAGGTTGAGAGGTATGTGTGATATTGATTGATTTGCCATTTCAAATGTTAGAAGGATAGCCTTCCTGTTCTGCTGTTAAATCATTAGTCTATATCTGCCTACAGCGTTAAGTAAAATTAAAAATGATATTACATTATTTCACTTGAAGCAACCAGCAGATGAACCTAAAGTTTTTTTTTCCCACTTCGGTCTTGTACCATGTTAACAACAGCTGACAGTTTTCTTTCCTTTAAGGAAACCTTCCTTTACCTTTAGTTCTTCATAACATTATTAATTCCAGTAGGCATTGTTTAGTCCATTTAGTCATGTCCTTTTAAAGTAGTTTTGTGTCAGCTTGGCCCATTTATATTCCATTTAGTGTTTCTTTCTGTTTACTTTTCCTGTGCAAGTGGATGTCTTATCAGTTTGCTCTTTCTATTTTCTTCTGTTTGTTTCATTAAGATGCAGTGTATACTTATCTTGCATTTCTGAGTCCACTTCTGCCCTTGTCTTCTCTCAACTGTTATTTTCTCGGTTTTCCACAGTGCTTTGAAATTTTCAGATTTATAGTAATAGTTTCTACATAAAGCTTTCTTTGAACTACAGTATCTGCAGGGACATATTGTTATGACTTCAAAGCCCTATGACAGCCCAGTAATTTTTTTTCTACTGTTGTCTTGGCACTGGCTAGTTGGCTGTCCTCAACCCCTTGTAAGGCTGTGCTAAGGAGAAAACTATTCAGTTCTTCCCCACAATGAATGTTGACATAAAGCACAGATCCTAGCATCTGAAGTGTCATTGTGATCCTTTCTGGATTATGCCTTCCTAGTTTTGATTTGTACTTGTTTAAAATTAATCTGGCTTCTAAATGTGAGGGGCCCCCATTAGAAAGCAAATTTCACAGACAGATGTGCATGCAGTTTACCAGTTCTGTTTTGGGCCAGAACACAATATCATCTCCTTTTATGCATCAAAGGTTAACAAGAGACACTTCCAAGATGGCTGCATACTGATCAACAGCTTAAATTCTGCTGTGCCAGCATGAAAACAGAAACTGGGAGACAACGGACAGTGACATTGTAAGCTTGAATAAATTTCAGTTACTGCCTGGATGCCTGCAAAAATGAAACTTTAGAGGCTGAAAGAAAATCATCTAGGAAAGATGAAAACACTGGGAAGAATAAAAACTCACTAGAACAGTGTAACTCACTCAAAAATATAAAAAATCAGTCCAGGCCACCAGTAAAAACATAGAAACTTTATATGATTCCAATAATGAAATATACAGATGAGCGCTTTCGTCTCCTACAAGACTTCATCAGATGAAACTTAAAAAGTGCTGCCATACTTTATATAGAAATCACTGTTGCAATCAATTAAGTCCAATTAAAATTTTAAAGAACCATGCTCTTAATACAATCCTTGTTACCTTCATTTTTTGTCCAAAATGTGTGTATAATATCTTATCAAGTAATACATAAACGAACACTGTAAGAATATTATGAATAAAATTCTACACTATACATACAAAATGTAAAATGTTACTTCATACCCTATGTGCTTTAGCTGTCAATACTGGCTTTATACTAACATATTCATTTAGACCAGGAAAAACGTTGGCCCTCAATCTTAATTGCCATTTTAATTCATTGTTTAACAGTCCATTTTTCATATCACCTCCCCTAATATTGAATTTAACTGTGTCAATAATTCCGAACCTAAAACCCTTGAAGGCCTGACAGGAAACAGAGTGTTTGTACAATGCGCTAGTATCCTTACCTATTCTTATATCATATAAATGTTCTCCCATTCTTTCTTTCAATGTTCTTTCAGTCTTCCCTATATAGAATGCCTTGCATTCTATACAGACAGCCAAATAGACTAACATTCTGGTGTTACAATTACCCTTACAAAATTTCACTGTACTATTAAGTCCATTGTTCAAATGTATACCATTTACCAGGGCCAACGTTTTTCCTGGTCTAAACATCAATTTCATGTTAATTAGAGCCTGTGTTAGCAGCTGTCTATTTGGCACAAATGTTCCAATTAGAAGGGTTAAACTTCATTATTTGAAGATGTACATAGTTGTGTGTTTATGTTAAATTAACAGGTTATGGGGGGGGGGTGTTCTGAATGTGTGCTTTTTTGTTTGAGTTTGTTTTTTTGTTTTTTTTTGTTTTTTTTTTTTTCGTCCATAGGTTCATAGGAGATTACTAGGCTAACGGCTTAAGGGGCCCTTACATCCCTAGCCAGTATAACCAAATTTGACCCAGTATATGGCCCCTAGGGGCAACAGAATGGCATTGATTTGTGTCCTGTACATTGAGTATTTTACATGGCCCCTTTCCATAAGGGACGTAGCGACTGTCCCAGGTGTGAATTTATGATTCCCCCATTCATTGATCCAAAATGCTTTTAAAGAGACCAGGGAAGGGCTCTGCTTAATGTAAATTGGAAGCCTGTTACTCTGAGACATATATCTGTCTCTTCAGCATGTTTTGTTTGAGTCACTGACTAAGTTTAGATCTCCAGATTGGGTGACCTTTGTGCTGTTTGTCTTGAGGATGTGTAGCAGCTCAGTCAAGGCTGGATTAGGGAGTGCCTTACAGGTCGGGCATAGGTCACCCCCTTAATAGTCTGTAGGAGACAGAGTAAAAGGATAAAGAAAAAAGACCTTAGGTGTCGTCCACAGCTTCAGGCTTCAGACTGTTAAGACACAATTTATTAATCGCTTAAAAAGTGAAGCTGACAGGATGTAAACTTCACTAGAATGTGATGAACTGAAAAAAGTTGTGTCCAAGCAGTTGTTATCCACAGCTTCAAACTTCAGGCTGTTAAAACTCAATTTATTGAAAACTTAAAAAGTGAAGCTGACAAAATGCAAGCTTCACTGAAATGCTGAAATAATTAGCCTAGTAATTAACATCCACAACTTCAGGCTTCAAGTTGTTAAAGCACAGTTAATAGATGCTTTGTAAGCAAAGCTGACAAAAACATACTTTACTGGAGTGTAAACAGCTAATGAAATTGTCCAAATGATAGGCGCTTTCGGCAGATGCCTTCTTCAGATCGTATAAATGTGTGGTTAGCTCTTCCTGTTATAAAGGAAACACGATCAAGAGCTGGTAGCCAATTGCCTTTGGTGTTCTTAAAGGCACAGGACAAAAATGAATGTTCAAAGTGGAGATTTGTCTCCTATAATGTAGTTCAATGTTAAAAATGCTAGAATCATGTATTAATGTTTGGTAGGTTTCTTCTAGATTTTAGAACAGGTCTGAGAGGAACTATTGTATTAAGACCTGGGGGTCGATTGGCTCTAAATTGTTGATCCAAAAGATCTCTCTCAATTCTGTCCTGTTATGGACATCTCCTTCCCTGATGCTTTGGGTGACCACTTCCACTGCTTTAAATAAGAAATTATGCGTAGGATGGACCAATACGTGTGCTGCTAAGGCATTATGTGGAACTTTCTAATCAATGTCTCTGACATGTCGTAGAATACGATCCTTTAATCGTTGGTCAGTTTTACCTTGATAAAAAGCTTGGCACTTGCAACAGGTAGCCAAATAGATAATATGTCTAGTAGTACAATCAGCATGGAGAAAATTATTATTAGTATCTAAGTAAGGACAAGCTTTGCATCTGCAGTATTTAAAAGTACCTTTGCGGTCTGATAGTGGACCACCACGTTTAAAGCCATCTTTATGGCATAATAATCTCTTGATATTCTTTTTATTCTTATAGAGAAACCTGGGTCTCTCTCCAACGATGTTCTTTATTTTATCATCCGCTGTCAGAATCGGTCAAAATTTCCTGATCACTTCACAGACCTGTCAATTGTCTGAACTGTAAGTGAGCATACATCTAAGTTGTTGAGGTGTGTCATTAGACTGTCTTCGTGAAGCTTGTTCAGACCTCTCTGAGTAATAAGGTTGACCTCTTTGCTTTCTATAGGTTTGCACCTGTGAAACTGGTGGAAAATTATTTTCCTGGTAAGCCCTATCCTTCAAATATCTACGTAGATTGGATTGCTCTTCCAAGAATTCCTCATCAGTACATAGTCTTGAGACTCTTAAGATTTGGCTGTCAAAGATGTTATCAAAAATATGTCTTGGATGCATGCTCTGCCTGTGTAAGAAATGATTTTGCCAGGTCTCTTTCCTATGCACCCCAGTAGAGAGACCTTGAGTTGGATGTAGACGTATCTTGACATCCAAGAAATTTATGACTGAGGATGAGTGTTTCATTTTGGACTCAAGGAAGTCAGTGCTGTTGTTAATGAAGCTGACAAAAAGATCCAATTGGTCAATACCTCCTTTCCATAAACAAAAAACATCATCCACAAATCGCCCATAGTAGACAAGTTCATTCTTCCAGATATTTCCATCACTGAAGATTGTTTTAAATTCCCACTCAGCCAAGACCAAGTTTGAATAACTGTTGGCACATGGAGTTCCCATGGCCACACCCCAGGTTTGCAAATAAAAGGTGTCTCCATACATAAAGATGTTATTCTCAAGGACTAATTTCAGCCGAGAACAAAGAGGTTCCGTTGTTAAATTATGTCTAATCAGAAAATCATATAAGGCCCTCAGGCCGTACTCATGGGGGATCACAGTAAAAAGACTGGTTATGTCCATAGTTACAAGTAGAAGGTTATCAAAACCATCCAGAGACTTAACAGTGGAGAACAAGTCTTTCAAGAAGCTGACTGTATCAAGACAGTAGTAGCATAAGGCAAAGCTTTCTTGAGTTCATTTTCAACATACATGGATATGGATTCAGTGATCCATCCTCTCCCAGAGACAATGGGATGTAAGAGAGGGTCCAAAAGATCTTTATGTATCTTAGGTAATCCACCAATGCTGGGAAACATAGGATGAGGTGTTTCTAAAAATTCATATAAATCTTGACTGATCCTTCTTTCCATCAATAAATCATAGGTGCTCCCTCTGATATGTTCAGTTCTCTAATTTACTTCTTTCTTACTCAATTTGCGATAAGTCATGTCATCCAACATCAGTGAAACTTTATTACGATACCAGTCTGCATCCGTCACTACTATATAACCACCTTTATCTGCTGGTTTGATCACCAAGTTATCTGTCCTTCTCAACTGTTGGAGAACCTCTTTTTCTTTCCTGTTCAAGTTATAGAAACCATTCTTAACTTTATCTGTTGTACCTCTCACCTTGTTTATCTCATCCTCACATAATTTCATGAAAAGTTCTAATTGAGGAGGATTAACTGGAGTAAATAAACTCAATTTCTTATAGGTCTTCTGTTCTTTCATAGAACCTTCTCCAGAAATACATTTCAGGGATACATTCCTGCAGAACAACCTAACATCCGTCGTGAATTCATTCACATCAGAAGAAACAACTGGAATAAAACTCCATCCCTTATTTAACAGGCTGATAACATCAGGATCCAGTGTGATCTTGGATAAGTTAACTACTAAGTCATTACTCCCAATATTTAGTCCACAAACTTCTTCCGTTTGCGTTCTTGACTCTGCGTCCTCTGTGGCCTGTACGAGTTCTCCCTCACACAAACCGGCAACGGCCAGTTTACTGGTAGGTGCGTTGTCGCTTCTTTAGGTCTAGTAGCACAATTAATGGTGGTATTGGAATTACTGCCATCATTGGTATCGTTAGCACCAGTACCTCCCAGATCCCTGGTGACAATATCAGCGTAAATTAATTAAATTAAGCAGTAAAAGGATAGGGCTTTTAGTCTCTGCATAGCTCATGTTGTTTGCACCCTGACTTTATTTTCTTTGTGAGGAACCTTTGAGGTTGCTCCAGCTACTGTTAGTGCCTGGTCAAGTACATGCCAAATGGCGCACTGTACTTGATTATCGCTCTAATGAGGGCTGAGTACAGTGGGACTATAATTTCCTTGGATCTGGATGGCACATTTAGGATTGGACCTTTACTTATAAGATGTACCACACAACATAAAAGGATTCCTTATCACTGTGGACACATGGCAGTAAAAGGTCAGGCTACTACCTATCTGTGCACCTATATCTCTCACCTCCGAGTCAACTCTAAGGGGCATACTATTGATGCTGTAATTTGCAGGGGTGTTTGGCTTCCCAAAGGGTATTATAATGCATTGTTTTGCCTTTAGGTTTAGGCCATGGTTCTGGCACCAATCATTTGTCTGTTCTAGACTCTCCTGAAGGATATCTACATCACTGGGTGATTCAGTGATTGCAGCTAGCTTGCAGTCATTGGCAGACTTTATCATTCAGAGGCTTTCCACATTTGCCTTGACTTCAAAGAAGTATATTCTGAACAGGAGTGGTCCCAGTACTGCGCTCTGTTGCACACCACTAGTAACTGTCCTCTTGCTGGATTTGGCTTCACCCACTTTAACCATATATGTCCTGTCCATGAGCCAATTGGATATCTGTCTGGTGACATAGGGATTTATGCCCCTTTTTGTGAGTTTGTTAATAGTATCTTAGTGGGGCATTGTCTCAAATGCCTTGTCCAGGTCGAGGTAGACTGTATGTACTGTTTTACCCTCACCTATGGCCTTAGTGTCTTTCTGAAAGAAATCCACCAAATTAAGTATGCATGATCTGCCCTTGACAAAGCCGAATTGGGTCGGGTCGAGCGTTTGGAGGTCTCCTATGTCTTTATTTATCAGGACCATGATTATCCTTTACATGGCCTTATACATAAGAATAGTTAAACTTGTAGGTCTGTAATTTCCCAGGTCAGTAGATGATCCCCCCCCTCTTACCCATCTGTTGCTGTCCTCCATTCTGTAGGTACAAAGCCAGCCTAGAAGGCTCTGGTTAAATAGAGATCCTAATGGGCCTGATAAGTCCTGATTTAAGCTGTTTAAAAGGCAACCTGGTATATTTTCAGTCCCCATTGAAACTATGTTTTAGTTTTAGAGAGCACAGTGGAAACCTGTACTTTGGTGATAATTGGCAGTGGAGTGGTGAAACATATTTTTTTGGAGGAGAACTGGGCGTAAAACCAAGTCTTCTAAAATGTGACATAGGTTCCAGTTTGATTATAGAAACCCTGTAAAGGATTGACTTGCCCAATATTTAGGTGCCTGTATCGCAAAGGCTGGATTAACCCGCCAAACGTTAATTAGTGCATGTATCATAAAAGCTGGAAATAAACATTTAAAAAAGCTGCTATAGATATAATAGGTGGGAATACTGACTTCTTACCATAATGGCAACACTTTTCATATCTTAGAATGTGAATGGTCTCACAATTGTAGACAAAAAATAACGAATACTTGATTATATTAAGAAATGGAGAGTGCAAATAACATTACTACAGGAAATACATTTGGAAAGAATTGATCATAGGAATTTATAAAGAAAGGATTTTAGGGAAAGGATTTTAGGATGGACATTCTGCAGTAAGTCAGGGATAAAGGAAAACAAATTTATTTATATTACCAGAGGAGCTCCAGTAGTGATAGAAGAGGGGGGAAAAGATAATGGCAGGTTTGTAGAAGTAAGGAGCTGCTGGCATGGGATGAGGATTATGCTGGTATGTCTTTATATTCCACCTAAAATTGCTATTTTGGAGCTTAAAAATTTTGGGAGAAGTAATTGGCTTTCAGCAGTTAATATTAATTATAGGTGGTGACTGGAGTGTGAACCTCAACAATGAGGATGAATCTGGATGGGCCTAGAAGGGAAAATATAAC
This sequence comes from Protopterus annectens, assembly GCF_019279795.1. Classification (NCBI taxonomy): domain Eukaryota; kingdom Metazoa; phylum Chordata; order Ceratodontiformes; family Protopteridae; genus Protopterus; species Protopterus annectens. The sequence goes on along the minus strand of NC_056726.1, from coordinate 377,285,685 downwards.
AAAAGAAGGTAGAATCCTGAAGACATTTATGAAAATATTTGTTATGAAAGATGTGAAGTCAATAACAGGAACTCGGAGAGAATTTGCATATTTTTTCTCTAAAGTATAACTGGGCTAGACTTGATAGAACTTATATTTCACAGGACCATACACATTTAATTGAGAACTTTGATACACATCCAATAACTGCTTCAGATCATGGGCCAATAATTTGCTTAGATAAAAATGCAGGGTAATGAATTAAAGATGAGATATTGGTGGTTTCCTATCTACATGTTAAAAAGAGAGGAATTTAAGGCATGGGTAGTGGAAATTATCCAGGAGTTATTAGGGAAAGTAGAAAATACTCCAGAAGTTATAGCTAGTGAGTGGAATAAAATGAAAGTGGAGTTTAAAAATAAGGTAGAAGTAAAAGAAAAAACAGATTTGGTTAAGAAGTAATAATTAGGTAGAGAGGGGTGTGGCCAAGATGGTAAGCAGTTAACAGCACTGTCTTTTAGCTCTGCTTGTTTTTAACATCTCTGACAGGATTTTTACTAAAAAAAAAAAAAAAAAAAACTCAAATAGAACATTTCAAAACTTGATGGATTTATAGTTGTACATTTGCCGAAAGATTTACTACAAAAATAACAAGATTGAAACTCTCTTAATTTCTTTTTCCTGTAAAGAAAATTAGAAAGAACGTACTGTCTCAGAATGAGCCCACTCTAAGCCCAGTGTACAGGACAGTACTATGAAAAAAGACATGCAGGCTATACTACATATACTAAGTAATATCAGTGATTTATTTGCAAAGATAGATGCATTAGAAAGCAAAATGGATGATTTTAAAGAGAAATGTAAAAAAACAGGTTGAAGTGCTGAGTGCATCTCTTAAACAAGCATAGAGGAGGCAGTGTCTGATTTTGATGGAAGATTACTTGAAAATGAGAACAGCACTGAATTTATTATGAAATAAAACAACTTAGTCTGGGAAAAAAATATAAGACTTGGAGAACAGGTCTAGAAGGAACAACATCAGGATTTATGGGATTCCTGAAAAAGAAGTGGGAGACAGTATGATTCAATTTCTTAATACCTGGCTGCCTAAAACTACTTACAACTTTGAACCTGTCTGAAGATTTTTCATGTGGCATCGAAAGAGTACATGAATCACTTTCGAACTCCTCTTTAAAAAAAACATCTTCACCAGGGTTAGTGATCATAAGATTTTTCTCAAGTCAAGATAAGGAGTTAGTCTTAAAAGCTGCATGGACTAATTATCTAGTTAAAAATAAAGAAAATACTGTAAGATTTGACAATGCCTATTCAACATTAGTGATGTCAAATACATAATGCGTGCTACTTGTTAAAAGCTTAAAGAAGACCAATATTAAAGCACACATTTTGTTTCCAGCAAAAATAAGGATTCACCTTCCAGAAGGAAAGAAGATTTTTAACACCTTGGAAGAAGCAGTGGACTTAATACAGAAGAATAAAACCCTAGGGAAAAAAAAGAAGAAAGACTGGAACCTGTCAACTTCTTTGAAGAGAAATGCAGCAATAAATGGTTGGTTAATAAAAGACAAAACAGTAAAAAACTAAAGGACAAATGAAAATCAGTGTATTCCATCTTTATGAATTCTTGTTAATTTAAAGAAGTGCTTGAATACTTATGGACAGGTGCTAAATATTACGTTTTGCAAGGTAAATCATTTTTCTTTCCATACTTCAAATATTTACTAGTTTCCATTTTAAAATGTTAGTTTGATTATTTTAGCTATATATGAAATTAAAGCCACGTATTTTCATTTAGAGTTTAAAAGGTTAAACTGTTCATTTTTTAAAAAAAAATTAGTCATTATTATTATGATGAAACTTGGCTGGCACACTTTCTGATTTCTTGGCATAGCTTAATAATATAATGCAAGATGCAACAAATGACATTAAAGAGGCATGTTAAGTTACATTCTGGGTTCTTAAAATGGTCCGGTAGTGTGCTACTAATAGTATACTTGGCATGCAGTAGCATGCAGGAAATACATGCTATGGTATAAAAAGTATAGAAAATACAGCTCTTTACATATATAAAAGTTGATATTGGAATGATATCAAATAATTAGAGTGACAGTCACACTTTTACAAGTTAAACCTGGATCATGCAAAAACTTGTTATTCTTTTAATGCAAGTTTATATGCTATTTTTCCTTTAAAAATGACAGTTTGCTTTATATTAAACATCTCATATAAATAGTGCTTGCTGAATCATTAAATGTTATTTCTTTGAGGTAAATGGCTTTTTAGTGGTTGGGATGCTTTGAGATTTGTTTTTGTTTGTTTTTTTGATGGTTTGAGGGATTGATGTCTGGTGTGGAAGTGGCTTGGATTCACTTGCAAGCATGTTTGTGTGACTTGTAACTGATGGACTGTTCATTTTCTAGCCCTTGCCATGAAAAAAACCTTGAAAAAACTTTAGAGTCATGGGTACTTTTATGATGCTGTGGGAGTTCTGAAAATTCTAAGAACTATCCAAGTTACTTTTCCCTGCCTAAAAGTAAATAATTATTATATTTTAAATCGTATGTTAAAATGTCAAAGAATACAAGTTAGTTAATAAGCAAAAGACAGTGAATTGCATTCTAAACCACTGTTGGTTGTTCCATAGTTCTGAATGCTTGCTACTGCTAGTATACTTGACATGCAATAGCACCAAGGAAAGTTATAGGTTCATAGGTAGGTACTAGGCTATCGGCCCAAAGGCCTATGTAAGCCTAGCCAACAAGGTTCCCTGGCTTACGCCACCCAAGAAAGTTATTTTCCTGTGCCACTGTCGAGCAGAGACACAGAAGTGATCCCCGGGGTGTATTTCCTATTTCCCATCCACTCATCAAGATTTTTCTTGAAGAGTGCTAACGAAGAGCTTTGCTTGACATAGATGGGTAGCCTGTTCCAGAGTATGGGAAGTCTCTGGGATAGGAATCTATCCCTCCAACATGTCCAGTTTATTGTGGTGACAAGGTTTAGGTCCCTAGAGCGTGTAGCTCGGAGGGATTGGGATTTCTTTAGGTGTAGCATGTCCAACAGCTCTGGGTTTGACACAGCTTTATATGTTAGGCAGAGATCACCTCGGAGTAGGCGATATGCTACAGAGTAAAGCTGGAGTTTTTTGAGAGGGTCAGTGTAGGGCATTTGTTTGAGTCCAGTAGTCCTCTTTGTGAGGTACTTCTGTGGCCTTTCCAGCTGCTGCAGATGTCTTGTGAGGTATATTCCAAAAGGGGTGTTGTACTCTATAATGGGTCTAATGAGTGTCGAGTAACAAAGGATAAAAAATATAGATGTGGGGATGTCCTATATTGCCTTCTTTCTTTACTGGTTTGGTTCAGAACCAATCCTCTGTTCTGACTCTGATGTTTATAAATGCACAAGGTCTTCCACTGGCTCGTGGCTGTATCCCTATCCCATCATGCCCTAGGAAAGATATTGGCTCAGGCTAAGTGGGAAAACTTCTTTTTTTATTATTAGAATTTTTTGCTCTTGCTTGTTGTAAACTTAGCGATTATTGTTTTATTACCTTTCTTAGTAGTTTAGAAAGTTTATAGTTGTGTTTGCTTCTGGCCATCGTTTTACCGCTAGGTCTTTGTTCCTTTCCCTTTCTTATCTTATATTATCTCATTTCAAGCCTGTTTTTAGTTAGAGGGCTTCCTGCTGCTATATTTTGGGTACTATACAAGTTTGTTAGTTACTTATTGTTTCATATTTTCTTTCTGCTGCTTTTAAAGCGTCAGCCAGTTTAAGTTAGAGGGCTACCTTTGTTTCTTCCCTTTCCCTTATCACTAGGCAGCTTCGTTTAAGTTAGGAGAACTGCCACCCCTTCCTTTCTTTTCTCTTCTTTAATTATTAAGGTTGTTCTTCCTGTGATGATAAAAAAATACATTTTAGTGATATTTGTAGTTTTTTGGCTAGCTATGCTGTTACGTTTTTTTTTTAATTTATTCTGGTCATTGTTGTGGCTGACTGTTGTATTCTGAATATGTCTAAAGATCACAAGGAAACCAAGTCTTCTGTCTTCAAGAAATGTGGAAAATGTAGCCAAAAGATGTCTTTAAAATGATGGTCACCCTATTTATGTATACTGTCTGGGAGTAGTGCATCTACAGGAATCATGTTCCATTTGCCACTCCTTCAGCTCAAGAGTACTACTTGAGAGAAAAAAATAAACTTATAGTGACAGGCTTATTGCAGTCCCCCTTCACTGAAGCACTGAAAGATGGTCAGGACACTTCTAAATCAGGCAAATCTCCATCCTCAGACAAATCTAGCAAAAGGTCATCTTCTACTGGGCTTTCGAAGCCAGCTAAAATAATTGACTAAAGTGGTATCCCAGATCCAAAGAATGCTGGGCCTGGGAAATTTCCTTCATTGGCTCCTTCTGTCTCAGTGCTGATGGAGTTTGAATTGCGGAGTTGGTTCCCAGAATTGGAACTGGTTTCTCCTGTCTTAAGGTTTCCTATACTGCAAACAGTCAGATCTCCTGCTCCGTCCTCTGAGTCGTCCAGGAGTCTATCAGATGATGACGTGGATCGGGTGGTGTTGAGACACTTGAGGACACTGACACTAGCCAAACTGCTATCGGCTCCAACCCAGAGGGATTCGGAATGGACCATGACCCCCCCCCCCCCAGTTCGACATAGATTCCTCCTCCGAGCCCACCTGGGACCTCGGAGCTGGAATGTCTGGAACCTATCGTAGTGGAACCATTGGCACCAAGATCTATTCCGGATTCTTTGGGCGTGGCATCTGCTCCGACATCCTGTGTTCCATCTGAACTCGAGGCGTCTAGGAGCAGAAGCTGTATGGTTGGGTCCGGGGAGGAGAGTCTGGACATTTATTGGATCCAACCTTGCCTCTTGGGACTTCGGCGCGGGTGAGCTCAGCTCCTATATCAGCCCTGGAGCCAACCCCCTTGGTTCCGCGGATCCCTTCTGGCTCTTCGGAGCCGGAGGTATTGTCGGAACAAGGGAGAGAGGCTTTCGAGGTGATGAGAGAACTGTCTCCACAAACAGCTCCACTCTTAGGTCCTGACATTCTTCCCCCAAAAGCACTGGTGTCTGTCTCCGCACCACACCTTCCACAGAGATGTGGAAACCCTAGGCTTCCGGATACCCCATTGGGTGAACACCTCTCTTCTGAAACTTCTCCAGAATACCCTTCTGAAGAGGTCCCTCATAAGACACTTTGCAAGAGGAAGCATTTAGACTCCCCAGAGGAGTCTATCACTTCTGATACAGACCCCAATGAGTCAGAAGGGTCCCCACGGTCACCCTCTGAGGATGTCTCCTTTGCAGATATTTTGGAAATCCTTAAGCAGCAAGGTGGCTGAAGCCCATTAACCCTTCTGAGGATGAGTGTATACACCTGAAGGCTTTTGGGTCTCACCCTTCTGCCACTTGGCTGTCTCTGCCTTTCGATGAGCTCATGCAAGTAGTTAGTCAAAAGGCATGGGAGTCTCCAGACTCATTGGAACCTGTTCCTTGGAGGCCAAACAAGTTTACTACTGTTCCTGCAGACAGGGAATTTTTTTACTAAAGGTGTCCCAGTAGATGCTATGTTGGTGGCGGCAGCCACAAAAAAGGAACTTTCAGAGACATCCTCGTCTGTCCATCCACCAAACAAGGAGTCATGCACGATGGACAGATATGGAAAGCACATGTTCTCTCCAGCAACATTTGTACTCAGATCGCTGAATTATCTGACTCATTTTACTAGATTGCAGTGGGATCTCCTGAAAGAGGTAAGAGATAATCCACAAGGTTTAGTAGCTGAAGGGGTTTCAGACAAGGTTTCCTCTCAGCTCTTCGCCTTAAACTCCGTGGTTAACGCCTCCATGAGACTTATTTCCTATGCAGCAGATGGAGAGAGCAGGGCAGTGGGTTCAGGAATTTCCCTGAGGAGGCATTCCTGAATGCGCTGTGGTGTCCTTTAAGTCTACCTTTGTTAATGCCCTTTTCGATGGCTCATCCCCCTTTGGGCCAAAAGTTAAGGACACACTCACCAGGTACGAGCAAGAAGAAAAACACTCTCTGCCATAGGAGTCCTTTTTTCACTACCTTCTAGACCTTACCCAAAAGGCAGGAAAGATGTGGTTCCGAAAATCCCAGAGAGCTTTTCAGGACACACATGGTGACTGTTCCCAGGGGAAAGCGGTAATGTGAGACACTGTCCACATGGCAGAGGGGGTCTACAAAATCAGGGTGGCAGGGATTCATTCCATGCTAGGCCCTTTCGGCGCTTCTGAAGGGAGGCCCGCCTGTCCATCTTTGGAGGCAGTCGGGGATCACTTATCTCTGTACCCAGAAGCCTGGCTAGAAATAACAGAAGATAAATGGGTACAAAGCATCATATCCAGAGGCTACTCAATACTCTTTTTCCTTCTCTGTCCTAAACATAAAGAATATCCTGGATGTTCCACCCAGTCAAAGAGAACAGGCAACTCTAGAAATTCAAAAGTTTCTAGACAAAAGAGTCATCCAAACAGTCCCCACAGACCAAATAGGATCCAGAACTTACTCAAGGTTCTTTGTAGTTCCAAAGAAAATGGGGGACTGGAAACCCATACTGGATCTGAGCAGATTAAACAAATCAGTAATGAAAATGAAGTTCTGGATAGTAACACTGCAGTCAGTATTCCCCTTTCTGGGAAAAGACAATTGGATGTTCTCTATAGACCTCCAGGATGCGTACTACCACATAAAAATGGACAGGCCATCCAGGAGTCATCTGCGCTTCTGGCTGGGAGCCAGTCACTAACAGATATTCATCGTGTTTCACTGTTGCAGTCATTACAATTGGGTTATCCTGCTGGCAGGCTACCCGCAGTCAGCCTGAATTCCAAAGTCTAGGTCCGGCATCAGTTGCTGTCACCTCCTCCCTGACGTCAGTATGCCAGGGGTATAAAAGATGCAGCTGACGCCATTTTCTTCAGTCTTTCTTGCCGTGCGGTGCCCGAAGCAAAAGCAGTTCGCAAGTGCTGGTCGGCTGACTCCTGAGTATTTCAAATTTGAAATTCAGATCCGAAGTCTTCATTAAAGCTAAGTACCCCGTTGGGGAAACTTTTTTCTTGCTCCAGACCGATGTCAGAAAAAGTTAACAATTGTATTTCTTGTGGGAAGCAAATACCTCATAAGGATTTTCATTCTTACTGTATTCCTTGCCTAGGCCCTGACCATAACATTGCTAGTTGTCGGTTTTGTGCTAGATTTAACCAACGCACTATTAAGTGTCGGTACGATTTTGCATTCCATTACTTTGGCAGAACATTTAATTACATAATGCCGTCGGAACATCCAACTACCAGAGTTTATAAAAAGCTCAAGGAAAAAGAAAAGGACAGGCATCCGAGATCCAAAACTGACAACGAGACCTCTGCAAGGCTTGTCGCCGGTTCGCCGGTTCTCAGCGAGGCACTTTCGCAGCCCCTGACACCCACTACCTCAGAGCCACAGGCCGCTTCCGACTCGCACGTGGAGTCAACGAGGCCGCTGGAAACTCAAGGTATTGGACACTCGGAAACTATTCCCTCAGATGGGTCCAGAGCCGCTGAGCAGGCATCTGCTTCTGAGGGTGTTTTCAGACCTACACAGTTATATGTGAAACCTACTTCAGCTTCAAAGGCAAAGACTAAAGCAACTCTAAAGACAAAGAAACAAGTACAGCATTCTCCTGGACAGGCCTCCATGCCTAAGAAACAGATGCTTAAAATGGCCGAAGACCTTATTACTTTGATCAGGGGTTCCCATCCCCCTTCTGATAAGAGGCGTAGGCAAGAGGTAGAATATGAATCTTCAGACCAGGTTTCCATTTCCTCTGACTCCTCATCTGAACAGGAATATTCTCTTCCTCCCTATGAGGACTCTGATGCTGAAGAATCTATTCCTTCAGCCTTCCCTCCTGAGGATTATTCTTTTGGGGAAACACTACATACTAGGAGGGAGCATTTCCACTGGGAGAGCAAGGATTACTCAGAATCCAAGAAAAGGCTCCGAGACTTCCTTTTATTGCCTCAACACAGGCCCCTTGCTATCCCACCTGTTTTATATATTGTAGATGATGCATTTTTAGAGTCCAGTCTATCTCCAGACTCTCTACCACCAGCTCCTAAGCCAGACAGATACTACAGGGTTCCTGATTCACACAAATTTCTTTATAAAATCCCTGCTGCTGACCCAGAAACCATCTCTCAGGGTCCCAAAGGGATCAAGGCTTCTACTGCAAAAAACCCTATCCCTTCGGATAGGGATTTTAGGGCCCTAGACAGATGGGGTAAAAAGATTTATACTTCTGCAACCTTGGCTGTAAGAGCCTTAAATTGCCAATTTCATGTGCTTAAATATCAGCAATATCTTATGTCACTGCTTAAACAGAAAATGCCAACAAATTCATAATGTGCAGTATTTATTTCATGCAGCTGAACAAGTTGGAAAGCATACTTTGCAATGTGGTTTTGACTCTCTAGAAGCCTCCTGCAGGGTCGCTGTTACAGCTCCTGTCATTAGGAGGCATGCATGGTTAAAAGAACAGAATTTGCTTGATCATGTCAAAGCAAAACTATTAGATGCTCCATTACAGCATGATACTTTATTTGATGTTAAAGCAGAAGAGGTGTTGAAGAAAATGGAGGATAAAGCTAAATCTATGCAAACAGTCACAGATTTCTTGCAGGTACAGCCTCCCAGATTTAGCAGGAACTGGCCTACAAATAATTGGTCCTTTCCAGTGTCCAATAGGGCACAAAGAGGCAGATACAGACGCCCCAGAGGCAGATCACAGCCCCAGGGCTCATACAGGCCTAAACAATGGGGTGCTTCTACCTCCAAGACCGGAGAGGAAAAATCAAAGCCATACAGGAAACAGTCTCAATGACTTTCCCCTTCCAGCTGCAAGCACTTATTTATTGGCAGTCCCTTTGGGGGGAAAACTAGCATTTTTTTCACAAAGTTGGCATATGATCACCCAGGACAAATGGGTTCTAAATGTAGTATCACAAGGCTACAGGTTCCACTTTCACACACTGCCAAGGCCAAACGTTATGCCAGACCTGCCATGCAATCAATGGGCAGAGGCACAAAAACAAGTTTCATCCCTCATGGACATGAGGGCCATTTAACAAGTACCCAAGCAAGAACAGGGACACTGATTCTATTCAAGACTGTTCTTGGTACCCAGAAAGGGCAAAGCCTGGAGACCAGTACTGAACCTATCTATTCTAAACACATATCTGGATATTCCAAAATTCAAAATGTTGACTCTACAGCAGCTTTTGCCCATGTTGGGCAAGAAGGCTTGGCTTGTGACTTTAGATCTAAAAGAGGCATACCTGCATGTCCCAGTCAGACAAACATGCAGAAGATACCTCAGATTCAAAGCTGGCTCAATGCACTACCAATTCTCTGCACTGCCCTTTGGCTTATCTACTACGCCCAGGGTCTTCACAAAGTGCCGGGCACCAGTAATTGCATACTGCAAACAAAGAGGAATTCAAATATATCCTTACTTGGACGACTGCCTCATTCAAGCAGAGAACAAGGACATTCTACTACAGCATCTGGCGTTTGTAAAGAGATTACTATCATGCCTAGGGTACACAGTCAATGAACAGAAATCAAAACTAGTACCCTCTCAAGAGATAATATTCCTGGGTGCAAGCTTAAATACAATTGCCCAGATGGCTTATCTCACACCAGACAAGCAAAGACAACTGACTACCTATTTCAAAGTGTTGGCAACAAAGGCCCAGTTATCTGCAAGAAAAATTCTGCACGCTTTGGGCTTCATGGCATCCTGCATTCTACTAATTCCATATGCAAGACCGCATATGAGGAAACTTCAATGGTACCTAAAAAGTGTTTGGACTCAACATTGCCACAGCCTGGAGACAATCGTTACTCTCATCCCCTGCCTGCAACAGGAGTTTCGATGGTGGGTGAAGGCCTGTCACCAGAACAAGTGACAGCCATTCACTCTTCCCCCAGCCACACAGACATTAACAACGGATGCATCCGATTATGCCTGGGGAGCCCACATGGCAGGAAAATGTATTCAAGGCGCATGGTCCACAAACCAAATGCATCTACATATCAATCAAAAAGAGATGCTAGCTGTTCAAAATGTCCTGACAGCCTTCAAGGACCTATTTCATCCAGGGCAACTACTGATAAAGACAGACAATACCACGGTCATGTGGTACATAAACAAGCAGGGAGGCACTCATTCCTACCCCCTTTGCAGACTGGCCATGTCTTTGTGGGACACAGCATTGACTTACCAAGTACATCTGCAGGCACAATTCCTGCCAGGAAAGATAAATACTCTGGCAGATGAACTAAGCAGAAACCTCATGGATCCCCACGAGTGGAAATTGGATCCACAAGTCTTCAGCATGATAACAAGGAAATAGGGATGCCCGGACATAGATCTTTTTGTCTCACCTCACAACTGCCAACTGAAGAGATTCTGCACAAGGACTTTATCACAGACAAGCATGGAAAGTGGATGCCCTATCTTTCAACTGGAAAAACTTAACAGTATATGCCTTTCCTCCTCTACCTCTCCTCCCCGAGATACTCCTAAAGGTCAGACAGGAGAAGTCAAAAATGATACTGATTGCCCCATACTGGCCACGCCAGTACTGGTATCCAATCCTAAGGAACTTATCTCAGTACCCAGCCTGGACCTTACCTCAAGTACCTCATCTATTGTCCCAGCAGAACAATCAGATCCTGCACAGCCAACTCAAGACCTTAAATCTGGCAGCATGGCAGATAATGTAGTCATACAAAGCACACCTCTCACTAAAGCGGTGATGGATGTCATTTTGGAGGCCAGGAGGCCTAGTACTAGAAAATCCTATGCTGGAAAATGGAAGAGATTCTGTGCTTGGAACCAGGCACAAGGAATTGACACAGCTGTACCAAACATTCCTCAGATTTTGCAATACTTGACTGAGATGCTGGACAAAGACCTATCTTTGTCATGTATAAAAATTCATGCCTCTGCCATTTCAGCTCATTACAGTACAGAGCCACTAATCTTTTCACATCCTTTAAGGCAGTACCTCAGAGGGGCCAAAAATTTAAGGCCTCCAAGGAGATCACCAATACCTGCATGGGACCTCAATTATGTTTTGGAAAAACTCACCCTGCCTCCTTTCGAACCAGCCGCTGCAGCTGATATAAAGTTTTTATCTTGGAAAACAGCTCTGCTCCTAGCAATAACGTCTGCAAGACGAGTCTCAGAGCTACGGGCACTCATGGCTGTGGAACCTTTTATCATTTTTTATCCAGACAGGGTTTCTCTGAGGACAAACCCAACATTTATGCCTAAGGTATTGTCCAGTGTGGCCCTTAACCAAACTATTCATCTGCCTTCCTTTTATCCAAACCCACAGAATAAGGAGGAGAGAATTCTGCATTCTTTGGACATACACAGACAGCTACGCTTCTACTTGAACAGAACCAAAGCTTTCAGAAAGACAGAGCAATTGCTAGTGGCATATGCTGCAGGATCACAAGGAAAGGCTATCTCAAAGCAGACTATTTCAAAGTGGATAGGCCACTGCATTCGTTTCTGCTATTCTCAACATGGCAAGCCAGCACCTAAGGGCATTAGGCTACAGTCAACCAGAACAGCAGCCACTTCAGCAGCCTTCCTCAGGGGAGTACCAACCAAAGACATTTTAGGGGCTGCTAGTTGGAGTTCATTGCACACCTTCACAAGGCACTATCACTTACCACTCTACTCTAAATCCAGGGCAGGCTTTGCCACTGCAGTTGCAGGGCCTAATAGCCGCCCCTAATGCTATTTAGCTCCAGCCTCCCAACCTTAGCCTTGGGATTCAACCCAATTGTAATGATTGCAACAGTGAAACACGATGAACGTAGTACAGTTGTGTACCTACCATAAATGTAGATGTTCGAGTGTATTCACTGTTGCAGTCCAGGTTACCCTCCCACCATTCCCCTTTTCCTTTGCTGGGACTGTACTTCTCTATTCTATACAACCTATGTGGTGTATTTGCTTGTAGATGAAGGAAAAGTTGTTTTTTTGTGCATGCGTGCTCATTAGCATAATTTAGCCTACCTTTTTAGGGGCACCTGACATCTGGGGCAAGAAAAACTGAAGAAAATGGCGTCGGCTGCATCTTTTATACCCCTGGTGCACTGACATCAGGGAGAAGGCAACAGCAACTGACGCCGGACCTAGACTTTGGAATTCAGGCTGACTGCAGGTAGCCTGCCAGCAGGATAACCCAATTGTAATGACTGCAACAGTGAATGCACTCTAACATCTACATTTATGGTAGGTACACAACTGTACTTTTTGAGCTCTGCTCTTTGCTCTTACTACAGCCCCCCAGAGTGTTCATCAAGTGTATGGCAGTGGTCATGGCTCTCTAGAAGACGTCTAGGATTCCGAGTTGTTTCATATCTAGATGAGTGGCTCCTAACCTCCACCACGAAGCATCTACTAGTAAAAGCAAGAGACACCACATTATAGCTCGTGTTTTCACCTAGGAATCATGATAAATTATGAGAAATCTGCCTTGTTGCCATCTCAGTGTATCATTTTTATAGGAGCGGATCTAGATGCAACAAAAATGATGGCAAAACTTCCCACAGGAAGAGTTCATGCCCTACAACATCAGGTTTTGCACCTTCTTTCCAAGAAAAGATAAAGGCAAGAACAGTCCTGAAAGTCTTGGGAACCATGGCAGCAGCAATAAACTTAGTTCCATTAGCACACTTGCACATTAGAATTCTGCAATGGCTGCTGTTCACTCAGTGATCATTGTAGGAACTACCCATGTCCCACCAAATTCTGATAATGGAATCCTGCAAGAAAGACCTTCATTGGTGGCTTTACTCCACTCATGTGACATTAGGTCGACCCTTTATTCTTCCACAGCATTTAGCCACAGTGACTACAGACGCTTCCCAGATAGGGTGGGACGGGGACATTATCTGGGAAGGACAGTCCAAGGAACTTGGCAGTATCACAAGGCCCATTTGCACATCAATAGCCTAGGGATGAGAGGGTCCTTTTGGCATTGCAGCACTCTCTTCTGCTGGGAACTGTTACAATACAGACGGACAACATGTCAGTTGTTTGGTATGTAAACAAACAAGGAGGAACCAGATCATATTCCATTTGTTGAGAGGCCCTGAGAGTATGGCAATGGGCAACTTCCTCCCAACACTTTCTGATAGCAACGCACATCCTAGGGAAGTCCAACGTGTTAGCAGACAAACTCAGCAGAGCAATTCTGATGCTTCACGGGTGACCTCTAAAACCAGAAGTAGCAGAGATGATTTTCCACAAATGGGGCCAGCCTTGCTGTGACCTTTTTGCCATGTCCATGAATGCCAAATGCAGCAGCTACTTTGCCCTAATCCCCCCAACAGGGGAGTCACCAAAGGATGCACGTGTACACGATTGGCCCTCGGGTCTCCTCTGTGCCTTCCCTCCCTTTCCCTATGATACCCAAGGTTCTTCAGAAAGCCAGCTCATTGGGAAGCAATTTGATTCTCGTTGCCCCAAACTGGCCTCATCAAGTCTGGTTCCCCTTCCTTTGACCTCATCTTCAGGAGGAGCTGTGGGTTCTGGACCCAGTTCCGGACCAACTGACTCGTGTATCAAGGATGCTCCATCCCTCTCTTTAAACCCTCAAATTGACAGCTTGACTGCTCCAATTCCAAATATAGCCAGGTTGCATAACCTTACTTCATCTATGAAACATATCTTGATATTGTCTCATAAGGCTTCAGCAAGAAAATTACACATGAGCAAATGGAAAAGATTTTCTTCTTGGGCATCGAATAACTACATTGATCCTTTTTATGCACCTGTAGGTTACATTGTTGAATTTTTAGCAAAGCTATTTAATGAAGTTGCAGCGCCAGCTACTATTCGAGTCCAGTTGGCAATGATATCTAATTTTCATATAGGTGAATTGGGCCCAAATCTGATTTGTCACAGACTATGCAAAGCTTTTCAGAAGTGCATTTTTTTATTAACGCCACCTATTAAGACCCCTCTACCATCATGGGACCTAAATTTTTATCCTGTTTGATTCTTCTCCCCTTTGAACCTGCATCATCCTGTGATCTAAAGTTTTGATGTGGAAAACGGTTATGTTGATTGCCATCACTTATGCTAGAGGAGTTTCAGAGCTACAAGCACTTTTTATAAAGCCCCCTTACATGCTTTTCCACAAAGACAGAGTATCTCTTTGAACAAACCCGTCCTTCCTTCCAAACGTATGCTCAGAGTCTAATTTGAATGTGCTGTGAAAACAGGTAGAGAAGGGTGAAGGCTGCCAGCCTAGTCAAATAGAATTTGATATATAATTCTAGCATTTGTAAATATAACTATAAAATACAGGCTTGTTTCTTAAATGAAAGAAAACACTGTAAAATGTGAACTTCAAGATTGTAGCAACTTTGCCATCTGCTATAAGGAAAACTAAGCCAAGCATTTCAAATGTTCTTTGAAATTAAAATTATGTTTTGTATGTCCTTTGAAGTTAGAATTTGGAGTCAGAGTCAAGCATCCTACATATTGTTTTAAGGCTAAAGTTAATGACCAGAATTTTCACGTGGAATGTCCTTTAATGCTCTAAGTGTAAAAGAATGTAAATACAGTTTCGGTGTGGCCTGGGAACCAGGAAGATGTAAAAGATGATGTAATGTTTAGCAGAACTGCAGTTTCAATTTAAACAGTGAGAACCAGAAATTATTAAGCATTTTTTGTCTGACTATCTAACTCAGCACTGCCTTGCTCTATGTAAGTAAGCTGTCTTAGGGAACTATATTTTCTTGTAAAAATAGCTAATTAGACTACGTGTTCTTCTGTTATGTCAGAACTGTATTACGGAATTATTTTAAGTTTCTGGTGTGATCTCTAAACTCTTGAGTAGCATTGTATTGTAGTAGTATTGTCTTGTGTTTTAATTATTTATTATTAAATATTTTAAAAACCTTTTACCTGTGGCTGGTTTGTGTAGAGGTAAGTAAGCACTAGGGTACATTGCATGCTTATAAGTGATCCTGTAATAAGCCCTTCCAAAGCCTTAAGATTGCTTAAGTTACGCTACTGTTGGATAATAATATTGCACAGTAATAATTGGACACCCTTTTTAGGGCCTTTTAGTAGATGATAAATATTAGCTGATGGTGGCAGTGATTACTACCGTATAGTCTGGGTATAGGGGCACAGCTGGAGAATCTGTGTCAGTCTTTCCCAGGAGTATCTGTGAAGTTGTATAAATACTTATCTCAAAGTGTGTGTGTGTGTGTGTGCCAGCCACTTGGGCAGAGGCACGAAACACTGGTTGGACAGAGAGGGTACGGGAGGTTAGCTTGCCAGCTAGGCTGAGATCTGGACCCTATAGCTGTGCCAGTGGGGAGTCTTACTGGGGACCTGGAGAGCAAGGGAGCAACCAGCCCCAGACTGACTGTGATCTCTGTGTGCTGTTAATGGAAATTGCATTTTACTGTTTGTATTTGTGATCCTTTCCTCTCTTATGAGACACCCTCCCTGCTGTTAGTGGTGAGGATTGAGGCTCCTTGATTGCTGTGCCAGGGCGTGGGCATCACAACAACTACCATTGTTTTTCCCCAACTATGGAAACAAGGCAGAATACATGCTACACCAGCTGGATGTACATAAACCTGTACATAGTTAATTTTCTACTTAGGACAAAGGAATTCAGAAAGTCTGACCAATTATTTGTCTCATTTTCAGAATCAAAAAAGGTGCTCCTGTATCTAAAGTCACACCTTCAAAATGGCCATCAGATTGTATTACTTGTACATACAAATCTCACAACAAAGATCTCCCCCTTAAAGTCAAGGGTCATTCTACAAGATCCATAGCAACCTCTTCTGCCTTTCGGGCCAGACTACCAATTGACACAATTTGTGCCGCTGCAACATGAGCAAGGCCTCATACCTTTATCATTCATTACAATGTGGATTTGGCCTCCAGGAACAGGACCTCTTTTGGGTCCACTGTTCTGAAGAATATTCTTTTGTGAGCCACCCAAGAAAGATGGTGCTAGGGTCACTGTCCCAACCAGTGAAGAATGAAGGCGAGATAGGACAACATCACATAAAGATGTTATGTACTCACCGTAACATTCCATGTATGTTGTCCATCTCACCTTCGTTCTTGCATCCCACCCGTCTTCCCCCAGCATTTGACTCCTGGATGACAAAGTGGTCATGATTGGAAACGTATGTTCTGTGACCTTCTTCATTGCTTTATAAATTTTGAATAAGTTTTATTGTTACTTGTGTTATATTGGCAAACAAGATCTGGGGAGCTTTCCTAGAGCATGATGGGATAGGGATACAGCCACAAGCCATTGGAAGACCTTGAACTTTTGTGAATGGCCGAATTGGAACCGAGGATCGGTTCTGAACCCAACCAGTGAAGAATGAAGGCGAGATGGACAACATACATGGAACGTTATGGTGAGTACATAACTTCTTTTTCTTACATATATAATTTTTTTATTGGAATGTTTTCAAATAATTAAATTAACATTCACACTTTTACAAGTTAAACCTGGATCACACATAAGTGTCATTCTTTTAATGGAAGTTTATATGTCGAAGTCTCCTTTAAAAAAAATGAGTCTGCTTTATATTAAACATCTCATGCAAGTAGTGTTTACTGAATCATTAAAGGTTATTACTTTAAATACAGTAGTTTTTTAGTGGTTAACATACTTTGAAATGTTTTTGTTGGGTTTTTAGTGGTTTGGAAGGGTTTGAGGGACAGCATAGAGTCATGAGCACTTTTGTGATGCTGCAGAATTTCTGAAAATTCTAAGAACTGCTCAGGTTACTTCTTCCTGTCTAAAAGTTAATAATCATAATATTTTGAATCGTATGCTAAGATGTCAATGAAAATAAGCTAGGTAATGAGCAAAAGATAGCAAATTGCATTCTAAACCATCATCAGTTATTAAATAGTTCTGATTGCTTGCGGTATACCAAAAGGATAGTTTATATAATAGTCTTGAGAATGACACTTCTGATAAAAAAATTAGGATTTTGTTTCTCTTATTGTCTCTTATAATGATATTAAAACGTAATATCTCAAAACAATTTATTGTGGAAAGTTTGAATCTTAAAAGGGAACAACATTTAAGGAAATATAGGACTAATTATAACAGTAGATCAGTTTAAAGAGTATCAAATATGTAAGGGTAAATATACATGTTCTGTTATATGATACTCTACACTAGGATTATAACTAACCTATAAAACCTAGGACTGTAGTAATAGTACAAGACCTAGTAGATAAACAGAAATAGAAAGAGATCAGAGTAAGTAAATTTGTATATAGTATATGTTGGCATAAGTGTTAAGGTTACACCATTAAAGAGTTTTGTTTTTAAGTACGAAGTAGTACGCTAATTTGTTGAACTCTACATTTATGCATGGTTGCCTCCGCCTACAGTTTTTTATTTAATGTTACATTTACGTTGTTTTGGTGAGAGGCATTTGCTCCCTTGAGTGTTTTGACCAGTTTTTATAGGTGTTAAGATGTTCATCTTATAGGCACAAGATGCAGGGTTTGATTCTCATGCGGGGTAATTAGCTCGACTTGGAATGGTCCACAAAGACAGCCTGGTAATAATTTATGAACTTATGATCCTATGAACAACTTTACCCATAGTAAGTAAAATAGAAAAATATAAAAACTTCTGACCTGTAAATTAATAAATATGAAAATAACAACTGACTTCCTCCTTGTAGTAGACCGGGGAGATAATGTGAGGTAAAGGGAAAGATGACTGTAGAGCTATTAAGTTTGGTCAACTTATAATAAAGATTCTGAATACCTGTTGAACTTTTCTTATTCATAGTAACTCAGTGATGGGCTTTTTTAAGAGGATGCATACTGAAAATATGAGACACATTAATATAACTCCGAAACATGAAATAAATGTTAGTATAATGGAGAGTTTGAGAGGTAGTTTGTTAATCAGAATGTTTTGGGGTTATATCATTTGGTAATTTTTTTTTGTTTTGAAAATTTTGTCCATAGATAAAAAATTCATATTGTTATATATAAAGTATATAATATGTTCTGTATAGAAATGTGATTTCATTATATCTGTGTTTTTCCTCTTATATAAATGCCTGATTTTAAATGCATATCTATAAATATTAATGGATTGAATAATCCAGTAAAGATGGGGAGTCTGTTCAAATACTTGCGATTGCATAAAGCTCAAATAGTATTTGTACAGGAAACACATTTACTTAATAAGGATGCAAGTAAACTTTCATTAAATAATTATTTGATTTTTATCAGTTTCTGGTTTTTGAACTAAAAGAGGCACCATAATTTTATGGGAGAACTCACTAGTAATGCCTAAAGTGTTGTTAAAAATGTTACATTAGGCATTGTTATGACTGCGTGAACAAGGGTTGGAGCTAAAGATGTAAAAAATTACTTGGACACTATAGCCTATTACATGAAAGGTGAAGTCATAATGGCTGGTGTTTTTAATTATATTTTATCAGACAAAGATCCCACTGCATATAGAAAGCTGAGAATCACACCTTCAACCAAATACTTAAGGAATTTTGTAAATCGAATGAATTTAAAGGATATATATGAGCTAAAGAAAACAAACTCACTTCAGTTAACTCATATATAAATTGAATACAAACTTAAATTTTTGTCTCAAATAACTTATCACATATCAGAGAAGTTTCAATAATTTATTGTCCATTATCAGACCATAATGCTATAATCTTTAATATTATTTTAAAAACTGACAATTTAATACATCATAGGAGATTACCAGCGTATATTATTAAAATTAAAGGATTCAAGAATTGGTATGTTAAAAAGATTAAAAATTTCCTAAAAATAACCATGAATGGTGAAGTATCTGAAATTGACCTGTGGGATTCACTAAAGGCTTACTTAAATGGAAGAGTTACACACTGGTATTTTAGTAAAATAAGCAAATGCAACAAATAATTAAATACACTACAGGACAAAGTTAAATCTAAAACCAAATGACATTGTCAATCAAGTCAGAACCTAAAACTTAAATACAAAATATGTTGAAATTCTTAATCATAAAGTTTTAATAAACCTGGAAAATCTCAAACCTCAAGTGTATTCAGTAAACCCTTTAAGCCTGCATAAATTTGTTTTCAGATCAAAGAAAATTAATAAAGTAAAATATTTCAAATTATTTTATAGCACAGATGAATAAAAAAAGAGGAAGAGATGTTAAAGGTATTATTGAGGGAGTTAAAATATTTTATGAAAATATAAATAATATAAATAACCCAAATAATGATGATATAGTGACATTTTTCTAAGGGAAATATAAATAATAAAATAACAAGTGAACAAGTAAAAAAATAATAGATCATTCACTTTAACAAAAATAAAAGATCAAATAAAAAAGTTAAAAATAGTAAGGCACCAGGCTTAGATGGTCTTGTACCTGAACAATATAAAATACTATCATATGATGCAGTTAAAATATTAGGTAAAGCCTGTAGAGAAATAAAAACAGCTGCTGAAGTTCCCCCGTCATGGAAATATCCCCTTATATCACCTATTTTAAAACAAGATAAGGATCCTACGAAGTCTTCATCATACAGACCCATTTCACTTTTAAATCTTGACTATAAGATGTTCATGTCAATTTTTGCTAACAGATTTAATCTGCTTATACCTAACCTAATTAACAATGATCAAACTGGGTTTATTTTAAATAGACAAGTACGGGATAATATAATAAGAATATGTACATTATAAGTATGCAAATAAAAAAGAACTTTCTATCATTAGTCTTTATTTAAATAGGGCTTTTAACTCGGTAATTGGTTGTACCTGTTTAAAACAATTACTGTATACTTTCTCACTTGAGCTAATTGCATTCATTTTTAATTTAATTTAATAACTGGATACATGTCTACTGAAATTGGACATGTATCCAGTTAGACTAGCCCGGTCAACAAATGTAAAAACTCTTGGACTTGTGTGAAAATAGGTTCTTTTTTTTCTAATTCCTTTAAATTACAAAAAGGCACAAAACAAGGCTGTCTGTTATCACTTCTACGTTTTGCATTGGCTGTAGAACCCTTTGCTAATAGTATTAGATCCAATAAAAACATTAATACTATCAACATTTGAACTAACTATTCAATTCTTTGCTGATGATATTTTATTAAAAGTAGGAAATATAGAAAATTCATTAGACTATTATTTCAGTAAGTCAATTTAAAGTTGAGATTTAATCATAATAAAAAAGTATATTATTAATGAAGTAAAAAAAAATCATACAAAAATATTCTAACTTCAAATGGAATAGCAGTCAAATGGAATACCTTGCTATGGCCATTGTGTCTAATAGTAAAGAAGTTATACAAACAAACTTTAAACAGGTTGTTGATAAAATTTTAAGTTTAGTCACAAACTGGAACAAATTATTCTTTATCATGGAAGAACAATTAATGATTATTAAGATTGTAATTCTCCCTAAAATATTGTTCATCTTACAATCTTTCGTACTATTTCTTCAAAAAATAACAAAGAGGATAAATAATATTCTACTTAATTGTTTTGGCATCCTAATGAGCCCAAGAGTTTTGTTTGATTGGCACAGAAAAGGCTGGGATGATGGTGAAATAGGATTATGATTCAAAATGGAAACAAATACATCAAGAAATGTTATTAGTAAATAATATATCACAACCATTCATAAACAAATAGTCCTTAATAGTTTTATCTGGTTATTAAAAAATGTTTGTGTAAATGGAATTGCACCCTCTTCTCAAATTCCTATTTAGACTTAATGTCCTCTTTCTAAACGTTCACATATTTTAACCATTGCATTAAAGACTTAATATTTTCTATGTTTCCAATTACATATACAAATGACTGCTTAAAAACTCATACCTTCAACAAAATGCTAGTACTGAAACAAGAAATTAACTTAATTTATTAGCATCAGTTCTTAAATGGTACTGATATATACTGTTGAAAATGTAAGGTCCAAATACAATCAAGCTTCTGAGAATTGATTAATTTTACAAATATTTAGATACTGTGTGAACACAGAGAAAAGTAAGATATTTAACCTAGATAAGAAATTGTTCCCCAGATTATTGGAAATTTAAATAAATGTCAACAATGCAATGAAAAAATATATCATATCTGTCATAAATCTATAAAATTCTTAACTTAGGTTTCACATATTTAGGCAATTCTTGTTGGAATTATTTTTCAAAAATTAATAACAGACTTCTATACTTTGAAGAACACAAGAAAATATTAAAATCTACAGATAAAACCACATCTTCATTATAATGGAAAATTTTCACTTGGAAATTCTTACACAGAACATCTGCTACTCCTAACAAAATTACAGTTGTGTATAAATCAAATAAATTAAATGCTGGAGATGTGATTCTGAAAAAAGCTGACTACGCATATGGTATATGAATGTGAAGCCATCTCCTTTTGGAAAGAAATTAATAACTTCATTCAAGCTGTATGGTCAGATAGATGTAATATTTCTAAACCTTTCATTTTATTTGATGTTCCTATTCTTGGGATAATTCCAAAAACCCAAGTGCCTCTTCTTCAGTCTAATCTTGCTATAGCCAGAAAAATAAT
This sequence comes from Protopterus annectens, assembly GCF_019279795.1. Taxonomy (NCBI): domain Eukaryota; kingdom Metazoa; phylum Chordata; order Ceratodontiformes; family Protopteridae; genus Protopterus; species Protopterus annectens. The sequence goes on along the minus strand of NC_056726.1, from coordinate 377,263,986 downwards.
TACTAAAAATTGGAAAAGTCAAAGTTACTCTCGCTAGTGTTGTTGTTATTATGGCAAAAATTGTTTGCAGTAATGAATTATAAAGATGATAACTTCTAATATTACACATTCATATAAATCTTGGCTTAAACTTAAAGATTTGTTTGAAAATCATTATTATTGTTATGTATAACTTTGAAGTATTGATCAGCTGTGGACCTATGTAAATAGTTATTTGTTTTATAATTTATCTATTGTTTTAAAAATAAAAAAATAAAATAATTAGGATGTCACATGCTAAAGTATTACAAAACAGGGAATCTCACAGAACAAGAAGTGCAATTGCAGAGTGTCAAAGAGAAAATAAGGGGTATCTGGATAATGTGCATGAGCTTAGAAAGATTGCTATTAGGCAACTGTTTTTTTTTTTTTTTTTTTTGATAATAACTTGAGAGCACGAAGCGACTTAGGCAACAGAAAGTTGAAAGTATAGTGGTCAAACATATGGAGCCTGCTACAAGAACAATAAACAGCGATCCGGTAGTAGTTTGAGATATTTTGGACATTTTATGAAAATATTTCTAAAGCAGAGAAGTGGAGAAATCAAGGAAAAGCACAAATGGGCATATTTATGAAGAAAGACATAAATATGCCAAGGTTAGAGGTAGATGAGACTCAACAGCTAACAGTGAAGATAGGAGGAGATGCAATAAAATTGGGGTGTATAACCAATCTGCAGGAAAGTCTTCAAAAATAGATGATATTCCAGTAGAAGTTTGGAACATAGGAGGGAAGAAAGTGAGAAAAATTGGGAATGTTTTGTTTAACAGTATTTTAAAAGAAGGGGAGACACCAACATCCTGGACAAAAACTGTGGTGACTGTAATACCTAAAGATGGTAAAGACCCATCTGATGCAGTTTCATGTAGGCCCATTGCAATTTTAAACCACGGTTATAAAGTGTTTGATTATAGTGGCTAAAAGAAAGGTAAAGGTGATGCCAAAATTGAGTCATGGAACACTGTGTTTGTGGAGAGAAGGCAAAGATTTGTTAACATTAATATAATGATGATCCAGAGGGAAGCAGAATATGAGATGATTGCTGTTATTGGTGGATCTTGATGCAGAGAAAACATTTGACAGAGTAAGCTGGGATTTTATGAGTTGGGCAATGGAAGCTTTTGCATTCAAGAGTTCCTCTCTGATAACTTGTGTCTAAACAGAGTAATCTGGCATGGGGTGTTCTCTGACACCTTTCTTATTTCCATCATATTTAGAAGTAGTGGCAAAGAAAATAAGTGACTTAGAAATTTGAAAATATAATTTACATGGTGTTCCAGAAAGTGGGCTTTATTTGCAGATTATATTATTTTGTACCTGATGGAACCAGAAATGGACATCTCAGTGTTGTGGAACATTCTAAGACAGTTCTGGGGGTTTTGGGATATAAAATTAATGAAGACAAAACAAAGGCTACAGCTGTAAACTATGTACCCACACATGAATTGATTCAGCAATGTGAATATTTATGGGGACATGATAAAATGAAGTATTTAGGAATATGAATTAAACAGGATTCAGTTATGACAGCCAAGGGAAGAGACTAAACAAAAACAATAAAAAACTGAGAAAACTAGAAGCTCTTGCCTATGGATATGGATAGCAAGATACAAGCAGTAAATTTTAGTCCCCTTAGTTTTATACATAGGTCAGGCATAGTTTTATCAACCAGAAGAAACTTTGTGGATAGTAATTAATAGATTTAAATGATTTTGTTTGTGAGGGTAAGAGAGTAACGGTTAAGTGGGATATGTTGATCCTCCCAGTAGAACAAGGAGGTTTAGGATTACCTGATTTGAAGGGATATTTTAAGCTAGACAGTTAAGTCAGCATAACACAAGCAGAAAGCTACAATTCAAACTGGTAAGGGGCGGTGATGAAGCGGGGTGGGGGTTATCAAGCAATAACAGGTGAATGGGATTTTGGATGTAGATCCTTAAGGAGGAGAATAATAGTTATACAGAATATTACATTCATAAATTAGCAGAAAGTATACTAAGGACTAAGCCAACACTGGAATGGAAAAAGGAGATTCTACAAATAGAGGTGACTGCAAAGAGGGGTCCAGAGAATAGACAACAGGGACTGGAATTTACTGCTGGAAGATGGGAACGGAACCAAGGTACTGGGAAAAATACTTGGAGAAAGAAAGGTAATAGAATGGGAAGAGTCCAAGAAGACATTTGGATTGCAGGCTAGTGATTGCCTTCCCTATCGTGGATTGATATCAGAGTACAGACAAAGAGAATCCTAAATGAAAGACCTGCACTGGTTGAGTTTTTAATTGAATTTAGAACAGAAGCTGCTGTTAAAAAATGGATAATTAGAAGGACATATAAAATATTGCACAATAACTATAGGAATCAATTAGAAAAGGTCAGAAATGATTGGGAATACAGATTATATATGCATTTCATAAAAAAATAATGGGAGGGCATATGAATGTCTCCCAAATACATAACAAAATGTAGAAGATTTAGAATTTTTGCCTGGAAGTATTTGCATAGATAGCAAACTTTGAGTCCAAATTGGCCACATCTGTTAGAGACAGTCATAAGGCCTTCTTCACCTATGTCAGTAATCTCAAAGGTAGCACCCATATCTGTTCAGAACTGGTGGTCAAGGAGACACTACATATACAAATGCCGTAGATATAGCAAGCTTGCTGGCAGACAGAGCCAGCAAAACTTTCACCTCTCTGTGCTCCCCATCAATAAATCAGGACATTAGAGTACCTGCCCCCTTTCCCTTGTATCTAGGGATCAGGTCATCACTGCTGTCTCAAAGGCAAAAAATACAGTCTCCATGGGACCCGATAACATCCCAGGCTGCATCCTACATGAACACCATTAGGCGTCCTGTTTAACCAAACCTGAGTACTGGCTTTGTCCCAGCTGAGTGGAGGAAAGCCACTGTCATCCCTTTACACAAAGGTGGAGCGTCCACTGATCTGGGAAATTATAGACCCATAAGCCTAACTAGCCTGATCTGAAAGGCTGTGGAACAGGTTATCATGGACCTCATTAACAAGGACATTGGCCACCTCCAAACACTCGATCCCACACAGTTTGGCTTCGTCAAGGGGAGGTCATGTCTGTTAAATTTGGTCGACTTTTTTGAAACAGTCACCAAAGCCATGGACGAGGGGAAGATGGTGTACACTGCCTACCTTGACCTGGCCAAAGCCTTCGACACTATACCCCTCTCAGGCATAATAGATAAACTCTCTCAACTAGGCATCAATCCATATGTTACCAGATGGGTAGCTAACTGGCTCTCTGATAGAACCCACCTAGTCAAAATAGGGGAAGTCACCTCAAGCAGTAGACCTGTATCGAGTGGCGTACCCTAGGGTTTGGTCTTGAGGCCTCTGTTATTTGGGATATACTTTTCTGAGGTGAAAGCTAAAACCAGTGGGCTATGGCTGTCTTTGCAGATGTCTGCAAGCCGGGCACTGTCATCAATTCCCCTAGTAACGTCCACATCCTCCAAGAGGGTCTCACCCAAATGACTGGTGCCAAAAACATGGCCTCAAGCTAAATACAAAAAAGTGGATCATCATTCCCTTTGGAGAGAGTGATGTCCCCACAAATTATCATATTAATAATGTCATCCTAAGCCTGCAATCAGTCGTGAGGGTTTTGGGCACTCAGGTTGATAGCAACCTGACTTTTGATGACCATGTTCCTTTCATTGTACGGAAAGCTTTCTATATGGGCCCACCTCATAAGTAAGGCTATCTCATCCAGGGACAAGGAGGTCATAACCCCCCTGTAACCTTCCATTTTAAGGCCCATTGTTGAGTACACCTCCCCGTTTGAGATGTACCTTGCAAAGCACATGCAGCAGCTGGAGAGACCACAGAGGTTCCTCACCAGGAGAATCCAGGGCCTCAAAAATCTACCATACACAGATGGGCTAAAAGCCCTATCCCTCTACTCAGTTTTATACAGACTCCTCGGAGGTAACCTCTGTCTGGCATACAGGATGATCTCAGGCCCTGCCTTGATGGGACTGCTGTATACCTGCAAGTCAAGCTTCACTCAAGTAACCCATGAGCGCGTCCTCAACCTGGTCTCTGACATCAATAGGACTTGTTGGTGGAACAGATTTGCATCCCAGAGACTCCCACATCTGTGTACCTTTTTACCTCTTTTAACTGGATAGGAAATAAAAAATACATCCCTGGGATTCCACCCATGTCCCTGCTGGATGGGGGGCATCAGGTGCTGATTTGTCCAAACATGGGCCAAACTCTTGGCCAGGCTTATAAGGGCCTCCGGCCAGTAGCCTAGTAACTTCTTATGATTGTATCCAAAGCAGACTCCATAGAATTGTTCCTCAGGTAGCTATAAATGTTGGAGGTGTGATGGAGAAGGAGGAGGTAACTGGGAACATATGTTTTTGGAGTATAATTAGTTGTCAGTCATTAAAAATTCCCTACAGAGCACTGTGTTAGGAATACTGGCGAAGCAAATGCATGTAACTAAGGAAATTATTATTTTTTTTAGCTGGGATACATGATCTGAATTGCCTTGATATAGTGATATCTTATTAAATTTAATTCTGGTGGCTGCCAAAAAAGTAGATACTAGAAAATGGAAATCAAAATCTGAAACAACTATACTTGAAATAGTGAATATTATAACAGATACAAGAAGTGGGATCTTTTAATAGATAGGAGTAAATTACATGGAAAAGTAGAAATTGTGAGAATGATGCAGGCAGAAAAATGTTTTGGAGGAGAAATGAGGTCCCTTTACTTTGGCAGAATTTGGCAACCTTCCTAACATCTTTGGTCGTCATTGAATTATCTTTCTGGGTAGTGTAGATCAGAGTCCAAGTGATGTGTGCTTTATCTTTAAGAAGCATGTCAAAGCTGTACATACACGTATAAATTCCACACGCATGCAATCCCTAGTGCCATTTTGTAAGAGCCGCCACAGTGAGAGCATGTATGATCGCAGTTGTTAGTTTGTATGCAAGTTACCAAAGTTAAACTCCGTAATCTTTTATAATGATGTGTTTGTATAAAATAAAGCTGCTTGAATAGAACAGGCAAAGACTCTTCTATTGTATCCAGAATGGAAGTTCAACATGGTGTCAGAACCAGGATCGAAGAGAATAAAATCCAGAGTCATGAGGTGCAGAGATGACAGTGAAGGTAAAACTAAGAGAAGCAAACTCAAAAAGAACCAGAAAAGAATCAAAGGTAATGAGAAGTAGCACAAACTCTTTACTTGATAAAAAAGACAAAAAGAGGCATTGCAAGGGCACAAACCACATTATTAAGCAAGAGGAAGGCACGAAAAGTTTAACAAAAAGGAAATGTTTAAAGTGTTTGAGGAAGCAATCAACAGTAAGCAAAACGAGTGTTTCAAGTAAAACTGGGCATGTTTAAAGTAAAACAAGCACAAGAAAAGTACATTGGGCATAAAAAGGGCTTAAACGAACAAAATGAATATAATAAGGGCAAAAAGGGCACATTAAGCAAAAAAATAAATCAAAGTGACTGCATGTGTTTTGGCAAAGTACTATGTTTTGGCATAACTAAGACTTTGTATTGCATCAAGGGCATAACTAAGGTTATTCGAAGTATCTCAGTGTGTAAAAGTGCTTACAGTGTGTGCTTATTACTGTGCATGTATTTTGAGGAGTTAGTGTGCAAAGTGCAACTATTTTGTGAAATACACGGAAAGTATAGCCATTTCTAAATGTTTCTTGCGCTGGGTGTGTCTGCTTGCAAAGTCCTGCCATTACATTGTGTTTCTTACACTGTAAAGAACTGCCTAGCAAGAGACTGCCATTTTGGGGACATTTCAGTGTGCTGCATGCAGTTATTCGCAAAGTGCCATTACATCTAAATGTCATTGAGTTTGGGTCAAGAGATGTCTGGTTTATTCGCATTGTGCAGTTATTTGAAATGCTTTTTTAAAATGTTGATAAACTACTTTAGCATTGCAAAAATATGACATTATTAGTGTATTACTTATTAGTGCCCAAAAGTTTATTTCATTTGCATCGTAAAGTTGTTTGAGATGTTTCTTAAAATGATGATAAATTACTTTAGTAATGCAAAACAATATTACAAGAATGTTAAAGTGCTCAAGATGTTTATTTTGCAAAGTCCAGTTATTCAGAGGTACTACAAGTTGCTTCATTAGCATAATTTCAAAAAAACCAAAATATATAAAATTTAGAAGAACAAAGGCATTGGACAAAGTGACAAATACTGGCATAGGTTTCTGGCATATGTGCATGAGTGTATATTTGTGCTTATTTGCAAAACCCTTGACTGGTATGTGTTAATATGGCAGACAGATTTTGAAAGCCCCTACCACTTGTATTTAATCAGAATATTGTAGAAAATTGGAGAAAATTTGAGCAAGAGTATGATATTTTTATACAAGCAGCTTATGCAGATAGAAATGCACGTACTAGGGAATTCATTTTGCTAAACATAGCCGAGTTGAAGGCCATAGAAAGAGAGCATATATTTGTGTATGCACTTGCAGTATTTGAAGGAGAAGGTGAAAATCATCATATTGTTGTACAAGCTGAATCAAGGGAAGACCCCAAGTGTTTGAAGCACAAGCTCAGAGAGATATGTAACCCCCAGACAAATATTAAATTAGAGAGGCATTTGTTTTACATGAGAGATCAGAAACTGGGGAAACAGTTGCAACTTATATATCTGACCTGAGAAGCAGAGCTAAAACATGAACATGTCGGTTTGGTGACTTAAAAGGTGAGTTGATAAAGGACATGCTTGTGTGGTATTAACAGTGCTGCTGTGAGAAAGATTTTACTTCATGACAGTGATTTAATGTTGGGCAAAGCCATAGAGATGTGTCAAATCCTTGAGGTGACCGAGAAACAAGAGCATAGTTTCAGCTGGATCCAGAGCAAATGTAGACAGCATGTAACACGTGGCAAACAAAAGCAGGTCCAAGCATGTGGCAGCTACAGGGATTCCAAGGAAGACGCACAGCTTTCCAGTAAATTCTAAAAAGTAAGCTTGCACTAGCTCAGTGCAGTACAAGCATGAATCAGCAAAACCCAAGTCTAGCCTTATTGTTAACTGTCGCAGTTGTGGTGCAAATCATGAGTCTAGAAGAGAGAAGTGCTTAGCATTTGGTCAGCAATGCCATAAATGTAAAAAATGGAACCACTTCCAAAAGTTTTGCAAATCAAGTAAGCCTCATACAGTTGTAAAGAAAGGTCACACAAAAAAAAGCAAGTTGATCAAGTAGAGTTGAAGCATTCAGCTTTCTATGTAGATGGTGTATCAGTGCTTGATGAAAGAGTTGATGCAGTGAATTTATTAACAAGAAACAGTGTTTTATACTGTTCGAAGTAATGGAAAATCCACAAAGCTTAAAGTAAACACTGGTTCAAAGTGTAATGTTATATCAGCAGACACGTTTGCTAAAGTGAGAACTAACAAACAACTCAATGTAGCAAGTAGTGCTAGACTTGTTGCTTATGGTGATGAAGAAATTCATACCAAAGGTTCAGTGATGCTTTCGTGTTATTTTGCCAAGAACTGTTATAACTTGTTATTCTACAAAGTCAGAAGGCCAGTGCAATCTTTACTGGGTCTCAAAGATAGTTTGAGAATGAATCTCCTTTCTTTTGCCAAAGAAGTCCATCATGTAAGTGCATTTCCAAGTTCTAATTTTTCTGAAGCCACTTTCTCAGGATATGCTGATGTTTTTGATGACAAGTTAGGCAAACTTCCAGTTGTGTATTCCATGAAGTTAGACCCAGAGGTCACTCCAGTAGTCAGACCAGCAAGAAAGTTTCAATAGCTATGCAAGATAAAGTTAAAGCTCAGTTGGATAAAATGGTGCAGCAAGGTGTGCTTTGTCCAGTCACAGAACCAACTAAGTGGGTATTGTCTGTGGTAGCAGCTCATATAAAAGCCTCAGATGAAATCAGAATATATATTGACCTCAGAGATCTGAACAAAGCATTAAAGAGATCATATCATCCGATGCACACAGTTGAAGTTGCAGCTCTAATACCGAATGCCACTGTTTTCTCTGCCTTTGATGCAAAGAGTTAATTTTGGCAAGTGATGTTTGATCGCAAATCTTCATTTCTAACTACTTTTGGTACTCCCATTTGGCAGATGCAGATTCCTGATGATGCTATTTGAAATAAATTCTGCAAGTGAAGTCTTTCAGCATGCAGTGGAGCAAATTTTTTTGGGTTATTCTTGTGTCATAATAGTAGATGATTTTTTGGTTGGAGGCAGTTTTCAAGCAGAGTATGACAGAAACCTAAAGAAAGTTCTAGATAGAGCACATGAAGTAAACTTGTATTTGTTCGCAGGTACAAGCTTGAGACCAGACCTGAACAAGCAAACGGCTATTCTCGAGATGTCAGCACCAGACAATGTATAAGCTCTACAATGTTTTCTAGACATGGTCAACTATTTAGGTAAGTTTGTACCAGGCTTCAGTGAGTTGACAGCACTTTTAAGAGAGCTAACGTGCAAAAATGTTGCATGGTCATGGTTGGAAAAGCAGAAGAAGGCATTTAAAGACCTTATGTAGAAAATTACCACCCCACGTACATTAAGATGGTATGATGTGAACAAACCAGGTACTCTTTCCTGTGATGCTTCAAAGTTTGGTATTGGCACAGTCGTACTTCAAGAGGACAGACCAGTAGCCTATGCATGTAGAACACTTACCCAAACTGAGATGCAGTATGCTCAGATTGAGAAGGAGCTTTTGGCTATATATTTGCATGTTCAAAGTTTCATGATTATATTTATGGTCAAGTTATTCAGATTGAAACTGACCACCAGCCTCTTGTTAAAGAAGCCCATGCATTCCACTCAAGCAAGATTACAAAGACTGATGCTCAAAGTGCAAAAGTACAATTTCAAAATGGTCTACATGAAAGGCAAGTTGCTCTATTTGGTTGATGACCTTATCCAGATCACCCAGAAATAACACAGAACAGTTTGACACAGATATTTTTGATTTTGATGTGATGTCAGTGCATAATTTTTCTACCACTAGATTTGATGAGTTAAGAGATCACACCAGAAGCTCAATCACTACATTAATGTTGGATGGCCGTCAAAGCAATCTAGTGTACCACCTGAAGTGCAAACCTATTTTCCTTACAGAAATGAATTGTTGATGTAAGATGGCATTATTTTGAAAGGTCCTAAAATTGTTGTTCCTGCTTCCTTACAAGAGTAAATTCAGATTTTGCATTGTGGTCACCCAGGATCCACATCCACTAAGAGAAGAGTGAGAGAATTAGTGCTTTGTCCTTCACTAGCAAAATACATTGATAAAGTGCTTTCTTCTTGTTCAGTATGTAATAGTACTAGACTGCATTTGCAAAGAGAACCACTTCAGCTAAGTCCAGTTCCTGAACTACCTTGGTCAGTCGTTGCAACTTGTATCTTTGAGTGGTACAGTCAACACTAGTTGGTTTTGGTAGACTCTTGTTTGAATTGGTTTGAGATTGATATACTAAGTAACCTAACATCCACTGCTGTTGTTACTAAGTTGAAATGTCATTTCTCAGTTCATGGTAGTCCACACAAAGTTCTTTCTGACAGTGGTACTCAATTTACTAGCCGGTTTCAGAAAGTTGCAAAAGAATGGGACTTTGTACATATCACTAGTAGTCCTGAATATCCTCAGTCCAATGGTCTACCTAAATGTGCATTGCAGAGTGAAAAGCAATTATTTAAAAGGTCAAAGCGTGACAATACCGATGTGTTCTTGAATTTACTTAATCTCAGAAACATACCCTGTGACGATATTCTTGGCTCACCTGCTCAAAGACTACTTTCCAGGCAAACCAGAACCACACTACCCATTACTTCCAGTCTATTGAAGCCTAAACTTAAGAACAATAAAACCATCAAGGCTCTGTTGTTTAAGAAGCATAATATCCAGAAATCTAGATATGACCGATCGAGCAGATTACTTCATCCATTGAGGGAAGGATAGACCGTGCACATCCAGACAATGAAAGGTTTTGATCGAATAGGATGGATTATAGGCATCTCTACTGAGCCAAGATCCTACCTGGTAAACACCGAGGATGTGGAATATAGGAGGAATCATAGACATCTTCTTCCTATACCAGAATCATCATCACCATCACAAGATTGTTTCTGTGATGCAGTCTTCAAATCTGAGTGAATCAGATACTGTTCCCGTACCAGTATCTGTTCAAAATTCTGATTCCACTCCAGAAAATGTTCTGAATCTGAACATTCCACACTTCCAATTGCTAAATCTAATTCCCAGTTTTATTTGACACGGTATAGATGAGTATCAAAGCCTAGTCTGAAATATGCAGCAGTGTGGACTTGATTGATTGTATGTATATATATATATATATATATATATATATATATATATATATATATGTGTGTGTGTGTGTGTGTGTGTGTGTGTGTGTGCGTACTTAGTATTGTATAATGCATGACAAAGAATTCCCTGTGATTTCTGCATGCCTAATAGACTCGTAGCATTATATGATCTAGTTCTCAAAGAGGGAGGATGTAGATCAGAGTGCAAGTGATGTGTGCTATATCTTTAAGAAGCATGTCAAAGCTGTACGTACACGTATAAATTCCACACACGTGCAATCCCTAGTGCCATTTTGTAAGAGCAGCCACAGTGAGAGCATGCATGATCGCAGTTGTTGGTTTGTATAGAAGTTACCTAAGTTAAAGTCAGTAGTCTTTCATAATGATATGTTGTTGTAAAATAAAGCTGCTTGAACAGAACCCACAAAGACTGTTCTTTTGTGTCCAGAATGGGAGAGTGACAGGTTTCCAAACACATCTCCCACTCCCCATGAGGAAATGAATATACATACATCTCGTTCCTCTCATCCCTGGCTAGTCCTGAAGCATCAGTAGTGCTAGTAAACACAGGTAGATGTTAGAAGAGCTGAATGCCCTGCCCGTCTGCCTTCATGTTAATTCTCTATCATCATTCCTAACATTGGCTGCTCTGCTATCACCTGTGACACCAAGTACTGTTACTCATTACTCTTGATATCTTTTTTCCTGATCCCAGCTTACCTGATGCAGAGTCTCCAGTGTCAGATGTAAAATAAGTCTTCTGTTTATTAGGTCTGTAGGTAGAGTATCTGAGTGCTTACTTATCATGAAGGTGATGAGCAGTGGAAATGGGACCTAGATAGTTGGTTTTGCATATCCCAGACAAGCTCAGATAGTTGTCAGACAGGTTAAGCCATAACTTCTATTTCCATGAGTGGTCACTCAATCCATGAGCTGTCAAAAATATTTTAGTAATGGTGCCATCTTATTTTCAGAACCAAATGTCATATGTTCTCTCCAAAATTCTCAAAAGATGGACTGTTGAGTTGCATTTAATACCCGATTGCCTTTCCATGTTTTGCCATAATACGAGTGTTCTTTAAGCTATGAAAAGAGCAATCCTTTTTAATCCTATTAGCTCTGTGTGGACCTAGGAGGGAGTGGATTTATGAGCTTTTGACGTGATCATTTCCTCATCATATAGTTTTTTTCTTTTCATTATAGAGAGCACTGTTATTTCTCATCTGTGAGACAGGCTGTACCAGTTCCTGTTCATACACAAGCTAAAGGCTTGTCTCTTTTGGTTTTGCTTATGGACAGAAATACAGGCCTTTTTGGCAATGTTATTTATATTAGAAGGGTAAGATCAGAATCCTTCAACCTAGAAATTCTACAGTGACAAATTAAACATTTTTTTTTGCTGTAGGAAAATGCACCTTTCCTTGGGACACCTGACCTAGTGTGGTTGTTGGATTGCTCGTCCTGTCAGGTGATTTGAATCTAAGTTATTCCACAGTGAAGATTTACCCAGTAGCCATTATATATCTTTCCAGGTGTGATCGAAGGTTAGTCAGCCTTTAAGAACTGCAACAGATTCTTGAAAGGTACCTTTCTTCTTACGTCCTGACCCTGCTCTACCTTTGGATCTAAATTTAATGCTAGAAAAAAATTACTTTGTCTCACCCCACTTTGAACTAGCCCATTCAGCAGGCTCAGAATTCCTGTCATGGAATTCTCTTCTTGATAAATTAACTTTGTAGTATTTCACTACTACACATTTTGTGTCCCTACCACCCCCTTATATTGTGTTCTTTAAAGACGGGGGGGGGGGGTTGTACATAATAATTCTTGTTCTGGTTATGCTCCAACAGTTTCAACATCTATTGAATGTAACCATACTTTTCATTTACCAGTTTTCAGTCTAGGTTACTCCATCATGGGAGTGCATTCCTTTTTGTCCCTTCCTCAACTTGTTGACCATCAAACTGGTCACAGCAATCTTCTGCCAGTTCATTCCCTTTCAGGCAAGAGCCTATTGTGGCACAGACATCATCCAGGCAATCAAAGGGAGATTTTTTTATGTGGTCCTATCTAGGCCTCTACTCTTCCAAATGTTTCTTGAGTGGGCATGGAGTAGGGTGCTCACTGGTTTTGGAGTGGAGATGTCTGCTTCCGTGGTGATGTAACCCACTCAAGCCCACCTTCCCCAGTCAATGAAATGTTATCATCTTTCTCACTTCTTCTCCAGTCTCCATCTGTAACTGATGATATGTTGCTTTGCCCTTACAGAAACACCCATCCTCTTCTCCTAGTTGGAGATGCAGGCAGACAAAGCCTCATCCTCCAGTGCCCAGACCACTGGTCAAGCTCAGGTTGCAGTCAGATCTCCATCCTTTTATTGTAACTTTTTTTTTACATGGACACCCTGCTTTCCATTGTAGAGAGTTGTTGTCCCTGCACTTACAGCTGATATAACTAACTCTGAGACATTTAAATTGTGAAGCAAGTTGTGCTACTTATAAGTTGTGTCTTCATTTCTTTGGCTTGACCAAACAGGCTGTAATGTACCTGGCTGAACAAAGCAATTGGCCAATACAGTTATGTGAGGTAATTACCATAAGAAAAGGTCCTTAAGCGAAAGTCTCTTGTGGTGGTGTGAATGCTGTCCTCGCATCCCACTGTTTTGGAGTTGTTACCCTAATTTTCTGATAATACAACTATGTACAGGTAAAACAATTATGTCATGCTAATGTTGCTTCATTTATTAGTGCAGTCATTTAACAGCAGGATTAGATATGCCATGGGAGGCAGTCACTCAGTACCTTGAAGACTCTCCTAGGCTTAAACATTTCTGTTCATATAATGAGTCACACCTCTCTTATTCTCCATATCTTATTTGCTACATTCCTGCAATTGTCAAAAGGTACTCTGTTTTGCACCTTTTTGAAATTACTTTGATTTACAAACTTCAGATCAAAGCTTTTCCTTTTTCTATATTTCATTCAACACTTGGTAGGGTTTAAGATGTTTTTGTCTCTTCCTCCTTGCTTCTGCCATTTTAGCTTTGGCCTTTTCTTTTTAGCTAAATGACAATACTGAGTTTTGCATTAATATCAATATGTTTAAGGAAAAGGCCTCAAGATTTAGAAAATGTGCCAGAAGTAGACAAAAAATTCCTGTCAAGTCACTCCTGCCTTATTAAAGAGGTGCCTTGATGTGGAACATTGGAAGCTAATGATTATGTCTGTGAAGCACTTGGATCTAGGACTTTTACAAGAAAGGAAAAGTAAAGTAAATCTTAATGGGGTTGTTGTCTAGTGACTCAACAAATATGTCCAAGTTCCAGAAACAGGAAAGTAAGACTGATGATTCCAATTCAGTAAGAAGCCCATTAACTTCTACTGCTTCTAAAGCCAGCAGGGTGGATGTTTCTTCTTCAAAAGTTGCTGAAGATAAAAGTAGTAGTGCTACTTGGTCTTTAGGCATTTGTCATCTAGAGGTTATGGTGGATGAGGACCAGCCTCATGAAAGCAAGATCAGTAGTTCTTTTCACAAAGAAGGATCTTTCAGTGTTCTTAAAATCCAGATGATCTTTGGGTTTAGTTTCCTGATGATCATTTGAACATCTGTGGTATTCTAAGTTTGTTTGTACAGCTGTACTTTCCTGCTGTAATGAATTGGTGGTAGAGGGAGATTTGACAATAATGTCCAATAAGCAGTCATCTGTATACATGGTTAACTAACTATTCCATTTCCTGGTCAAGGAGATCAGAAGAGCAGGTGCCAAAAATGAAGAGTCCAAGTACCCTGGGACTTGTAGTTATTCTGTACTTTCTGAGACCCTTACCACCTTAACTATCTTCTTCTTTTGGCTTTTCCCGGTTAGGAGTCGTCACAGCAGATCACCTGTTTCCATTTCTTCCTGTCCTCTGCATCTTGCTGTGTCACACCAACCACCTGCATGTCCTCTCTAACCGCATCCATAAACCTTATCTTAGGCTTCCTCTTTTCCTCTTACCTGGCAGCTTCATCCTTAGCATCCTTTTCCCAATATACCCAGCATCCCTCCTCAGCACATGTCTAAACCAATGCCATCTCACCTCTCTGGCTTTGTCTCCAAACTGTCCAACCTGGGCTGGCCCTCTAATATACTTATTCATAATCCTGTCTACCCTCATCACACCCAGTGCAAATCTTAACATCTTTAACTCTGCCGCATCCAGCTCTGACTCCTGCCTTTTTGTCGATGCCACTGTCTCTAACCCATATAACATAGCTGGTCTCACTACCCTTTTGTAGACCTTCCCTTTCACTCTTACTGGTACTCATCTGTCACAAATCACTCCTGACACTCTTCTCCACCCACTCCACCCTACCTGTACTCTCTTCTTCACCACTCTTCCACACTCGCCATTACTCTGAACTGTTGATCCCAAGTATTTAAACTCATCCACCTTCTCCAACTCTACTCCCTGCATCCTCACCATTCCTCTATCCTCCCTTTCATTCACACACATATATTCCATCTTAGTCTGACTGACCTTCATTCCTCTCCACTCTAGAACATATCTCCACCTCTCCAGGGTCTCCTTAACCTGATGTTCTTCATGTTTCACTATTGCAGTCATTACATTTGGGTAATCTGCTGGCAGGTTGCCCTCAGTCGGAATGATTAACAAAGTCTTGGGTCCTGCGTCGGTTGCTGTCCCTTCTTCCATGACATCAGGTCATCAGGGGTATAAAACATGCAGCCGATGCCATTACATCAGTCTTTCTTGCCGTGCGGTGCCCGAAGCAGAAGCAGTTCACAAGTGCCGGTTGGCCGACTCCTGAAATTTTCATTTTCGAGTTTCAGAACCGAAGTCTTCAACTTAAAGCTAAGTACCCCGTTGGGGAAACTTTTTCTTGCTCCTTACTGATGTCAGTAAAAGTTAGTAATTTCTTTACTTGTGGAAAGCAAATACCTCATAAAGATTTTCATTTGTACTGTATTCCTTGCCTAGGCCCTGACCACAGCATGCCTTGCTGTCGGTTTTGTGCTTTATTTAATCAGCGCACTATCCGTCGTCGGTACATTTTTGCCTCCAAATGTTTCGGTTCTCGGTTTAATTATCCGGAAATGATGTCTGTTAGCTGTCCGACTACCGGGGTTTCAAAAAAATGCAAAGATAAAGACAGAAGACAGGCTGTCGAGGTCCAAACTGCCGACGACGCTTCTCCTAAGCCAGTCGACAGTAAGCCGGTACTTAGTGAGGCGCTTTCGCAACCCCTGATACCCGCTACTTCTGACTCGCAGGCCTCTACTGAGACCCATTCGGAGTCCGGTATGCCGCAAGATACTTCACCTGTGGAACGTGCGGATGTCTCTACCTTGGATGGGTCCGGAGCCGCTGTACAGGCACCGGCTTCTGAGGGTGTATTCAGGCCTACAGACTTGCATATTAAACCGACTCCACTTTCAATACTAAGGCCTAAATCTCGATCTATGTCTAATAAACCGATTCCCAGGCCACATGTTCAGGCCCCTATGCCTAAAAAAAACAAATGATCAAAATGGCTGAAGATCTAATTACTCTAATCAGGGGTAGTCAACCCCCCCCCCCCCATTCTAAGAGGCATAGGGCTGAGCTTGACTATGAATCTTCTGATCACCACTCTGTTTTTTCTGATTCTTCTAATGACCTGGATTTGTCCACACCTACTTATGAGGATTCTAATGCAGAGGATTCCATTCCCTCTGCTTCCCCCCTTGAGGACTTTTCTTTTGGGGAAACTTTACATACCTTAAGGGAGCATTTCCACTGGGAAAGTCAGGAATTTTCTGATTCAAAAAAGAGGCTTAGGGATTTCTTCTTCTACCTCAGCATACGCCTTTGGCTGTACCTCCTGTACTAGACATTGTTGATGATGTGTTTTTGGAATCCAGTATGGCCTCTGATTCCCTGCCTCCAGCTCCTAGTAAACCTGACAGATACTACAGGGTTCTTGAGTCCGACAAGTTCCTTTTCAAAAATCCTGTTGCAGATCCTGAAACCATTTTTCAGGGGCCTAAGGGCATTAAGGTTTCTACTGCTAAACATCCTACCCCTTCTGATAGAGACTCCAGGGCGATGGATAGATGGGGTAAAAAGGTTTATACTTCTGCAACCTTGGCAATCAGGGCTTTAAACTGCCAATTTCATATGTTAAACTATCAACAGCATATTACTGGACTGTTTAAACAGAAAATTATGTTGATTTCTGACTGTGTGGAAAATAAAGATTTACAGGATTTATTGCATTCTGCTGAACAAGTTGGAAAACATACTTTGCAATGTGGTTTTGATTCTTTAGAGGCCTCTTCCAGGGCTGTTGTTACTGGATCTGTGCTTAGAAGGCATGCTTGGCTTAAGGAGCAATCTCTGTCTGATCATGTTAAAGTGAAATTGTTGGCTGCTCCGTTAAATCAAGACCGCCTGTTTGGCAATAAGGCTGAAGACGTTTTAAAAAAGATGGAAGATAAAGCTAAATCTTTGCAAACTGTAAAAGATTTACAAGTGCAACCTCCAAGATTTAGTAGGCACTGGCCTACTAAGAATTGGTCCTTTCCAGCTTCCTCCAGATCCTCTCAAGCCAAACCCAGACACACCAAAAGCACCAGGTTTCAGGCCCAGGGGACTCTCAGAACTAAGCAATGGGGGGCCTCCACTTCCAAATCTGGAAATAACAAAGACACCCTCTATGGTAAACAGTTTCAATGACTTTCCTTTAAAATTACCAAACACTTAACTTTTAGCCGCCCCTTTGGGGGAAAGATTGCTCTTCATGCAAAAAACTGGGAACTCATAACCCAGGCCAAATGGGTTTTAAATATAGTGTCCCAGGGATACAGATTTCATTTCCACACATTACCAACACCAAACGGGTGGCCAGACCTGCCCCCAAATCAGTGGGCAGAGGCTCAAAAACAAGTACTTTACCTCTTAAACATGAGGGCTATCCAACCGGTACCAGAACAGGAAAAGGGGCAAGGTTTCTGTTCCAGGCTTTTCCTGGTACCCAGAAAAGACAAATCATGGTGTCCAGTTCTGGACCTGTCTACTCTAAACACCTTTCTGGACATTCCAAAATTCAAGATGCTGACTTTTCACCAGTTACGTCCTATGCTAGGCAAAGATGCCTGTTTGGCAACTCTAGATTTAAAAGAATAAATACCAAATAACAGCAGCTCTGGGAAAAACGGTTGGAGTTGACTGTATCAGTCCAAAATATGTATGAAGCCAAATACAAAACGGAGCCAAAAACCAGTCAACTCCAACCGTTTTTCCCAGAGCTGCTGTTATTTGGTATTTATTGTTTTTTTTACTGGGAGTTGCCTTTGGTTCTTTTCTTAGATTTAAAAGAAGCATACCTGCACATCTCAATCAGGGAATCTTGCAGAAGATACCTACGCTTCAAAGCAGGCTACTTGCATTATCAGTTCTCTGCATTGCCCTTTGGCTTGTCTACTGCTCCCAGGGTATTCACAAAGTGCCTGGCTCCAGTAATTGCATTTTGCAGGCAAAGAAATATTCAAATATATCCATACCTGGACGATTGTCTAATTCAGGCAAAAAACCAGGGGATTCTTCTAAATCATCTGGCGTTTGTAAAAAAGGTTCTAACTTGTCTGGGGTACGCCATAAATGAAAAATAAATCACAACTGGTACCCTCTCAACAGATTACATTCCTGGGTGCAAGCTTGAATACAACTGCCCAGATGGCTTTCCTCATGACAGAGAAGCAAATTCATTTGATAACTTACTTCAAACAAGTGGCCACAAAAACCTTGCTATCTGCAAGACAAATACTGCAAGTCTTGGGGTTTGTGGCCTCCTGCATTATTCTATTTCCATATGCAAGACTGCATATGAGGAAACTACAGTGGTACTTAAAAAATATATGGAGTCAACATTGTCACACCTGGAAACAATGATTCCTATCATACCTTGCCTACGCCTGGAGTTCCTATGGTGGGCAGAAGCCTGCCACCAAAACAAGGGACTGCCATTCACACTACCCCTGCCGCCCAAACCCTAACTACAGATTCATCAGACTATGCATGGGGAGCTCACCTGGCAGGGAAGTGCATTCAGGACAAATGGAACCCAAATCAAATGCACCTTCATATCAATCAAAAAGAAATGTTAGCTGTACAGAATGCTTTGACGGCCTTCAAGGACTACATTCTTCCAGGACAACTAATGGTAAAGACAGACAACACTATGGTTATGTGCTACATAAACAAGCAGGGGGTTACAGATTACTACCCCCTCTGCAGACTAGCCATGGCACTGTGGAACACAGCCTTGAGCTACCAAGTGCACCTACAAGCTCAATTCCTGCCAGGAAAATTGAATACACTGGCACACGGACTAAGCAGACATCGCATGGACCCACACGATTGGAAACTGGAACCCCGGATTTTCAACATGTTGACAAACAAATGGGGGAGCCCAGACATAGATCTATTTGCCTCACCCCAGAACTACCAGTTGGACAAATTTTGCACAAGGACTCCCCACAAAAAAGCCTGGAAAGTGGATGCTCTGTCCCTCAGCTGGAAAAACCTACCAGTCTACGCCTTTCCCCCTCTGCCTCTACTCTGCAAAGCTCTGTTAAAAGTCAAACAGGACAAACCAAGAATGATTTTGATTGCTCCAGACTGGCCACACCAGCACTGGTACCTGTTAGATTTTTATTAATATAAGGCTGAAATTAATTCTGTTGTAAATATGCTGAAAGAAAAAGCTTGCTTAAATGCAGAAACAGAGTTTAGTAATATGTGATTAGCAGTCATACTAAATGACCATGGCTTGGAAAATAAGGAACCTGCTGAATGGACATTTTCCCTTACAGACTTAAAAACAGGATGTATGCAAGAGCAAAAATGCAAAATCTGCTTTTAAAGAATGGACAATGACACTGTGGCAATGTGTTTCCTCAAAAATATGTTTTTCTGCATGGAAAACAGGACATGTTTATCAGCATTGGCACAAGAACAGTTGTTCTTATACAAAGATCCAAATAGAATACAGGATGATCACACTGTCAGAACAATGTGTTTCCTCAAAAATATGTTTTTCTGCATAGACAACAGGACACTGTTATCAGCAGTGGCAAAAGAACAGATGTTCTTGTACAAAGATCCAAATAGAATACAGGATGTTCACACTGTCAGAAAAGCTGGTCTCTTACAAGACATTGTTAAACAAGGAAGCTTAGTATTGTTTCTACAGGATGAGCAATTCTCCAAAATAGAATATCAAGAGGAAATGTATATGTTTATGCATGACTAAAAGTGTATATAAAGAGCTGTATAAATCCAGTTATGTTAGAGGTATGGTAAGGACACAAATCCTGAGGTAAATGTTATATCTCTCACATCATCTGTACTATATGAGAAGTAAAGTTGGAACAGTACTTTAAGCTGCAACGTTGTTCCGTTTGGTTTATTATAAAAAGTTATTTGTTACTGCTCTCTAAAGTTGATGCTGCAAAGTATATTCTCTCATCAGTGTATATTCTGCAAGTTTCTGTATGCAACAGACTGTGAATGCAAATATAACCAGACTTTGAATTTTAGCAGAATCCAGCCAGCAAGACTGAGTGTCTTAAGAAGACTTCAAATCCATCCCACAGCAAGCAGCAAGCAAGTAAGCAGAATCAATGTAATTTTTTCAATGGCAAGCTAGCCTGCATTTGAACCTACAATCTGCAATTCAAACACAGGGGGAGTGATGGTAAACCCTGCAGAGGGTCACTTCAGTCAAATTGCAGTAACTAACATTTGTACGTATGTGTAAATCCTAAACAGAAGTATTCCAGTTTATGCAGCTTGCAGTAGTAAAGTTTTTTAGACGTCTAAAATCCGGAGTGAGACTAGTTCAAGAAAGTCGCAGTGCCATAAATTTTCCAAAAAAAGGTGAATGTCCACTTGCACAGCAGTCCGCTGCCTGTTGTGCTTCTCAAGTGACTCTGAAAAATTTCTAGCTATCAGCAACAGCAGCCTGATCACCTGTTTTCTTGCTAACTGGTAAGACTTTTTTCTGTGTCACATATTTAGTATGGATGATGTTAAACAGTTTGTATATTCTTAAGACAGTTTGTATATTCTTACATAGTTTGTATATTCTTAGACAGTTTGTATATTAGATAGTATGGATATTATTTATAATTCATGCAGGAGTAAACCAAACTTTAGTAAATTGCTATGTTGGTATACACAGCATATTAGTAAATGTAAAACCTTATTAGGGCAGGTTGATAGTAAGGCATTATGCAAATGTATTACAATATTTGACTGGTATCTCAAATAAAACCATGTGAAATATGACAAATGTTTATTGTGTGCTTCAGCAAAAACTGCATTTTGTGTATTATGCCATAAAATAATATTGCATCATATTGCTAAAAAAACAGACTGTAAAGACAGATCTGTTCATGATAAAGAATTAACTAAGGGTAAAGTGTTTCCATTACATTGTGATGTTGAACAGTTATGTCCTGTCACCACATGTGAGTCAAATCATTTACTGATAAAACCCCTAGTACATTTTGTTACAAAGGAATGTAGTAAACTTCTAAAAGACAGACATAATGAGTTCAGGAAGCTTAGACAAGTTATACATACATCTTTTCAAAAGTGCATAGGAGTTTCAAATTCAGCAGAACAGCTTACTAAAGAATGTCAGAAAGACCATGCAACATTACAGGAAATTCAACAGCAGTTGCAGGATAAAGGAAATAAATTAGCTGAACTGACAGAGACTGGGAACTTCCTGCATACACAGTTAATCTGTGCAAAATAAATATATTTTATAATATGTTTATGTTTTGAAAATGGTTAAACATACATGGTAGGATGATAGAAACAAATCATTTTTTAAATGTTTTACTTACATTCAGTTAAAGCAAGACATCTATCAGTACTACAGTAAAGTAAAGCATATGAATGCCATTCTTAGCACAGTCAAAAGGTAAACAAAACTGTTCTAGTGTATAAAAATTAAATGAAAATAGTTAATAAGAATAAAGATTTAAATTCACAAGACTGACATGCTTGTATAAAGATATACAGATACAAGACAGACATGCATGTATGTTCTTTTCATCTAGAGTACATTTGTTTACAATACACAAAATCAAAAGGCAGACAACAGCAAATATAAATAATATAAATATAAATGTGTTGGTTAAACTAATATCTATTTTGTTTTTTTACAATTTGTTTATAATTATATAGTAACACCAAACAGTTTAAAGTTCTAAATTTTAAAAAGAAAATCACAGATGGTATTGTTCAAACAGTTTTTGTAAAATTAATGGCGGGACAGTTAAATAGTTAAATAAATAAATAATAAAAAATACTGAAATCCATGTAAGCTAATTGTAATGTAGTATAAATGCATAGTTATGCAAATCACAATCACATTAAAGGAAAAATGCCAAAAAAAATTAACTATAGTTTATAGAATATAAAATGTGAGCTCAGACCTTCCTAGACTGAATGAATAGTTACAAGAAATGTTGGAAAGATAAGATAAACAACAAGACTGATTGCCAGATAAGTAGCTTGAGTTTTTCTAAAGCATCATTGTTATTAAAACATAATTGTTAAAATGTTTACAGACAACACTATTTGGTAATTGTAATAAAATGTCACAATTGTGCATATATGTCACTGATAATCTGTTTGCAAGTAAATGTTAAAAGAAAAAAAACTCAGTTGCATCAAGTACAGCCAGCAAATGGGCTATAGTATACATATAGTTCAAATCAATTGTGCAGGAGGGTGTAAATACCTACTAGAGGTAGTAAACAACAAAAGCTTTATAAAAATGATCAAATCAAATAAAAGTCCATAGTTTGTTAGTAACCTAATAAAATACATGTATAACCAAAGTGTTGGGCTGACATGCATTCTATTCTCACAGCATAAAGCAGATAAACAGTAGTGCAGTACTACAGGGGGAGGGGTATTTTCTCAGTTTTACACTGACTGTATAAGCAGTACTGCACAATGGTCTGAAATAAAGCTACAGAAAAAATAAACAACAAGGGTCTGAAATAAAGCTACAGAAAAAATAACCAACAAGGGTCTGAAATAAAGCTACAGAAAAAAATAAACAACAAGGGTCTGAAATAAAGCTACAGAAAAAATAAACAACAAGGGTCTAAAATAAAGCTACAGGAAAAAAATAGCTCATTCTTTCTTGACAATGCTCTTTTATGGGGGGAAAACAGGTATTAGTGTATTAGAAATACTGGTAAACTGGATTAAACCTGACAGGATAAGATATTTTACAAGTTGTTAATAGCTATCATAATGGTTATTATTGTATTGTTTAGAATTAAATTGTATTTACAAACTGTTAAATTGTAAAGCTATACAAGAGATGGTTTAAAAAACAAGAGATGATTTAAAATTGCTTTATTAAAGCTATAAAGAGAGAATAAAGATATGCAAAATGCATAAATGTTTCTAATAGCAAGAATGGTCACTATTTCAATATGTTTTTGACAAAACAATGTTGGTATAAAAAAGCATGAATATTTTAATTGCTGAGTATGTAGTTTAAAATAACAGGACATATGCATTTGGTGGCAATTCCACTAGATATTTCTAAAGAGACAAACATTTTCCAAGATTTTGCTTAATATTAATGTTATTAAATTTGTAAGATTAGACTAAATGTACTTTATAGTCATTGTATGTACAAATGCAGAAGAATTCAGTACAAATGATAGTCTTTGTATGTACAAATGCAGAAGAAGTCAGTACAAATTAAATGAATGTCTAGCAATAAATATGTGTGAAAAAACATGTTTTAAAAAATGGGTCCAGTATACCTAGTAAATTGAAATGCATAAATAGCAAACAGTCTGTGTAAATACATACTGTACAGGATACATCATAATAAGTTCAAAAGTAATTTGTCAAGTTGTAATATCACTGGTTTTACCCCAGTAAAATAATTGCTTTCAAATATTTGTTATCTAAGCCCAGTTCAGTATTTTACCAAGATGTTAATGAGCAGTTCGAAGACATGATCACAATGTTATGGTTAAAATGACATTGAAACTGTATATTTTCAGAAGTGTATAAATGCTTGCAGAAGCACATGGTTCTAATCTCTTATAGTTAATTCAACAGTTGCAAAGAGTTAATGAAACAGTTCTAAGTCATAAATGAAATTCTATGATTGCAAAAGAATAAATTGATCAAGTTAACCTAAAGCAGACACAGCTCATAACTGATAAAATATTTTCACAGAATGATCTGCAAAAGAAAAAGTTGTTAAATACATTCAGTTTTGGTAGTAATACTTAATATCATTGTATTAACTATGTAAAATTGCATTTTGACTTGTATCAATAGAAGACTATAGGTTTGTTTCTTAATGTGTTTTCTATATAAAATGTTTTGAGTATGTTTAAAAACAGAGGGAATTGTTAGATTTTATTAATATAAGGCTGAATTAATTCTGTTGTAGATATGCTGAAAGAAAAAGCTTGCTTAAATGCAGAAACAGAGTTTAGTAATATGTGATCAGCAGTCATACTAAATGACCATGGCTTGGAAAATAAGGAACCTGCTGAATGGACATTTTCCCTTACAGACTTAAAAACAGGATGTATGCAAGAGCAAAAATGCAAAATCTGCTTTTAAAGAATGAATGGACAATGACACTGTGGCAATGTGTTTCCTCAAAAATATGTTTTTCTGCATGGAAAACAGGACATGTTTATCAGCATTGGCACAAGAACAGATGTTCTTATACAAAGATCCAAATAGAATACAGGATGATCACACTGTCAGAACAATGTGTTTCCTCAAAAATATGTTTTTCTGCATGGACAACAGGACACTGTTGTCAGCATTGGCAAAAGAACAGATGTTCTTGTACAAAGATCCAAATAGAATACAGGATGTTCACACTGTCAGAAAAGCTGGTCTCTTACAAGACATTGTTAAACAAGGAAGCTTAGTATTGTTTCTACAGGATGAGCAATTCTCCAAAATAGAATATCAAGAGGAAATGTATATGTTTATGCATGACTAAAAGTGTATATAAAGAGCTGTATAAATCCAGTTATGTTAGAGGTATGGTAAGGACACAAGTCCTGAGGTAAATGTTATATCTCTCACATCATCTGTACTATATGAGAAGTAAAGTTGGAACAGTACTTTAAGCTGCAACGTTGTTCCGTTTGGTTTATTATAAAAAGTTATTTGTTACTGCTCTCTAAAGTTGATGCTGCAAAGTATATTCTCTCATCAGTGTATATTCTGCAAGTTTCTGTATGCAACAGACTGTGAATGCAAATATAACCAGACTTTGAATTTTAGCAGAATCCAGCCAGCAAGACTGAGTGTCTTAAGAACACTTCAAATCCATCACACCAAGCAGTAAGCAGCTCCATGTAATTTTTTCAGTACCCATTCCTGCACAGTGTGTCACAAATGGGCACCTGCCTCAGACACCTTCTTTGCTGTCTCAGCAGGAGAACCAAATTCTGCACCATCAGCTTCCAACATTGAACCTTGCAGCTTGGCTAATCACTTAAATTCATCCTTAGCATCCCTCAGCAAACCTGTGATGGATGTCATCTTGGAGGCGAGAAGACCTAGTACTAGAAAATCTTATGCTGACAAATGGAAAAGATTCTGTGCCTGGAACCAGTCTTTAGGGATGAGCACAGCAGCGCCCAATTTACCTCAGATTTTGCAATACTTAACTGAGATGCTTCACAAGGGCCTGTCTTTTTCCTCTATTAAAATCCATGCTTCAGCTATTTCAGCTCACTATAACACAAAACCACCCATCTTTTCTCATCCCCTGCTCAGGCAGTATCTCAGAGGGGCAAAGAACTTGAGACCAACCAGGAGAGCTCCTACCCCTGCATGGGACCTTAACTTTGTTTTGGAGAAACTCACTCTACCTCCTTTCGAGCCAGCTGCTACTGCAGACTTAAAATTTCTTTATTGGAAAACAGCCTTCCTTTTAACAACCACTTCAGCTAGAAGGATATCTGAATTACAGGCCCTTATGGCTGTGGAGCCTTTCATCATCTTTCATGCGGACAGGGTATCGCTGAGGACCAATCCATCCTTCATGCCCAAGGTGGTTTCCACTGTGGCTCTTAATCAGTCCATTCATCTGTAAACCTTCTTTCCCAGTCCATAGAACAAAGGGGAATGGATTCTGCATTCCTTGGATGTGCACAGACAACTTAGATTCTACTTGGACCGAACTAAATTTCAAAGAAAATCTGAACAATTGCTAGTAGCATTTGCTGCTGGGGCAGAGGGGAAGGCTATTTCAAAACAAACCATTTCTAAATGGATAAGCCATTGCATTTATTTCTGCTATAAGCACCATGAAAACCTATCCCCCAGGGGATCAGACCTCGCTCCACCAGGGCTGCATCTACCTCTACAGCCTTTCTCAGAGGTGTTCCTACCAGGGATATTCTAGAAGCTGCTGCCTGGATTTCTGTACATACTTTCACAAAGCATTACCATTTACCAATTTTCTCTAAATCCAGAGCTGGCTTTGCCACTGCTGTCTTGCAGGGCCTTATAGCTGGTCCTAATGCTGTATAAATTCCTCTTCCCAACCATAGGTTTGGGAATCTACCCAAATGTAATGACTGCAACAGTGAAACACGAAGAACATAGTACAGTTGTGTACACTTACCATAAATGTAGTAGCTTCCACTACTCTTTCCCATAGCTATGTGGGCTCTGTATTTCATCCATTTGGTTATCCACCTCAGAATATATGGATCTGCTTGTAAGGCATTTTGCTTCTCTGTGATACCAGCTTGAGGTGTGGTGTCAAATGCTTTGGCCAGGGTCAGATAGGGTGTGTGAACAAAATAACCACTGTCAACAGCTTGTATGACCTTCTCAAAGAAATGTATTAAACTGAGTAGGCAAGATCAACTGGCACAGAGTATCAGGTGTAGCATATGACAGAAGAATGCCAAAGAAGCTGAAAAGTAAGGTGTACAAATCACTGGTGCAACCAGTACTGCTATATGATGCAGAAACGTAGGTAGTAAGAGGTAATGAGAAAGTGAAGTGTCTGAGATGGATGGTAGGATGGAAACTGTGGGACAGATAAAGAAATGAGGGCATAAGAGCAGAAGCAAAA
This sequence comes from Protopterus annectens, assembly GCF_019279795.1. Lineage (NCBI taxonomy): Eukaryota > Metazoa > Chordata > Ceratodontiformes > Protopteridae > Protopterus > Protopterus annectens. Next base: position 377,237,432 of record NC_056726.1, on the reverse strand, counting down.
GTAGCTCCAGTTGCAGAAAAGGTCAAAGAGAACAGATTATGGTGGTTCGGGTACATGTGCAGAAAAGCACACAGTCTGGTTAAGAAGATTTGGGACAGACAGGAAGAAGGCAAGAGGAAACGAGAGCATCCAGCAAAAGAGGTGGATAGTTTGTCTGCGAAAAGACCTGTGACAGGCAGGCATGGGTGTCAAAGAAGGTATGAGAGTGGCATTGAATAGAGAGAGATGGCGACACCCTGACCCCATGTAGGAAATGAGAAAAAAGGGGGTTGATGATGATAAGGCAGGATCACCCTTTGATAAAGCGTGTAACAGCACTTTTTCCTGGTCAAGTCAGCTGTCTAGCAGAAAAGCTCAGACAATGTTTACTGATAAGTGATTTGGCAGTCAGTTGATGGCAGATCTTATTTTTTTGCCACTGGGGAAAGCCTCGCTATGACGTCTTTGCATTTCTGACCAATGCCAAATGCAGCAGCTACTTCTGCTCCTTTCCCCCTGCTGAGGAAGACACCTCTCCAGATGCTGAGGTACAACAGTGACCTCTTGGTCTTCTTTACTCTCCCCAATTTCCCAGTATAATGAAATTTCTACAGAAAACCAGACAAGTATGACGTCCAGTGCTACGACCTCATTTTCTAGGGAAACTTGTTTTCCACAGACACCTAAAGGATCTCTCGTCTGCTCTATCTGGCGAGCCTTATCCAGACATTTAGTCCCTCAGGCAACTCCCATGTTTTTTCTAGTCCCAGTGATAACCAGACCCCCAGCTTACCCTCCCAAGATGGTCCAGATCCTCACAGGTGCCCAGAAGCCTTCCATCAAAGAAGTGTACAGATGCAAGTGGGCATGATTTCGGACTCGGTCCCTTCTCAGCTCTGACCTTGGTAGTTTTGTGCAAACATTTTGGTCATGGTTGCAGCATAAGCTACATTTATCACACTTTTCAGATTTTCACTGGGGTCTTCATTCTTTCTCATTGGCAACTTTTAAAGTTTGGAAGGCCTGGGTGTCTTCCTTTTGAGATCACCACTTAGGGAACCTGTTCCCATTTGGGACCTGAATTTCATGTTGGAAAGTTTGACATAAACCTTTTCTGCTGGTTCAGAAAGGGGTAAAGTTCCTGTCTTGGAAATATTTTTTTCTGGTAACAGTTACTAAAGCAGAAAGGGTTCCAGAACTTCTGGCCATTTCTTTCAAACCTCCATATATTATTTTCCATAAAAATCATGTGCATTTACTCACTAACTCTACCTTCATGCCTATAGTAGCCATGAAACTTGCCCCTAACCAGTCTACTAATCTACCAGTATTCTTCTCACAGTACTCCCAACAGAGGGGAGTTTTTTGTCTGGATGTACACCACCATCTAAGGTTTCATCTCAAAACACTAATGATATCAAAAAGGATGATCACTTTTTTGTTTCCTTTGCAGCAGGCAAAGCAGGTCATAAAGTGTCGAAGGTTATATTGTCACGGTGGTCTTCAGATAGTGTTAAGTATAACAAAATTCTGTCAAATGTACCAGATGCTCATTATTACTACCTACTCAATTCTTCAACATGGGCTTCTCTATGCAACTTCATAACGTACTGTAAGGCGGATGTGATCTCAAGTCCATAACACCCTTTTGGACTGCAATGCTTTGTGATAGTGTGTCATGATACCAACAAAGAGAGGAAGCTGGAAACTCTATCCTTATCTTCAAGTGAATGGATTGGGTGATATAAGATCCAAAAGTTATGTACTTAACATAATGTTAGATCTGATGTTGTCGGTCTTCACTTAATCCTTTACTGTGGGCTCTTTTCCAAGCATCGGAACCAACACTGCTGTTGTTCCAGCTTGCGCCTTTCAAAACTCTCGAGCTAAGCTCTACCCACACTGCTCCTCACCAAATTACCTGAGATCTCTAGTGCCAGACAGGTTCTGTCTGATCTCTCGAGCGATAGCTAATCATTTAAAACTGTAAGTTAGATTTTCCTATTTTCTTATATTCTGTCTGTCATCCCTAATATCTTTACTACCCACTCCTCCTTTTGATAGTTTGTTTGTGCATGCATGTGTTTTTTCTCTTTTACCATTAGGTAGTCTTCTTAAGTACCATTGTTGATAGTTTTTCCCTTTACCTTCGGGTAATTTTAAATACCATTGTTGGTATTTCCTTGCCTCACGGCAAGAGGTTCACCAGTTTGATCCTCTGCTGGGGTGCCTTCTGTGTGGAGTCTGCATGTCCTCCCTGTGATTGCGTGGGTTTCCTTCAGGTGTTCCAATTTCCTCCCACATCCCAAAGACATGCTATAGGTGGATTGGATACTCTAAATTGGCACTAGGTGTGAGTGCGTGTGCCTTCCTTGGAAGGTTGGGCGCCGTGCTGGCAACTCAACACTGTAAAGCTCCACTGCCAATCATGAGCAAACAGGTGATCCGCCGTGGCGATCCCTAACAGGGAAAAGCTGAAAGAAGATTGTTGGTATTTCCTTCTTGCTCTTTCCCCTTTACTTAAAAAAAAAAAACAAAAAAACAAAGCCCTGTCTTTTTTCCTAGTACAACTGTGTGTGTATGTCTTGTTGTTTTGTAATGGCTGACAAAACTGCCAAAGGCACTTGGTTTTGAGAGAAGATGCCAAATTCAGATGAACACACTCTTTGTGTACATTGTGTTGGTGTGGTCCATCTACAAGAGGACTGTGCAGTCTGCCACAGTTTCAGCCACAGAACTCTGATTGATGGTAAAAACAATTTTGAAAGGTTATCTCAAGTCAGACTTTGAGGCCTTATCTGGTCCAAAAACTGAAGCAGGTTTGTCGTCTTCTTCCTCCTCTTCCAAACCAAAGAAACTAAGTCAGTTCCATCATGCTCTTTGAAACCATCCAGAATAATGGCCAGTGGTGCCAACGGTCTCCTGGGAACTGGAGAGGCAAAATATTCAGTCCTCTGTGTCATCACTGCCTGTCTCTGCACCAACTTCTTTGGCACCAATGCCTTCAATACCCATATCGGTGCAGACTGCATCAGTACTGACATCGATTAAAGATACTTCCCCTTCGGTACCAACTAAGCATATGCAACCGAAGAACCCTTCACTTAAAATTTGACCACGCACCACATACTCCCCCCTCAGTAGATCCCTTTTTGAAGAGACATTCACAAAAACCTCCATCAGCTTCCTCAATTCAATCTTCCAAGAGTTTGTCCGAATCTGATATTATGACATTGGTGGATCAGCTCCTTATGGCGAGGGGATTGCCTGCTTCCACAGTTCCTAGCATTGTTAGCTCTGGAACCTTACCTTCTTCCACACCTCAACCTATATTCCTCCTTCGACAATAGCTGAGATTTCGGAGCCCCTGGTACCGACTTTCCCAGCTTCAACTGTTTCGGTGCCAGTTAGAGCTCCATCTCCGGCACTGATAGCTACCTTGAGTTCTTCGGGTGTGTTGAAACTGGATACCTCCAAGGGTCGGGGCTTCATTGCCAGTTTCGAGGTGCAGAGTTCAACTTCGATACTTTTGGAGCCCTCCATGCCCCTCAGTGTTTTGGCATATGTAAGCTCAACCCTGGCTTCGGCTTTGAGGGCTGCCTCCTTGGTGCGGGCTGGGACCACGCTTCAGAAGGAGTCTATTTCTGGTCTGGGCTCCCATCTCTCTACAGGGTGCCTGCCTTCCAGGACATGAGGGCCTTGTCCATTGTGGGCAAACAGTCTATGCCTTCCCTGTTGGGCCAAACATCTAGTCCATCTCCTCGAGCTTCCTTCAGTCTCTTCCCTGGGACAGAGAGCACAAAGGTTTCAGGATTAAACCACATTGGTTATGTCATCTTCGGATATCTCTCTGGAACACCCCACTGAAGAGGTAACTTTGAAGAGAAAGTGCAAGAGGAAGTACTTGGACTCCCCTGAAGAGTCCTTCACAGAAGATACCAATTTTGATGAGGGGGATGGTTCCCATAAGTCTCCCCCTGAAGATGTTTCCTTCGGGGACATCCTAGAAATTCTTAAAAAGAGGGGTGACTGGACTACCCTCCAGCCTTCCTCAGAGGAACTGGTAGCCCTCTACCTCATGGATCTCTCCACCTGCAGCTGATCTTAAGTTCACCGCTCAGTGGGCTTGGAAGTTACCTGACTCTATGGAGCTGATCCCAAGGAGACCTGACCGTATCCTTTCTGCCCCTCGAGACCAGCAACACTGGGCCAAAGGAATTCCTATGGACGCCATGGTGGTAGCAGCAGCCACCAAGAAGGAACATGCTGACAAAAGTCATACTATCCATCCTCCTAACAAAGAGTGTAGGACAATGGATATTTTTAGGAAGTTCAAATACACTTCATCGACCTTAGCACTCAGATCCTTGAATTACATGGCACATTTTACCAGGCTTCAAAGAGATGTCATTAAAGAGCTTTCAGTTACTCTTTTAGGAGTAGTAGCTTCCAAAATTTGAGACCCATCAGCTTGCCACCCTAGAATCTATCTCCAACTCGTCCATGAGGCTAATTGCTCATGCTGCCAAAGGGATGACAAGAGCATCGGGTTCAGGCATAGCAATCAGGAGCCATGCCTGGATGCAGTTATGTGATTTCGCGGAGCCATTTGTCTTCTTTCATCAATGCTCCGTTTGACAGAACTTCCTTATTTGGTCCCAAAGTTAAAGAGAATCTAGCCAGATGTGAGAAAGATGGGAAGACCCTTTCTGCCATGGGCGTACGCTTCTCCCCTCCTCAGCAGCCTTATTCCAGGAACCAGATAAGTTCAAAAAGACCCAAGGACCTTTCCAGGACTCGTGTGGCAATGACTTCCCCTGGGACAGAGGAGGGAGTAATAATGGAAGATGCCGTCCAAGAGGCAGAAATGGTCTGCAGAATCAGGGTTCCAGGGACTCCTTCCCTGGCAACTCCCATCAGCTCTCCTGAAAGGAGGCCTGATTGCCTTCCTCTGGAGACAGTTGTGGGACAATTATCCCTGCACTATTCTGCTTGACTAAGGATAACAATGGACAAGTGGGTGCAGAGGAGTATTACCAGAGGTTACAACATCCCCTTTTCAGAAGAAGTAGAAAGACTAAGAAGAAACCCGGATGTTCCACCCAGCCACAGGGTGCAGCAGTCTTAGAAATTCAAAAACTGCTCGACAAAAGAGTCATCCAAGCAGTCCCACCAGACCAGAGAGGATCCAGAATTTACTCAAGATTCTTTTTAGTGCCAAAGAAAACAGGGGACTGCAGACTGTTTTGGATCTCAGTCAGTTGAACAAATCAGTTCAACAAACCAAATTCCTGATGGTCTTGGTTTAGTTTGTACTTCCCATTCTTGGAAAAAGATGATTGGATGTAGTCAGTAAAACGTCAGGATGCGTATTACCATATAAAAATGGACAAGTGGTCCAGGAGATTCCTGTGCTTCCATCTGGGAACCAGTCACTATCAGGTCAGGGCACTGCCCTTTGGTCTCATCACACCCCCCAAAGTGTTCACCAAATGCTTGGCAGTGGTAGCAGCTCACTTCAGACTGCTAGGATTCCAAGTGTTTCCATATCGAGGTGACTGGCTCCTTACCGCTCCCACCAGGCTTCAACTCATTAAGGCATGAGATTATACTCTTCTTCTTTGTTCCAGTTTAGAAATCAGTATAAACTACGAAAAGTCCCATCTAGAACCATCCCAACAGCTGGAGTTCATTGGAGCTATGTTTGGCACAATCACCGGCCTTGTGTCACTTCCCCTAGAAAGACTCCAAAGGATCAGATCACAAGTAAGCCAGATCATTCACAGCAAGAAAGTATCAGCAAGACTCATTCTACAGGCTCTAGGGTCAATGCCAGCCCCTGTCACTCTAGTTCCCCTGGCCAGATATCACATGCGAATTCTTTCCTGGCTTCTGGCCTCCCAGTGGTCCTTATTGACTCAGCCAATGTCTCATCTGGTTATGATCATCAATCGATGCAAAGAATACCCGAGTTGGTGACTCCACTCCAAACAAATTTTGTTGGGCTGTCCATTTATATTTGTGGTAGGCCAGAATGATACACTGGACCAGGGAGGTGAGAGAGGAATGCCTGGCAATCGTGGAAACTGGAGAAGCCATGCAGTGAGCTTGGGATGCTGCAGATTCAGATGAAACACTCCCTCTGGGTGGAACAATAGGTCTGGAGCTGGGTCCAGTATCTAGGGTTTCCGAAGTAGAGGAGGCCATAGGAAGGGAAACCAAAGGCCAGAATGGGGTGATGAGGATTATTCTGTTCTTCAACCTGTTGCCTTTCTTTAGAAACTGACACATTAGTGGAAATGGAAGAAAAGCGTACAATAGACAGGGGGTCCAATCGTAATGGACCCCCAGTGGGGGTATAAGGGCAAAGTAACTGCTGAATTTGTTGTTCAGAAGGGAGGCGAAGATGTCACATCAAAATTGGCCCCAAAGGCGGAATATCTTTTCTGCCACCACTGGACTGAAAGACCACTCTTGAGGCATGAGGATGGATCTGCTCAGTTTGTCTGCAATCACATTGAAGCTCCCCGGAATGTGCATTGCTATTAGAAAGCAGTTGAAGGAAATTGCCTGTTGCCATACCCTGAGCTCTTCTCGACAATTGGCTCTCCTTGCTTGTTGATGTACCAGACTACTGACATAATATCCGTTTGAACTGTAATCGTTCCCAAGGGGAGGGTATCTTGAAATGCTTGCAACACCAAAAGCACTGCCCTCATCTCTAGATCATTAATATGCAATTTGGCCTCCAGCTGGGACCAAATGCCTTTGAATGTCTTTCCCAGATAATGCCCCCTTCACCATATCTGGGACACGTCCATGCTGATGAGGTCAATGGACTCAGATCATGAAGATTTAATTTTATGTTAATGTTTACTATCACAATTTTGAAGCCTACATAATCCTTGGACCATAATATTAAAAGTCTACAATGCAGAAGACCACAATGTCTAAATATCTTGAATACACAGTCACCCTACCAGTGTAAGCCCCGGATTGAGTGCTAACATGGGTCCTGCAGGTAGGCAAGTCCAAGCCTTCAGTATTGTGGTCTTTCAATATTTTGGTCTAGGGATTATGATTTTCAGCATTCTGATAGTAAACTTGTGGTAAGTGCATAACTTTCATATTCTTAGTTCTTATCTGTTAGACAGCTGTGTGCGTATAGTGGTATGATATAATAGTGACTGTTTTCATTTAGCTTAGTATGTTAGCATGACCTAGGACAGCAGGTGAACCCAAAACGTAGTTCATGACTGCAAATCTACAGGAATCCAAGTGCTGCTGAGGGTGCCTTACTCATACTATGTGGGTTTTGCATGTGGCTTCCTTTTAGAGAATTAATATGCTGTGATAGTTCAGTATATGCTTTGTATTTTGGAGTTAAACTTATACTTTCTTTAGAATGCAGTTCTACTGCCTGCTGTGGATGCTTAACATATGAAGCTTTGATGATTAAACATTTTTTTCTGATGACCAGCTTGAGTATGGATGTAACTATATGGATTCTGTGTTGTTATTCCTGTCCATATGGGCTCTGTTGTATTTTTACTGCATTAAATATGAAATAATAGTTAAAATAAATGGAATCCTTCCACAGCCTGTAGTAGAAAACCATGTGACTACATTGCAAAACCCTTCTTTAATAGATGTCTAGAATAGTGTTGGGTTGTGAGAAATATGAAGAATGTAGTCCTTTGTCTTACACACCCATTTCAAAATAGTAAGTTTCCAGAGTGGTGTGGCCAAGACAAGGAAATTTTCTTGTTCAGCTTGACATTTCTTAACTAATTTATTTGTGTTTTATGAGTGCCCAGCTATATTTAAAGATGAATTCTTCCAACACTTTGGTGTTCAATGCGTGTTCAGTGCAAAAATGCAGTGTCCCGTGTTAATGATTGCATTTTCTTGACCATATTTGCTGTGGTTAGGAATTTCATGTGTAACCTCTTTAACGGTTAGCATTGCCGCCTCACAGCAAGAGATTATCCGGTTCGATCCTCTGTTGGGATGCCTTTTGTGTAGAGTCTGCATGTCCTCCCTGTGGTTGCATGGGTTTCCCCTGGGTGCGCCGGTTTCCTCCCACATCCAAAAGTCATGCTGTAGGTGGATTGGACACTCTACATTGGTCCTAGGTGTGAGTGCGTGTGTGTGTGCCTTCTGTGGAAGGTTGGGTGCCAGCCTGGCAACTCGACACTGTAAAACTCCACTGCCAATCATGAGCAGACAGGTGTTCTGCTGTGGTGACCCCTAAAAGCCAAAAGATGAAAAAGAACCTCTTGAGAAACACTGGAGATAGAAAAATATAGGAGTGTAGGGTTAGAGCCTCTTGTGTGGGTGGGGAGCTGGGCTTTCTTTCCTACATTCTGTTTTTTTTTTGTGTGTGTATGTATTTTTTTGTATTAAAACCATATTATTGACACTGTGACTACTGCTGACGTATCAGGTGTTGAGAAATGAGTCATTTGATATTTGTGCCCTGCTTCTGTAGTATTTTAAAATTATGCTTGAATATGGCATTTCCTTAAGTTTTATTTTCCAGTGATCCAGTTTTGGTACACAACCAGTTCTGACTTTTGCTTTATTTACCAGGAATTGGTTGCTTAGAGCAGACAATGTAAGCCACATGTACTCTTCTTACATTATATCAGAAAGTGTAGTCATGTACCAAAATAATTTTCTTAAGCTGTAGTCGTTGAAGCATAGTTTAGTGGATATGGTTATAACATTGTGTAAAAGTTGCATCATATAATCTTGTCTGATTCCTAGTCTCTTTATGACTTAACATGTCACTTATCTGGAGCAAAGCACCCAGGTCACCCCCTTAGAAATGTGTTATTCTATCATATGGAGCTCTCTAGTTAACAGAGGATAATGTAAAAAATAAATAAATAAATAAAATAAAATCTAGTCTTTTCATTTTTTTCCAGAGACCATCTCAGCATTGAGATCAACATGTCTATTTATGCAACAGGGTACCGCTGCATTTTAAGTTTGCTCTGCATCATAGTGTCCTTGTGCCAAGGACTACTGCCTGATTCTTTTCTGCATCATGACTATTGTATCATTGGTGCAGGGCCTGCAGGACTACAGATGGCCTACTTCCTTCACCACTCCCAGAGAGACTATCTCGTCTTAGAACGCAACAATATTTCAGGAAGCTTTTTTCTTCATTACCCTCGTCATCGTAAGCTAATAAGTATCAACAAGCGATACACAGGCAAAGTGAACAGAGAGTTTAATCTACGGCATGACTGGAACTCTTTGCTGAGTCATGACGAAAGGCTTCTCTATCGTCACTACTCCAGGGATTTCTTCCCACATGCTGATACCATGGTGCACTACCTAAATAACTATTCAAGAATTCTTGATTTGAAGGTACAGTACAATACTGATGTAACACATGTTCAGCTGGAGAAAGATCCCCAGGCTTGGAATGGGCACTACTTTTTCCTTACTGACCAAAGAGAAAAATATTACCGATGCAGGTATGGTAGGTTATTTCATTGTTTTTGCTTTTACAACCATGAAACAGTATTACCTTGCTTCAAAGTTTGAAATATTCCACAAAGTAATCTGTCCTTTTGGTATATTTTGTCCATTAGTTTGTTGCCCAGGTTTGACATTGTTATATAGCTGTTTCATGAAAGTAAGAGAAATGGAGGCTAAATTGTGCAACATAATATTTTAAGTGTTCTCTTGTTCTGTCCCTCCTGTTTTAGACATTTTTTATAGGCATGTTATCATCCCTTTTCCTTGGGTCCCCAGTGCAGTGACATTTGACCGATACATCTCCCCTGTCTTTGGGGTTTTGATGATCATTGAGGGGATATACTCCATGAGCTCCAGATTATTTTTCGGCTAATTGAAGACGCATACTCTGGCATTATAGTGAGAAGACCACATGTTTCCATGCATACCATATAAGCTGATGCTTAGGACACCTCAAGATTGTACCACTTCTCTCTACCAGGACTGTCCATTCACCAGCCTTAACCAGTGTTAAAACAATGGTAGATGCTTGCAGCCTGCTCCTCTGGCATAGTGAGACAAATTCAAGACTGCAGCCTAGGTGACTGGAGTTCATTAGCAGCTCAGCTGCCTGATGGATGTGATATGGGGAGGAGAGGAGTGATGCAACTTTATCGGCTAACCTGTCCTCAGTAGGAAGATGTGGACCTGCATGCTAGGAAAAAACAAAGAAGCAGCTTGATGGAGACAACACGGGTTTAATAAATAGATTATCCGTAAAACCAAAAGTACAGGTTTTCGTCCCGCCAAGATGTACCGGAACTTCATCAGATACATTCAATAAAAATAAAACACGCCTTTGAGTAATGTAAAATTCAGTCATAAATTCAGATAAATCACACACCCCTTTTCTACAGCCAGTCAGGAATCGGCCTCATGACACCCCCCCCACAAACACACAACACGGTTTCTACCCCCCCCCCCCCACACACACACACACACACACACACACACACACACACACACAACACGGTTCCTACTCCCAAAAGCAACTTGTTTCTAATTTGAATGTGCACAGTAAATAAAACCACATCCTAAAACATTGTGTATCCGTGTTGCATCTTTATATTTAAAAGACAACATAAACCTCATACATGCTTTCAATTTAAGTAGGCATACTAATGATTCTGTTTCATTTAAACCTGGCCATGTCTGTGCTCCAGGTCGCAGCTGCCAATAGAGTTCTGCTTTTTCAAGCAGAAGAGGCCATGCACCACCTCTACCCGAAACCTGAGATGTTTCTAAAACAATAAACTTAAATGTATGTTCATTATAAGCATTTGTCTGTCTAGCTAATGCATTGGTTAGTTTATTGTTGCAGATATCACATAAATGTTTGCTTATCTTACACTTCAACTTACGCTCTGTCTTGCCTATGTAAAAACATGGGCAAGACTGACACAATGCACCATAAACCACTCTCGTGGAACTGCAATCAAGTTTGCCATACATGGCAATGCTTTGATTATTAATTACAACCTGTTCTATATCCAAAATGTGTTTGCAAAAGGTACAGGCTCCACATTTTTTCATATATCCTACATTCTTATTCTTCTTAGAATGCTCTATTATCTGCTTGAAATTGCAGTCTTTTCTTTGTAGTAGGATGGGTTTATCTCCCATTTTTTCTCTTGCTTTTGCGAGTAGGAACCGTGTTCTGTGGGTGTGTGTCATGAGGCCGATTACTGACTGGCTGTAGAAAAGGGGTGTGTGATGTGTTTGACTTTGACTGGATTTTACATTACTCAAAGGCATGTTTTATTTTTATTGAATGTGTCTAATGAAGTTCCGGTATATCTTGGGATGAAATCCTGTACTGTTGGTTTTACGGATAATCTATTTATTAAACCTGTGTTGTCTTCATCAGGCTGCTTCTTTGTTTTTTCAGTTTGTGGTGATTTATTGTCACCTGCATGCTAGGGCACATATTCCAATTAGTTGTATCCCCAGTGGAGACTAGACACCCCACAGGCACACTAGTTTCAAGGGGAGAAGGGTTGCTTTACTTGCAGAAATGACATGACCTTTCAGATACCCATTGCATACTGAGCCCTACCAAAAAAATAAAAAATCCTGACTGATGGCTTTCCAAATAACCCCTTTTGGTTGGGTCTCAACCCACTGTATGGAGAAACATTGGTCAGTTAACTGAGAGAAGGCCTGTCAGGAGCAAAACATATTAAAAAAAGGGGAAAGAGAGCTTGCTTATTCTCCAACCCCCCCCCCCCACATGTTCCTTCAAATATCCTCCGTTTCCATGTTTGATTCATTATCACTTGAAGTATATACCTTGACAACTTGAATCCCATTTCTATTAATCTGTATGAAGCCTGTTCAAGTCTGGCCTAAGCATATTGAAAAAGTTCAACATCTAAATAATGTATCACCTAATTTCAGTTTGCCTTAGATATATGAATTTATACTTCACTACTGTGCAGTTTACTGTGATACAGGCTATGGGAATTCCTGTTGCTATATCTTTTGCTAGATTAGATTTTTTGGAAGGAAATATTCCCGTGGAACATTCCCTTGTTGCTAATATTTATGTATTATACATGTGGTGTAGTTTACATTCTTCTTGTGCATAAGAGATGCTTACATTCAGCTGTTTGTATTTTTTATATCTATAACAATGTCCAAATTCTGATGTCCAGTAATGATGCCTGTATTCTATAGTCTATTCTGTTGTATTCTTGTAAAAATTTCAATATTCTTTTTTTGTCTACTTTATTTGTTGTGTTTGCATAATTGGCCCACCTTGTCATTGAAAAGGTCCCATGAGACAGTTCACTTAGTTAACAAAATAAAAGAACGATAAAATAAATCCTTTGTTATAGGAGTTGCAGCTGGGACTTAGTGATTTGCTAGCATTTCTGTATTCAGTTAAGTGCTATGATGTATTTTCCAGCTTGTCTTTCCTGTCTTTTTGAGCTGCTTTTAATAACATAAATTTGTGAACTTTTTATTAAACCATGGCTGAAAAAAAATTAGCTTTACCAGTTGTGATGTTACCATAGAGTAACGTGAGCTGTGTCTGTAGACTTCAAAGGGGCACCATCCTGTATGTGTCACAGTGCGCCCATTAAAGTCTATGGACACAACAGATATGCTCTTCCTTTGCCTGTGTCGCTGAGGTTAAACTTCCTTATTTTTTTAAGTAAAAGTGCAAGGAAAATGCAAAGTTTACAGTTAATTTTAAATATGAAGATGATGATCCAAATATTTTCTGATGGGGAAAATGCTGTTCTGACGTTTGTGTGCTATTGTGCAAAGGTAGGCTTAGAAATGTCAGCAAATCACTTTAAGTAATAACTAGAACTCAGTTAAGAGACTCCGTCTGTGCCATTAATCATAACAGCTATGTCAGTAGTCCAAATTAAAAAAACAAATCTGCACTAGTCCCTCATAGGTCCTCTGTAAGAGCACCTGCCAGGTATTTCTTCTGGAAAAAAATGGCTAGCACAGTGTTGTCCTCTTAACTAGCAACTTTGTGGGGGCCCACCATCAAAATGATGCTCTATCCCATTAGCTGGTTCATTTTTTTAAATTGTACGAGCAAAGCCTTACTTTCCACAGACCTAGAGTTTTATAGTAGTAGAAATACAATTTTTCTGGAGTACTCGTTCCTAAATTTTATCATGATGTACTTTTGTCCAAAAATACACAGCTGACTGACATCTGCCATGCTGTCTCTGTTCAGGAGGCTAATTAGATATTATTATTATTATTATTATTATTATTATTATTATTATTATTATCATCAATAGGAATTTTATTAACAGTGTTATAACATCTCCACACCCATAATCAAAAAGTAATATGGAATAATTAAAAATGAAGCTGTAACAAACAAAAGCAAAAAAAATTAACAAAACGGAACAACTATTTTTGCTTTTTTGTTTGTTACTGCTTCATTTTTAACTCCAGAACTATAAAACATTCAATACCTTTAGGTTAAGTTATCCCATGCAGATAAAAAGATGTAACAGTAGGTATTCAGATTATGAAAATCAGGGTCAGATTTTAAAACAGAATATAACCTATTACTATAGACATGCACAAAATGTAGATAAGTCCATAGATAACTGCTGCCCGTATTAGAAAATAAAAGCTGTGACCATCATTTGAACATACAAGAGCCATTTCCATTTCTCAAAAAGAGTATTGGTTCTTAAGGTGTAATCCCTAGAATCCAGAACTGCAGATTTGCTGGGGATAGGATGGTCTTTCTTAAGGCATATTGTGCTGCAGAAGGTACTCTTGACCAAATGGAAGTGGATTATTGACATAATGAGAGTCCGTTTATATAGTCTGCATTCTGCCCGCCATATCTCCATTTGCTATTTTCTTGACCTCTCTTTTGTAATTGAGCTGGGGTAAATTGCAAGAGGTGCAGCTTCTTAACATGTGTGTAAAAATGGAGATAGAGGCCCTTCTAGAGGACACAGTAGATATCTCCTAAATGAGAGTCCAATATGTTTAACCATGGTATGACTGCAGCCGTCTGTGTTTGTGAAATAGTAGATAAAATATGCAGGGTTAGTGTAAGCTGAGCTTTGATTGGTTTCACCCATCTTTGCAAGGGACGTAGCATCTATTCATCTTAGTACTTAAACTACATAATTACAAATATTGCCACCTTGGCAAGTGCAGGTTTGTGACATTGCACTTTGTAGTCAGCCATTGTTTATGGGCCCCTATCATTGAATGACCAAAAAAAAAAAATGGTCAAAAAGATAAAACTACCTTGAAACCATTCCTACCATAGTATTAATTTGCTGTCTTTTTTAACTTTTCGGTTTTCCCAGATATGATCCCATATATATGATTCATTTGTAAGATGTCCCACGTGCACCATCTTGGTCCTTAATTTAATTTCTTTTTGTGGCCACACGGATCCCATACTTTTCTTCTTTCTGGAATAGAAAAGTGTTAAGTTGTTAGGACGTTAAATATAATCCTAGAATAACCCATAAAGGGTGAGGCTTTGTCTGTGCAGAGGCCAACTGGGTGAAGTCCAAGGCAATAGCATATTGTAACAGGTCTTGTAGTCCAAGCCTAACAGACTTTTTATGTACCATTAATTTTTTCCTTGCTAGTTTTAGATGGGAGTTGTTCCAGACAAATGCCAGTGTCATTTTCCTCTAATTTCTATGTTAAGAGTTGCTGTACAAGCCCTGGTATTCATTGTGAATGGAAAAGAAATGTTGGTAAAATGAGCATCTTTACTGCAGAAGTTTGGGCAAGAATGGGAAGTCTAATGGAGTCCTAATGGAAGCACAGCCAACAAACTTTTACTAACAATCCATGAGTGAGGTCAAGTTGTAAGTTCTGATATTGATAAATTGGTTGGTGACTTGAATACCTAAACAACTTTATGTGTTGGTCCACTTAATTGTATTTTGACTCGTACTGTTTTTCCAATGCTAGACAAGAAAGTATTCAGAGGAAACAAAACTATTTTATTCCACTTTACTGTAAGTGCTGGTATCCTTTCAAATTTACTGAAGGTTTGTAAAATTTCAGGGAAGTGTTGGAGCAGGTTTGTCAGCCAGAGTGTACAGTCTTTAGCAAACCAGATATCTCTGTATGTGTTTGATTCTTGTATTGAGAGCTCCCATTGCTTGCATTTGTGCCTAATGTAGAGGCTGAAGACCTGAATTGCAATAACAAAGAGAAGTGGTAAAAATGTGCAGTCTTTTCAAGTTCCTGTAAATAATTTGACTGGCTCTGAAGCCATACTGTTCATTATGATCTTAGTCAGTCATGTTATGAAAGAATGTGGGAGCCCAAAATAATTTAGGATCTACCATAGATAGTCCCAGAAGAGGGAATTGAAGCCTTACTGGAGGCTATAAAGATGGCTTCTGCTGGAGTTTGGATTCATTGGCTGATCTGCTGAATGTTATAAAAAGCCTAGATATCCCTGGTATACCTTATCAGTTTGCAACAAATCCCTGCCTGGTGTTCCTTATTTTAGCTAATATCTTGATTTCAAATGTATTCAACAGAATAGACCCTTATTTTTCTAGCTCCAGGAAATCCTTACCTTTTTTGGGGGAAGGTAACTATATTTGCTATCCTCACTTCGTAAAGTAATATCTGCTGAACTTTTCTTTCTTACGAGATATATTTTCTGCTTTGAATGTTTTAAATACTTCAGTGGGAATACCCTCAGATCCTGGAGATTTTCCTAAATTAAGTCTCCTGACTGCCTGATTGATTTCCCCAAGGTTACTTCTTTGTCTAATGCTTGAGCATATCAGTCATTTAATTTAGGCCAGTTTACAGCCTGGCTAAACTCATCAGATAGCTACTCAGATATTTGATGGCTCGCTATATAGATTTTGGTAAAATTATTTCATAGCCAAGTTAATCCTTTGGGCTGAAAGTATCTTCTGTCCCTAATGATCTTTCAGATACAGAATGGTGTGGGCTTGCTTTCTCTCCTTTATTCTTTGGATAATAATTTGGGGTGTGGAATTGTTTCATTCCATGTAGCAGTCTTATCCTATCCCTTTACTGTTGTTGAATGGGAAAATGCAGTTTTGGCTCCCTCTTTAGTACTATGGACTCCTTTAAGAAGAAGTGAGCCCATTACATCCCATTTTCACATAGTATTGGGTGAGTACCCTCCTATAATTACTTGATAAGTTAATGATATATAAATCATGCTTATGCGTTCTGTTTAAATAGTTCATTTAATTCTAGAAGGAGGCGGCCTTAAAATGGACCCATTTACTGAATATGTTTATTAACTCCCTCTTCCTGCCATTATTGTCTAATCCATAGCTTACCTTGCTACAATACCTTTGGTTGCATGAGTAAAAGCAAGTTGGCCCTAACCTTTGTGGTAGGAACCCAAAAGTAATTAGCACACCCCAGCGACACCTGACTGTGGTCCAGAAGGATATTAGAAATAGTATGTACTCTAGTAACACCATCCGTCAATTAATTATTAATGAGTAAATAATTTTTCTGGCTGTTCTTTTGTGGGAGTCTTATCTGTCGACATGCTGTGCCCTCTGCATCAACTAAGCAAAATGTCTTCATCCAAGGTGTTGTATGTTTGTTGTGTTTGGATAGCCTGAGTATCCCCACTGGTATTTTGTCATTCAAAGTCTAGCAGTACATTAAAGTCCCCCACAAACAATATAGGCATTGTGGAACATTGTGCTCCCGTTGGGGTCATTTCATATTTGGTGAAGGTGAAGATGTCTTCCTGATTCAGCCCATAGAAAGCCCCATTAATCAGTGATCCCATAAGAATATGTACTTGTGCCGTAACCCATTATCTCAGTTGATCTGCAACTATATCTACTATTTAGCAGCTAATGGCATGTTGAAGTAAAATAGACACACTGCCTTAGAAGTTTCTGTTTTACAGGACTCTGAACCACCCCTTCCATCTGCTGAATGTGTTGGATAGTGATGTTCCCTTCCATTTAGTCTTTTGTAAAAAAGCAAGATGGATGCGACTCTGATAAAGTTTTGAAATGATTCCTGCAGCCTTATATCTCATGTTTAACCCTCTCACATTTCAAGATAAAAAAAATTCTGGTATACAGTAAATAAACTCCTTCACCCCAGTAAACATCCACCCCCCCCCCCTACCACTAGCAACACCAGCAGTATTGCAGAAGAATTCAACTGTTTTTCTTTACTAACTCCATTCAGTCTCTCTCCCGGTGTAACCTTAGCATTTGTAATGAGACCAGGGTCTCATTCTCATTTAAACCAATTCAAACCTCACACCAGCAGTATTGCAGAAGAATTCAACTGTTTTTCTTTACTAACTCCATTCAGTCTCTCTCCCGGTGTAACCTTAGCACACCGCCAAGCATCCCAAACTTTTGTAATGAGACCAGGGTCTCATTCTCATTTAAACCAATTCAAACATCACCATAAAAAATTACTCTCCAAACTTTAATCCACAACCCTTGCTGCAGACAACCTACCCACAAAATTCCTAAAATTAGCTGCTGTTGGCATACATTCTAATCAACCGCAGTGTCTCTGAACACTATGTTCCCTCAAGATGGAAAATATCTTATATTATTCCCCTGCACAAAGGTGGCAACTTTACCGAGTTGTCATACTACAAACCCATTGCTATCCTACCACCCTTTCTAAAATAACAGAAAAATGTATCCACTTGCAACTGTTAAACTACCCTTTATCTAATAATTTCTTATCCAACACACAATATGGATTCTGCCCCAACCACAGTACCACTACTGCCCTTCTAAGTTTCGCCATCACCATAAACCAACATAGAAGTGATGGAAAACTTGTATCCTGTATATTTCTGGATCTTTCCAAAGCTTTTGATACTGTTTCCCACCAGAAACTTCTTGACGGACTTTCCAGTCTAAAACTTAGCCACACCCTAGCAACATAGCTACCTGTTTGGCTGCCAGCAAGTAGTCAAATGACAACAAGAACTATCAACCCTATTACCTGCCAGTATGGCCGTACCTAAAGGATGTTCTTCGTGTTTCACTGTTGCAGTCATCACATTTGGGTTATCTACATGCAGTAGCCTTCAGTCGGCCTGATTATCAAAGTCTTGGGTCCTATGTCAGTTGCTGTCTCATCTTCCGTGACTTCAGGTAGTCAGGGGTATAAAGCATGCAGCCGACACCATTACATCAGTCTTTCTTGCCATGCGGTGCCCGAAGCAGAAGCAGTTGGCAAGTGCCGGTCGGCCGACTCTTGAAATTTTCTTTTTCGAGTTTCAGAACCGAAGTCTTCAACTAAGCTAAGTTTCCCATTGGGGAAATTTATTTTCTTGCTCTAAACCAATGTCAGTAAAAGTTAATAATTGTATTTCTTGTGGAAAGCAAATACCTCATAAAGATTTCCATTCGTACTGCATTCCTTGCCTAGGACCAGACCACGACATACCTCGCTGTCGGTTTTGTGCCCTGTTTAAACAATGAACTATTCATCGTCGGTTCATTTATGCTTCTAAATATTTTGGTACTCAGTTCAAGTTAACCAGAAATGGCTTTGTTAATCCACCCGACTACAGACATTCCGAAAAAATGCAAAGATAAAGACAGACACAGACCACTTGGGTCCAAAGCTGCCGATGACGCTTCTCCTAAGCTAGTCACCAGTTCGCCGGTACTCAGTGAGGCGCTTTCACAGCCCCTGATACCAGCTACTTCATATTCGCAGGCCTCTACTGAGACCCATTCGGAGTCCGGTATGCCGCGAGATGCTTCTTCGACTGTGGAATCTGTGGATCTCTCTACCTTGGAAAGGTTTGGAGCTGCTGTGCAGGCACCGGCTTCTGAGGGTGTATTCAGGCCTACTGACTTGAATATTAAACCAACGCCATCTTCTTCTAGGCCTAAAACTCGATCTATGCCTAAAAAAAACGATGCCCAGACCTCATGGTCAGGCCCCTATGCCTAAAAAACAAATGATAAGAATGGCTTATTACTCTAATCGGGGGAAGCCACCCTTCCCCCTCTAAGAGACCTAGGACTGATTTTCCTTCTGATTCTTCTGATCAGGATTCTGAAATTTCTGTTTTCTGTGATGACCAGGAGTTGCCCTTATCTACCTATGAGGACTCTGATGCAGAGGACTCCATTCCCTCTGCTTCCCCTCCAGAGGATTTCTCTTTTGGTGAAACCTTGCATACTCTTAGGGAGAATTTCTGCTGGTAAAGCCAGGATAACTCTGACTCCAAAAAGAGGCTTAGGGAATTCTTACTCCTGCCTCAACACAGGCCTTTAGCTATCCCTCCTGTACTGGACATTGTAGATGATGCCTTCTCGGAATCTAGCCTGGCCCCTGACTCTTTACCACCTGCTCCCAGAAAACCTGATAGGTATTACAGGGTACCTGACTCTCACAACTTCCTCTTTAAAAATCCTACTGCGGATCCTGAGACCATTTCACAGGGACCCAAGGGCATTAAGGCTACTACTGCCAAAAATCCTACCCCCTCTGATAGAGATTCCAGGGCACTGGATAGATGGGGTAAGAAGGTATACACTTCTGCTATAGGGCTTTAAACTGCCAGTTTCATATGTTAAAGTATCAGCAGCATATTGTTGGATTGCTTAAACAGAAACTGATGTTGATTCCTGACTGTGCTGAAAATAAAGAATTTCAGGATTTAATGCATTCTGCTGAACAAGTTGGAAAACATACTTTGCAATATGGTTTTGATTCATTAGAGGCATCTTGCAGGGCTGCTGTCACTGGGTCTGTACTTAGAAGGCATGATTGGCTTAAGGAGCAATCTCTGCCAGATCATGTTAAAGCTAAATTGCTGGATGCTCCCTTAAACCAAGACCACCTGTTTGGCAACAAAGCAGAAGAAGTACTTAAAAAGATGGAGGAAAAAGCTAAATCTATGCAAACTGTTAAAGATTTCCGCAAGTACAACCTCCCAGATTTAGTAGGCACTGGCCCTCTAAGAATTGGTCCTTTCCTGCCTCGTCCAGGCCTTCTCAGTCCAAACCCAGAGCCAGCGGAACACCCAAGCTTCAGTCCCAAGGTACTCACAGGCCTAAACAGTGGGGGGTTCCCACATCCAAAGCAGGGAGTAGTAATACTTCCCCCTATGGTAAATTGTCTCAATGACTTAACTTTAAACCTTCCAAGCCCTACTCAACTGACTGTTCCTTTAGGGGGAAAGATTGCCCTGCATGCAAAAAATTGGGAACTCATTACCCAGGACAAATGGGTTTCAAATATAGTTTTCCAGGGATATAGATTCCACTTCCACTCCTTACCAACCCCAAACGGTTGCCCAGACCTACCCCGAAATCAGTGGGCAGAGGCTCAAAAGCAAGTTCCCTCTCTCTTTTAAGCATCAGAGCTATTCAACCTGTTCCAGAAGAAGAATGGGGACAAGGTTTCTACTCAAGACTTTTTCTGGTACCCAGAAAAGACAATTCCTGGCATCCTGTTATAGATCTGTCTATCCTAAACGCATTTTTGGTAATCCCAAAATTCAAGATGCTAACTCTTCACCAGCTGCTTCCCATGCTAGGCAAAATGCCTGGTTGGCAACACTGGATTTAAAGGAAGCCTACCTGCATATCCCAATAAGGGAATCTTGCAGAAGATACCTATGCTTCCGAGCAGGCTACATGCACTGCCAGTTCTCTGCACTGCCCTTTGGCTTATCTACTGCACCCAGGGTATTCACAAAGTGTCTAGCTCCAGTCATTGCATTTTGCAGGCAAAGAAATATTCAAATATACCCATACCTGGATGATTGTCTAATTCAGGCAGAAAGCCAGGCCATGCTGGCATTTGTAAAGAAATTGCTAACTTCTTTGGGGTACACCATAACGAAAAGAAATCACATCTTGTACCCTGCCAACAAATTGTATTCCTGGGAGCAAGCTTCAGTACAACTTTCCAGATGGCCTACCTCATGCCAGAGAAAAAAGTTCATTTGATAGCCTATTTCAAACAACTAGCCACAAAGTCCCAGTTACCTGCAAGAAAAATTCTGCAAGCCCTGGGGTTCATGGCCTCCTGCATTCTACTAATTCCATGTGCAAGACTGCATATGAGGAAACTACAATGCTATCAACATTCTCAGGATATAGAATCAATGATTCCTATCATGCCTTGTCTACAGATAGAGTTCCTTTGGTGGGCAGAGGCCTGCCACCAAAACAAGGGAGTGCCATTCTGTTAAATAAGAACAAATTAGGACAACACAAAAGGCTCAGATGCAAAAACTTTACTAGTGTACACCAGGAGGCAAAAGACCATACAACACAAGTATAGAATTCTGTCTGGCATGATACAGGAAATACTCTACATTTTATACACTATACATTCAAGCTGTGCATACCTTACTGATGTGGTCAGTCACAGGGCACCTACATCACTATGGTCTACAATATTCTATTCATAAGAAAATGCTGATGTTATACTTTTTAAAAGTTTTCCCATGAGAATAATACAGCCTTGCAAAGCACCTGGTCAGTTATAATGTCTTTCTGTAAATGTTATTCTTTCAAGGTTTCAGTCCTGCTCGAATACAATAGTCAGTTCAGTCTTGTAATACACTTCTTTGTTCTTCTCGCAACATTACTTTTAGCAGCTGTGCTGATAATATTCACAAGGCCAACCATCTCAGAGGAAGGAAGAAAAGATTCAATGTGTCATACATTCATTTTCCTGACCCAGCAGATAATCATTAGTGAAAAACATAAGCTTGCTGAGCTGGCTACTGTCAGGGTCAGAGTTCAATCACACTGCAGCTCCAAAGCTTCAAGCAATTACATGTAAGATCATTCTTACTGCCATATTGTAAAATAGAATAAAATGCATTACATACTATTTGCTTTTAAACTAGTACTTTATATATGTTTAAGTACACATTTTTCTAACATTTGTTTTATATTTCGGAAAGAATTTCATTTGGAACCAATAGGTCTAACTCAATGTCTTGGTGCATAGTTTCAGTTACAGATATATCAACAAATTCTCTGACTAATCTTTTCATACAGGGAATCCCACAACAGACACATGCTCCTAATAAGAGCAGAACAACACAAATAGCAATCAGAATATTCGTTAGGATTGAACCCCACCCACCAAATAGATTCTGGAAAAAGTTAGTCAGTGGGTTTGGGCCTGGTTCAGTCATGGCCGATACCTGCTGTATTACCTCTAGGTGGTCATTAATCTCATGCTTATTATCTGGTATAAACGCACAGCATTCTTCTTTGATAAGCGCGCACGTACCACCTCTCGCCGCTAGGGTGAAGTCAAGAGCCATTCGGTTTTGTAGCACAACAGTTCTCATGGCATTCATTTCATCAGTCACAAGTTCGAGAGTGGAAAAAGTTGCATTACTCATTACTTCGAGAAGCTTTAACAATTTTCTCAGCTCCCAGATCGATTTGACTGCTCTGTAGGCTGGGAATATTCCAGCCCAGGATATAACACTGTCACTCAAGTCCATATGAGTCAATTTTTCTTTATCTTTCACGGATGGATGATCCTTCCAGCCAGCTTCGATTTTACCTACTGGATTAGCAGGTTTCTCGACTGAATTCCCAGTTTTTCGAGCTACATCTCTCATGTTTCGTATCTTACCTAGAGGTAATTCTGCAGTATGCCTTATAGCTGGAACCAGATAACCCAAAAAACAACTGCCGGACCAATTCTCAGGTAGCCATTTGTATGCTTTTTTCCCCACAAACAAAATAACAATTTTCTACTTTAGTACTGATGCGGGTTAACTCTGAATGAAACATTTACTTGTCTATGACAGATAACTGTTTATGTAATTCAGGATTTTTCTGCACATCTTTTATGGTTGTTCTCATTAATTTCAAATATGAATCATAATTTGTGCTACAACTAGTACTTTTATCTTTAGCCTTAATATAGCATTTATAAGATACAGTTATGTTACAGTTACTCCAACCAACTTGGAGTGTATCATTTTTATAGAAACAAACAATTCCTCTTTGTGTAATAGGCAAATATAATGCAATTTTGTCCTGTGATCTCACAGAACCTGTATCAAAAAGTAAGTTCTCCCAAGTCTCATTTATCCCCAGAGGGACAGCGGACATTAACAGTCCTCCATATGCTGTTGGTATAGCAGTACAAACCCAGCAGTTTGAAACATTCATAGTCTCTACATATACACGCTTCATAGCTAGGTATGTGTTAAAGTTTGGATGCCAATCTTAAGAAAGTACATCACGTTTCTCCACTTTTATTTGTGTGGTTATATGCAGGAAAAACCACAACAAAAGGAAAGTCACCACAATCATAGTCAATAAATGTATAGTTAGCAAGATGGTTAAACAATATCTTCGGGGTTGGTTTGTATTTTTACTCATTTTGCTCTTGGCCATCCTGCCTTTGTGGTGTATCAGTCACAAAATGTTTATCAAGCTGAAAGTTCTTTACCGGTTTACAGTGTGTCAGGTGGACCCAGGACGACCTCTCAGCAACTTTGACTGCAGTAGGCGTCGCCAACAGTACTTGGTATGGACCTTCCCACTTCGGACTTGTCCAATTTTTCTTTTTTACGACCTTCAGCCAAACCCAGGACCCAGGGGTCAGCACCGCTTCTGGTCTCGTTTGTTCTTTATCTGAAAAAGAGTTCAACTGCAAAACAGTCTTATTTGTTAACAATTTCTTCATATGACTAGCTAATGAGCTGTCAGCCTCCAGCTCTGCAGGCATGAGAGCTTTCCACTGTGGCACATAATATGCCCTTCCAAATATCACTTCAAAGGGGGCCAAACCCTTTACATTTGGAACTGTTCTCATGCTCAGCAGTGCCAAAGGCAAACAGCAAATCCAATTCTTCTGTGTTTCATTCATCAATTTTCTCAACTTATTCTTCAAAATTCCATTGTACCTTTCCACCAGTCCTGCAGACTGTGGGTGGTAACACAATGATTCTTCAAGGAGATCCCAAAGAATCTCCCAAGTTGCTGGATTGTCTGGTTGACAAAGTGTGTCCCATTGTCACTATAGATTCTTTCCGGTATGCCAAATCTAGGAATTATTTCTTTTATTAGGGCCTTTGCCACTGTTGCTGCATCCGGATTTTTAGTTGGAAAAGCTTCTACCCATTTGGAAAACATGTCTATAATCACTAAACAGTATTTTTTCCCTTCACATTTACTCAGTTCTATGAAATCCATACAGATAGTATGGAACGGATATGGTGGTATAGGAAAACTCCCTTGATTGGGTTTGAATGCTCCTTGTGCATGATGTTTGTTACAAATATGACATGCTGCACAAAATTTTTGTGTGAAGTTCGTGAACCCGTATGTTTGGAATATTCGATTTACTAACTGTACCATCCCCCCTGTTGAGACATGGCTCTGCCCATGGCTCAATAAAGCTGCATATCTAAATAAATTAGACGGCAATATTGGCTTTTTCTCCTTGGAGATGTACAGTCCATTTTCGAGGATTGCACCTCGTCTCTCCCATTTCTGTTTCTCAGCTCTTGTAGTTAATGTCTGCATTGTTTTCAACATTTCTAAATCTAAAATCTCAGAGGGTTGTAATTCCTCATTCAAAAGTAAAGTTTCTGAGTCTGACGCTGCTTGCTTTGCAGCTGCATCAGCTCGTGCATTACCTTTTGAAATCGAATCCTGTTGTTTTGTATGAGCTACGCATTTACAAATAGCTACTTTGGTAGGTAGCTGAATGGAATCTAACAAGTTCAAAATAAGTTGCGCATGATTAATCGGTTTACCAGTAGATGTTATCATTCCCCTATTCTTCCATTGTTGCGCAAAAACATGCACTGTAGAGAAAGCATACTGACTGTCAGTATATATGTTCACACATTTGTCTTTCGCTAGAGTGCAGGTCCGTGTCAAAGCTATCAATTCTGCTGCTTGAGCAGACAGGTTATGCTGTAACGGTTGGGCTTCTAAAATCTCTGTATCTGTGACTACTGCATACCCTACTAGATTCTTCCCTGTAGGACCCTTTCTGCATGAACCGTCCACATAAAATGTCACCTCGGCATCATCCAAGGGCATATCAGTGAGATCTTGTCTAGGTAAAGTTATTTGCTCAATTTCCTGCAGGCAACTGTGTGGTGTGCCCTCCACAGGAGTCGGAAGTAACGTTGATGGATTTAATGTTGTACAACGTTCAATTACCATATGAGGTTGGCTCAGCAGTATGGTCATACATGAAAGATGTCTAGCAGGAGATAAATATGCTATTTTTTCTTGCAGTAAAATTATCGCAACTGCATGAGGCACTCTCAGTGTGAGAGGGTGGAATAATACCACAGAGGCCGAAGCCTGTACTGCCATTGCAGCTGCGACTACTTCTTGCACACAGTGAGGCAATGATCGCGCCACTGGGTCTAACTGTGAGGAGTAGTAAGCTATGGGGCGTTGTTTACTCCCATGCTGTTGCGTCAGAACTGACGTCATGTATCCCTGTTTACAATCTACGGTTTGGAAAAATCTTTTGTGGTAATTTGGAATTCCTAAAACTAATGATGAAGCTATCAATTGTTTTAGTCTGCAGAAAGCTGTTTCTGCTTCAGGTGTTCAGTGTAATACATCTTGTGCTGCCATTGGTGTTTTATATATTAAATCTGGACCTATAATTTGTCTAACTACCTTTCCTACTTCTTCCCCATTTAAATGGTAACTTAGTCTCATACCTTGTAAATCTTGTATAAAATTTTTATGATTAATTTTCGGGTGAGGGATTCCCTCTGTAGCTTTCCGAATGTCTTCTGGTGTCCATGGTCTATACACCAGGAGAGTTGGGTCCTGCCCTTCCTGTCCTGCCTGAGGGTTTGGTACCTCGATTAATGGACAGATTTCTTCACTCTCTTCTAGTGAGTCTCTCCCTATTTGATATAAATCTGTGTCCCTAAGTGTCTTGCGTGTCCGGGACCTAGTTTCAATAGGTTCTCTAATAAACGGTTTTAATGCCCCTGCAACTTCAGGATAACGTGGAGGTGGACTAGCCTGTCCTCCTGCTTCATATCCTAAAAAGGGTATTGGAGGGGGCGGAGGGGGAGGGGCCGTCGCTATTACTGTATTATTATCCTCTTTGTCTAAAAATAATGCTTTCGCATTCTTAAGTTTCTGTTCCCTTCGGTTCACTTCCTCAATCCACCTGTGTGCCTGAGGAATGCCTAATTGTCGTTTTTTTGCCTGACCTTGTGAGTCAGATTTAAGCTGTTTTAAAAGTTTAACTAACGAAATTTTATTTAATTTACCGTCAAATTCGTATTTATTAACCCATTTTGTATAATACCTTATATTATCTGCTCGTTGTAACTGCATATATTTTGCGTCATCAGTTAGGGGCGGATCTCGTGATTTTTTAGTGCACTGATTTCCCATATCAAAAGAAAACTGTTACGTAACCCTTTTTCTTACCACGTGGTATCTTAGTTTCTTACACAGTTTATCTAGAATAACTGCCTACCTTATTCTGTTTCCCTGATCTATGACAAAATATACAGTAATTCCTTATGTCCCTGATCTGTACAACAAATCTATGACAATAGCATTTACTGTAACCTAGTCCCTGATCTAAACAGAAAAAAGGCAAAATCTTCCTACCTGAGCCTCTTGGGTCCACTAGTTCAAGACCGCTCTTCGGCCACAGATCAGAAAAGTGGCCAGCCTCTCAAGACGACAATTCAGTTGGAGGACTTTGTGCTTCAAGAAGAACCGTTTCGGTAGCTTCTCCTGCGCAGTATTCGACCACCGGTACACTTCTGATCTGTAGCTGTCGAGGGCTTCCGGTCAAACGTAGGACCAAACTGTTAAATAAGAACAAATTAGGACAACACAAAAGGCTCAGATGCAAAAACTTTACTAGTGTACACCAGGAGGCAAAAGACAATACAATACAAGTATAGAATTCTGTCTGGCATGATACAGGAAATACTCCACATTTTATACACTATACATTCAAGCTGTGCCCACCTTACTGACGTGGTCAGTCACAGGGCACCTACATCACTATGGTCTACAATATTCTATTCATAAGAAAATGCTGATGTTATACTTTTTAAAAGTTTTCCCATGAGAATAATACAGCCTTGCAAAGCACCTGGTCAGTTATAATGTCTTTCTGTAAATGTTATTCTTTCAAGGTTTCAGTCCTGCTCGAATACAATAGTCAGTTCAGTCTTGTAATACACTTCTTTGTTCTTCTCGCAACATTACTTTTAGCAGCTGTGCTGATAATATTCACAAGGCCAGCCTTCTCAGAGGAAGGAAGAAAAGATTCAATGCGTTATACATTCATTTTCCTGACCCAGCAGATAATCATTAGTGAAAAACATAAGCTTGCTGAGCTGGCTACTGCCAGGGTCAGAGTTCAATCACACTGCAGCTCCAAAGCTTCAAGCAATTACATGTAAGATCATTCTTACTGCCATATTGTAAAATAGAATAAAATGCATTACATACTATTTGCTTTTAAACTAGCACTTTTTATATGTTTAAGTACACATTTTTCTAACACATTCACTCTACCCCCTGCCGCCCAAACCCTAACAGATGCATCAGACTATGCATGGGGGGCTCACTTGGCAGGGCAGTGCATTCAGGGCAAATGGAACCCAAGTCAAATGCACCTGCATATCAATCAAAAAGAAATGTTAGCTGTACAGTATGCTCTGACAGCCTTCAAGGACCACATTTTTCCAGGACAATTATTGATAAAGATGGACAACATCACTGTTATGTGGTACATAAACAAGCAGGGGGGAACCCACTCATACCCTCTCTGCAGACCAGCTATGGCTCTGTGGAACACAGACTTGAGCTACCAAGTGTACCTACAGGCTCAGTTCCTGCCAGGAAAGCTAAACACACTGGCAGACGACCTAAGCAGAAATCTCATGGACCCGCATGAGTGGAAACTGGAAACAAAGATATTCAACATGTTGAGAAACAGATGGGGGAGCCCACAGATAGACCTGTTTGCCTCCCCCCAGAACTATCAATTGGACAAATTCTGCACAAGGATTCCTCACAAACAAGCTTGGCAGCCCTGTCCTTCACCTGGAATCTGTCAGTCTATGCCTTTCCCCCTCTGCCTCTCCTCTCGAAAGTTCTTCTAAAGATCAAACAAGACAAACCAAGGATGATACTTATTGCACCAGACTGGCCACGCCAGCACTGGTACCCCCTTTTGCGCAGTGTGTCACTACTGGCACCATGGTACCTGCCTCAGACACCTAACCTGCTGTCCCAACAGGAGGGCCGGATTCTGCACCCACAGCTTCAAACCCTGAACCTGGCAGCCTGGCTAATTACCTGATCTCTCCTTTATCATCCTTCAGTAAGCAAGTGTTGGATGTCATTCTGGAGGCGAGGAGGCCTAGTACTAGAAAATCCTATGCTGAAAAATGGAAAAGATTCTGTTCCTGGAACCAAACTCAGAGGATGGGCACAGCAGCACCCAATTTACCTCAGATTCTCCCAATACTTAACTGAGATGCTTCACAAGGGCCTTTCCTTTTCCTCCATCAGAATTCATGCCTCAGCCATTTCAGCTCATCTCATCCACTGCTGAAGCAGTTCCTCAGAGGGGCCAAAAACTTAAGATCACCCAGGAAAGCCCCTACACCAGCCTGGAACCTTAACTTTGTATTGGAAAAACTCACTCTACCTCCTTTTGAACCAGCTGCAAATGCTGCGTTGAAATTCCTTTCTAGGAAAACAGCCTTCCTTTTGGCCATCACTTCAGCAAGAATGGTGTCTGAATTACAGGCCCTCATGGCAGTGGAGCCTTTCATTATCTTTCTGCAGACAGGGTGTCCCTAAGTACCAATCCCTCTTTCATGCCCAAGGTGGTATCCATTGTGGCCCTTAATCAGTCCATTCATTTGCCAGCCTTCTTTTCTAATCCACAGAGCAAAGGAGAATGGATCCTGCACTCCTTAGATGTGCACAGACAACTTAGATTTTACTTGGACAGGACTAAACCTCTCAGGAAATCTGAACAGCTACTGGTTGCATTTGCTGCAGGGGCAGAGGGGAAGGCTATTTCAAAGCAAACCATTTCTAAATGGATAAGCCATTGCATTCATTTCTGCTATAAGCACCATGGAAACCTACCCTGCAGGGGATAAGACCACATTCAACCCGGGCTGCATCTACCTCTGCAGCCTTTCTCAGAGGTGTCCCTACCAGGGATATCCTAGAAGCTGCTACCTGGAGTTCTGTACATACCTTCACCAGCCACTACCATTTGCCTATTTTCTCTAAATCCAAAGCTGGCTTTGCCACTGCAGTCTTGCAGGACCTTTTAGCTAGTCCTAATGCTATCTAATTACCTCCTCCCATCCTTAGCTTTGGGAATCTATCCAAATGTAATGACTGCAACAGTGAAACACGAAGAACATAGTACAGTTGTGTACACTTGCCATAAATGTAGATGTTCGAGTGTATTCACTGTTGCAGTCCTGGTTACCCTCCCTTCAGCCCCCCTGACTTCTATTGACTACACCTCTATTCTTGTTTACTATGCTTAAAGCTTTTTGGTGTATTTTCTTTTTTGTTGGAGGTATAACCTTGTATATAATTGCTTCCCCTTATGGGGGCACCTGACATCTGGGGCAAGAAAAACTGATGTAATGGCATTGGCTGCATGCTTTATACCCCTGACTTCTTGACATCATGGAAGATGAGACAACAACTGATGCAGGACCCAAGACTTTGATAATCAGGTCGACTGAGGGCTACTGCAAGCAGATAACCCAAATGTGATGACTGCAACAGTGAATACACTTGAACATCTACTTTTATGGTAAGTGTACACAACTGTACTTTCTTTCCTAGGGTCTCTACTTTTCACTGTTTTTACAAACCAACTCCATACATCATCTGCTCTACGCCCCATAGTCCTATACTCAGATGAAGCTACACTTATCTGCACTGCACCATCGGTAAAACAACTTGTCACTGTTACACAGCAGTCCTTTATAGCTGTCGAAAACTGGCTGCCTGATTCACAGCTGATTCTGAACCCTTCCAAAACTAAACCAATGCTCTTTCACCCCAGCAAATCACAAAACCCCACAACCCTGTTCCATATACATTCCTCAAATAACAGCCATATCCCAAACTAAACTATTAGGTGTTTTAATCAACAATAATTTGAAATTCAACCTACACCTTTCACAGTCAGTCAGGAAGACACATATTAAACTAGGATCTTGTATACAATCAAGCTTTTTCTCGCTAATTACTATAGACAGGTCCATAGCCAGAACATGTGTTCTCTCCACCCTAGTATACCCCATTCCCATCTTCACAAACTTAAGTAAAACCAATCTTGCATGACTCTAATCCTGCTACAACAAAACAGCCAAATTCACTTCCAGCTCCCCATACAGGTCTCACCAATGCTTAGCCTTGCATCTACTATACTGGCTAGAGCTATCACATTATTTAACTTGCACTTAACTCTTTATCGCTCACAAGCTGGTACACCAACCTTACAAAACCTGTGCTCTTCAACTAATACTTCAACCTCTTACTAACACTCACCCACTCCCATATTCACACAAATCTTTATTACAGATCTCTAAATCCAGCAATAAAGCCTGAGACTCTCTCTTCTCTAACTACATCTCCAAAAACTGGAATCCTAGCCCCTCAGCTCATCACTACTGCCAACCACACTCAATTAAAAAATCAACTAAGACTCCCCAGCAACAACTGGCTTTGTTCATGTATCTGTCCTGGTTAAGCCCTTTTTCCAGTCTTGTCAGTTTCTCAGCTTACTCTCCTTTCATACCACATCTGTCATAGGCAATTTTGCTCACCTCTTTTACTTTCCTTCTATCCCCTTCCACGCACACAACGATTCATCCATTCTAACCTCTTTCCACTAACTTACCTTCGCTCCCCTCCTATTCTTCCCTCTACTTTCTCCGCATCCTGTTTCTACTCTACTCTCCCCTCCACTCTATACATATCTCACTACAGTCATATTTCAGTCTAATGCCTCTCTCTTTCTGATGTTCTTGTTCATAATTTCCCATACATTTCAAATTATTCCAGTATTCTCATCTGATTTCAACTAAAAAACAACTTGATTTACAATCACTTTAATCGTTGTAACTGAATGTGCTTTTATGATGATTGGTACCTTTTAGTGATTATGATGTGTATTGGCGAACATTTTGTATTTTGCATTTTTAAATATTTTGTGTATTTCAAAATGTATTTATTTCCAAATGTTGCATTTCTAAATACTTTCAACTGTCTTTGGAGCTTTTCTTCCTGGGTTTCCACTGAAAACAGTACTCCCCAGTCAGACTATCCTGGTAAACAAATGTTACATAAATAAATAGTTGTTGGTCTTAGCTTTTTGAGTATTACTTTGTTAGGTGATGTCTTAGCTTGTCATAGCTCGTAATGCAGTTTAGAACAGGCAAATGCTGTCTTGCATAACAACTTTCTGACCTGATTAAAATGGAAGGGATTTCCTTCCTGGGGTTTAAGACCACTGCCAGACTCACTCTAGACTACATTTGTTGAAAGTCTCTTACTTCTGATCTTACTCTTGAACCCTCTCTTACTCAGTTCAAAAAAAGCCTCAAGCTATACTTTAAAACTCACTGGCTATGTCTTTGTTCAAAACCTGACTTAGATCCTCCTCTGTAGTCTGTAATCATGTTACATGGCCTAGTCAAAGTCAACACTGTTTTAAAAATGTATGATTATATTATCTGCTTGCTCAACTGGAGCCTGTAAACTGTGTGTAACTTGTAATCATTTTGTGATTTTTTTTTACTGTATGTTCTACCTTGGAGCTTTTCTCCCCGGGCCTCCGCTGAAAATGGACATGTATCCAGTCGGACTATCTCAGTCAGCAAATGTAAACTAAATAAAATAAAGTCATTGTTGCCATGCCATAAAATGCTGTAACATAATGTCATAATATAGGGCAGTAATTTTCTTCATCTTAGTGGGCAGTGCCCACGCCCTCTCAGGGTCTGTAGTAACTGTTGAGCCCCGGTGGCCTAATAAGATATTGGCCTCCTAAGCGAGGATTCTGGTTGTGTCCCATAGGTTCATAGGTTCATACTAGGCTATCTGCCCTAGGGCATTTATAAACCTAGCCAGAATGTGTTTGGCTTTTGCCACTGTTTCCTGATCTATGACAAAATATACAGTAATGTCCCTGATCTGTACAACAAATCTATGACAATAGCATTTACTGTAAACTAGTCCCTGATCTAAACAGAAAAGGCAAAATCTTCCTACCTGAGCCTCGGTCCACTGGCCAGCCTCAAGACGATAATTCAGTTGGAGACTTGTGCTGATCTGTAGCTGTGACCAAACTGTTAAATAAGAACAAATTAGGACAACACAAAAGGCTCAGATGCAAAAACTTTACTAGTGTACACCAGGAGGCAAAAGACAATACAATACAAGTATAGAATTCTGTCTGAAATACTCCACATTTTATACACTATACATTCAAGCTGTGCCCACCTTACTGACGTGGTCAGTCACACTATGGTCTACAATATTCTATTCATTGCTGATGTTATACTTTTTAAAAGTTTTCCCATGAGAATAATACAGTTATAATGTCTTTCTGTAAATGTTATTCAATACAATAGTCAGTTCAGTCTTGTAATACACTTCTTTGTTCTTCTTCTCAGAGGAAGGAAGAAAAGATTCAATGCGTTATACATTCATTTTCCTGACCCAGCAGATAATCATTAGTGAAAAACATCTACTGCCAGGGTCAGAGTTCGATCACACTGCAGCTCCAAAGCTTCAAGCAATTACATGTAAGATCATTCTTACTGCCATATTGTAAAATAGAATAAAATGCATTACATACTATTTGCTTTTAAACTAGCACTTTTTATATGTTTAAGTACACATTTTTCTAACACATTCACTCTACCCCCTGTCGCCCAAACCCTAACAGATGCATCAGACTATGCATGGGGGGCTCACTTGGCAGGGCAGTGCATTCAGGGAAAATGGAACCCAAGTCAAATGCACTTGCATATCAATCAAAAAGAAATGTTAGCTGTACGGTATGCTCTGACAGCCTTCAAGGACCACATTCTTCCAGGACAGTTATTGATAAAGATGACAACACCACTGTTATGTGGTACATAAACAAGCAGGGGGGAACCCACTCATACCCTCTCTGCAGACCAGCTATGGCTCTGTGGAACACTGACTTGAGCTACCAAGTGTACCTACAGGCTGAGTTCCTGCCAGGAAAGCTAAACACACTGGCAGATGACCTAAGCAGAAATCTCATGGACCCGCACGAGTGGAAACTGGAACCAAAGATATTCAACATGTTGAGAAACAGATGGGGGAGCCCACAGATAGACCTGTTTGTCTCCCCCCAGAACTATCAATTGGACAAATTCTGCACAAGGATTCCTCACAAACAAGTTTGGCAAGTGGATGCCCTGTCCTTCACCTGGAATCTATCAGTTTATGCCTTTCCCCCTCTGCCTCTCCTCTCGAAAGTTCTTCTAAAGATCAAACAAGACAAACCAAGGATGATACGTATTGCACCAGACTGGCCACGCCAACACTGGTACCCCCTTTTGCGCAGTGTGTCACTACTGGCACCATGGCACCTGCCTTAGACACCTGCCCTGCTGTCCCAACAGGAGGGCCGGATTCTGCACCCACAGCTTCAAACCCTGAACCTGGCAGCCTGGCTAATTACCTGATCTCTCCTTTATCATCCTTCAGTAAGCAAGTGTTGGATGTCATTCTGGAGGCGAGGAGGCCTAATACTAGAAAATCCTATGCTGAAAAATGGAAAAGATTTTGTTCCTGGAACCAAACTCAGGACATGGGCACAGCAGCGCCCAATTTACCTCAGATTCTCCCAATACTTAACTGAGATGCTTCACAAGGGCCTTTCCTTTTCCTCCATCAGAATTCATGCCTCAACCATTTCAGCTCATCTCATTCACTGCAGAAGCAGTTCCTCAGAGTGGCCAAAAACTTAAGACTACCCAGGAGAGCCCCTACACCAGCCTAGAACCTTAACTTTGTATTGGAAAAACTCACTCTACCTCCTTTTGAACCAGCTGCAAATGCTGCGTTGAAATTCCTTTCTAGGAAAACAGCCTTCCTTTTGGCCATCACTTCAGCAAGAATGGTGTCTGAATTACAGGCCCTCATGGCAGTGGAGCCTTTCATTATCTTTCTGCGGACAGATTGTCCCTAAGTACCAATCCCTCTTTCATGCCCAAGGTGGTATCCATTATGGCCCTTAATCAGTCCATTCATTTGCCAGCCTTCTTTTCTAATCCACAGAGCAAAGGAGAATGGATCTTGCACTCCTTAGATGTGCACAGACAACTTAGATTTTACTTGGACATGACTAAACCTCTCAGGAAATCTGAACAGCTACTGGTTGCATTTGCTGCAGGGGCAGAGGGAAAGGCTATGTCAAAGCAAACCATTTCTAAATGGGATAAGCCATTGCATTCATTTCTGCTACAAGCACCATGGAAAACCTACCCTGCCGGGGATAAGACCACATTCAACCCGGGCTGCTTCTTACCTCTACAGCCTTTCTCAGAGGTGTCCCTACCAAGGATATCCTAGAAGCTGCTACCTGGAGTTCTGTACATACCTTCACCAAGCATTACCATTTGCCTATTTTCTCTAAATCCAGAGCTGGCTTTGCCACTGAAGTCTTGCAGGACCTTATAGCTAGTCCTAATGCTATCTAATTACCTCCTCCCATCCTTAGCTTTGGGAATCTATCCAAATGTAATGACTGCAACAGTGAAACACGAAGAACATAGTACAGGTGTGTACACTTGCCATAAATGTAGATGTTCGAGTGTATACACTGTTGCAGTCCTGGTTACCCTCTCTTCAGCCCCCTGACTTCTATTGACTACACCTCTATTCTTGTTTACTATGCTTAAAGCTTTTTGGTGTATTTTCTTCTTTGTTGGAGGTGTAACCTTGTATATAATTGCTTCCCATTATGGGGGCACCTGACATCTGGGGCAAGAAAAACTGATGTAATGGCATTGGCTGCATGCTTTTTACCCCTGACTTCTTGACATCATGGAAGATGAGACAACAACTGACGCAGGACCCAAGACTTTGATAATCAGGCCTACTGAGGGCTACTGCAAGCAGATAACCCAAATGTGATGACTGCAACAGTGAATGCACTCGAACATCTACTTTTATGGTAAGTGTACACAACTGTACTTTCTTTCCTAGGTTCTCTACTTTTCACTGTTTTTACAAACCAACTCCATACATCTTCTGCTCTACGCCTCATAGTCCTATACTCAGATGAAGCTACACTTATCTGCGCTGCACCATTGGTAAAACAACTTGTCACTGTTACACAGCAGTCCTTTATAGCTATTGAAAACTGGCTGCCTGATTCACAGCTGATTCTGAACCCTTCCAAAACTAAACCAATGCTCTTTCACCCCAGCGAATCACAAAACCCCACAACCCTGTTCCAAATACATCCCCTCAAATAACACTTTAATAACAGCCATATCCCAAACTAAACTATTAGGTGTTTTAATCAACAATAATTTGAAATTCAACCTACACCTTTCACAGTCAGTCAGGAAGACACATATTAAACTAGGATCTTGTATACAATCAAGCTTTTTCTCGCTAATTACTATAGACAGGCCATACCCAGAACATGTGTTCTCTCCACCCTAATATACCCCATTCCCATCTTCACAAACTTAAGTAAAACCAATCTTACATGACTCTAATCCTGCTACAACAAAACAGCCAAATTCACTTCCAACTCCCCATACAGGTCTCACCAATGCTTAGCCTTGCATCTACTATACTGGCTAGATCTATCACATTATTTAACTTACACTTAACTCTTTATCGCTCACAAGCTGGTACACCAACCTTACAAAACCTCTGCTCTTCAACCTCTTACTAACACTCACCCACTTCCATATTCACACAAATCTTTATTACAGATCTCTAAATCCAGCAATAAAGCCTGAGACTCTCTCTACTCTAACTACATCTCCAAAAACTGGAATTCTAGCCCTCAGCTCATCACTACTGCCAACCACACTCAATTCAAAAATCAACTAAGACTCCTCAGCAACAACAGGCTTTGTTCATGTATCTGTCCTGATTAAACCCTTTTTCCAGTCTTGTCAGTTTCTCAGCTTACTCTCCTTTAATACCACATCTGTCATAGGCAATTTTGCTCACCTCTTTTACTTTCCTTCTATCCCCTTCCATGCACACAACAATTCATCCATTCTAACCTCTTTCACTAACTTACCTTTGCTCCCCTCCTATTCTTCCCTCTACTTTCTCCGCATCCTGTTTCTACTCTACTCTTCCCTCCACTCTATACATATCTCACTACAGTCATATTTCAGTCTAATGTCTCTCTCTTTCTGATGTTCTTGTTCATAATTTCCCATACATTTCAAATTATTCCAGTATTCTCATCTGATTTCAACTAAAAAACAACTTGATTTACAATCACTTTAATCATTGTAACTGAATGTGCTTTTATGATGATTGGTAACTTTTAGTGATTATGATGTGTATTGGTGAACATTTTGTATTTTGCATTTTTAAATATTTTGTGTATTTCAAAATGTATTTATTTCCAAATGTTGCATTTCTAAATACTTTCAACTGTCTTTGGAGCTTTTCTTCCTGGGTTTCCACTGAAAACAGTACTCCCCAGTCAGACTATCCTGGTAAACAAATGTTACATAAATAAATAGTTGTTGGTCTTAGCTTTTTGAGTATTACTTTGTTAGGTGATGTCTTGCTTTTCATAGCTCGTAATGCAGTTTAGAACAGGCAAATGCTGTCTTGCATAACAACTTTCTGACCTGATTAAAATGGAAGGGATTTCCTTCCTGGGATTTAAGACCACTGCCACGCTCACTCTAGACTACATTTGTTGAAAGTCTCTTACTTCTGATCTTACTCTTGAGCCCTCTCTTACTCAGTTCAAAAAAAGCCTCAAGCTATACTTTAAAACTCACTGGCTATGTCTTTGTTCAAAACCTGACTTAGATCCTCCTCTGTAGTCTGTAATCATGTTACATGGCCTAGTCAATGTGTCAACACTGTTTTAAAAATGTATGATTATATTACCTGCTTGCTCAACTGGAGCCTGTAAACTGTATGTAACTTGTAATCATTTTGTGATTTTTTTTTTTTACTGTATGTACTACCTTGGAGCTTTTCTCCCCGGGCCTCCACTGAAAATGGACATGTATCCGGTCGGACTATCTCAGTCAGCAAATGTAAACTAAATCAAATAAAGTCATTGTTGCCATGCCATAAAATGCTGTAACATAATGTCATAATATAGGGCAGTAATTTTCTTCATCTTAGGGAGGAGTGCCCAAGCCCTCTCAGGGTCTGTAGTAACTGTTGAGCCCCGGTGGCCTAATAAGACATTGGCCTCCTAAGCGAGGGATTCTGGGTTTGTGTCCCATAGGTTCATAGGTTCATACTAGGCTATCTGCCCTAGGGCATTTATAAACCTAGCCAGAATGTGTTTGGCTTTTGCCACCCATTTTAAATTTATTTTGCTATGCCCTCTTTCAAGGTTAGTATACTGTGCCTCTGTCTAACAGTGACACAGAAGTGATACCCGGGGTAAACCTATGATCTCCCATCCACTCATCAAGATTCCTCTTGAAGTGAGTCAATGAGGGACTCTGCCTAACCTGGACTGGGATTTTATTCCAGAGTGAAGGGAGCCTCTGGGTTATGAATCTGTCCCTCCAGCATGTCCTATTTATTTCAGTGCTGAGGTTCAAGTCTCTCGAGAGCGTAGCTCGATGGGATTTGGATTTTCTGAGGTGCAGCATGTCCATTAATTCCGGGTTGGACATGGCTTTATACGTCAGGCACAGATCGCCTCTGAACAGGCGGTATGCCACTGAGTAGAGCTGGAGTTTCTTTAACCGGGCAGCATATGGCATCTGTTTGAGCCCTTTGATCCTCTTGGTGAGGTACTTTTGGGGTCTTTCCAGTTGCTGCAGGTGTCTGGTAAGGTACATCCCAAAAGGGGCATTGTACTCAATTATGGGCCTGATGAGGGATGAGTAAAGAGGCACGATGACCTCCCCGGATCTAGATGTGAATCCCTTCATGATTAGGTGGGCTATGTAAAATGTTTTTCTAACCACTTTGGCCACGTGGTTGTCAAATGAGAGATTGCTATCAACTTGGGTCCCCAGGTCCCTAATTACTTCTTCTGTACTTAATGGATTACCACCTATGTGGTAATTTGTGGGCACTTTGTTTTTGCCAAAGGGGATGACTATACAATTTTTGGCATTTAGCTCGAGTTCATGGCTCTGGCACCAGTTGTCTGTTTCTATGAGGCCCTTTTGGAGGATGCTTGTGTCGGCTGGAGAGTTGATTATGGCGCCTAGTTTGCAGTCATCTGCAAACTTGGTCAGCCACGGTCCTTCCGTGTTGGCCTGTACCTCCGAGAAATATATACCGAACAAGAGAGGTCCCAGGACTGAGCCTTGTGGGACACCACTTGTAACTGGTTTGGAGTCTGACATGGCTCCAGCAATTCTAACCATGTGGGTTTTGTCCTTGAGCCAGTTTGCAATCCATCTAGTGACATAGGGGTTTATATTTAAGCTGGTGAGCTTATCTATAATGCCAGAGTGGGGTATTGTATCGAAGGCTTTGCGAGGTCCAGGTAGGCTGTGTGGACCACCTTCCCTTGTCAATGGCCTTGGTGACTGTTTCAAAGAAATCAACCAGGTTTAAGAGGCAGGATCTGCCCTTAACAAAGCCGAACTGGGTAGGATCCAGTGTCTGTAGGTCCCCAATATCTTTATTTATGAGGTCCATGATGATCCTTTCCATAGCTTTGCAGACCAAGCTAGTCAGGCTTATGGGGCGATAGTTTCCAGGATCCATTGAGGCACCACCTTTATGGAGAGGGACCACTGTTGCTGCACGCCACTCTTTGGGCACATATCCTGTAGTAAGGCTGAGATTGAACAGTAGTTTTATGTTTGGGTTTAGCTCTTCTTGGAGTTCATGTAGGACGAGCCCGGGACACCGCCTGGTCCCATTGATGCTGTGTTTTTGCTTTGGAGAGGGCGGCTCTTACCTGAGCATCTGAGATGTCAGGGGCAGCACTCTGCTGGGATAGATATTTGCCCTTTGGTGGGGGGGGAGAAGTTTGCGCTGCACCTGTCAGCTAGGATGTTGGCAATGTCTGTGGGTTTGGTGTATTTTTTGTCATTTTGGACTAATTCTGAGCATATCTGAGAATTACTACCCAGGTTCCTAACATAACTAAAGAAAGCCTTGTGATTATCCTTAGTGTCCTGTGCAATCTTTCTCTCGAAGCTGGCCTTAGACAATTTTATGAGTGCCCATAGCTTTTTGCTAATACTGATCAGTGATGCCTTCCCTTTTTGGGATTTTGCTCTATCATTTAGTAGCTTCCTCCTTCTATTGTATAGTTTGTTTATGGCTGGGGTCCACCAGACAGGACGTCTGCCTTTGGAGGATTGGGTCTTGGTTTTATTTGGGATCGCATGATCCATGCATTCCTGAAGGTGTTCATAGAATGCGTTTATAAAGGATTCTGCGGTCTGGTCCATATTTTCCACAGGCCCGGGGGCTTTGAAGGATTCCACCTCGGTTTTGAGGAGTGTGAAATTTGCTTTAGAGAAGTTTTTTACTGTTTTTCTGGGCAGGGGGTGGGGTCGGGATGTGAATATCCAGTAAGATTAGTTTATGATCTGATCTTACCAGTGAGGGATACACTTCTGGTCTGAAGCATAGAGTCCCCATGTTGGTGATGATCAGGTCCAGTATGTTTTCCCTCTTGTGGGAGTGGTAACAAGTTGTTCCATAGCATTTGAGTTTATAAATTCTAGGAACCTTTGGGCTAGGGTGTTGGAGCTAGAGTAATGCTCCCAGTCTATGTTTGGGTAGTTGAAGTCGCCCAATATAATGGTGTTTGGAGAGACCTTCATATTTTCCAGTGTTCTCAGGAAGGCCGAGTGGGGTTCCTGGGTTTGGGAGGGTGGTCTGTAGCAGACTATAAACTGGAAGGCAGTTTTACCCACTGTTAGTTGCACATGGATAGTCTCTGATGCTTCGTGCTTTGCCACCAACCTGGAGGTGTGGGTATCTTTGATGAATATCGATACTCCCCCTCCTTTTGTGGTTCGGTCCAGGTTTTGGGGCCGAAAAGCATGGTATGAGGTATAACCTGGTAGTGCTGGGGTGCTCTCGGGAGCCGTGAACCAGGTTTCTTTTACTGCATAGATATCGATGTTCTCCATGCTAAGGATAATTTCGAGTGCATGCATCTTGAGGTTTAGACTTCTGGCATTGAGTAGCGTTACTCTTAGTTTCTTATCCCTTGTGATACCTATGGAGGTGGGTTTGTCTTTTGAGCCTTGCCTAAAAAAGGCACTATGGGGGTAGCAAGAGCCTTTGCCAATATCCGCAAGCCCAGGGGTGACAGGTGCAAGCCGTCCCTAGCGAAGCATCGTGGCTTGTCGAGCATATCATCCCAAGCTGACAGGCATTGGATCCCCTTTGAATGACACCAGTACTTAAGCCAGTTGTTGAAATTGATCATCTTGTCTTCATATTGTGGCATCATTCTTGGTGAGGGTAAGATGCTACTCAAGGTCAGGGCATACCGGCCTGGGATACATGCTCAGAGAAGCTCCTCTATGTCTCTTTTCATGTAGTCCAGGGAGGTACGTCTCAGGTCATTCACACCAGCATGGACAATGACTGAGTCATATTTGTACTTGCCTTGGAGTGACCTGAGTGCTTGTGTTATGTGGCGGATCCTAGCACCTGACAGGCTGCTCACTGTGACCCTCTCCTTGTTCAGCCTGGTGAGCAGGACGTCAGTGTGCCTGATGATAGAGTCACCTATTACAAGTGTATCAGGTGTGTTGTTTAGTCTTAAGGGCTGTGACTGTTCGGCACACTGGCTTTGTGAGCTATGTGTTGCACGTGTTTATTTTTGGGGTAGCGGTTGCTTGGGTGTTTGCTTTGGAGGTCTCTGCTGCTTAGGCAGATCTTTATTTAGAGCCTCAGTATGTTTTGTGTGATTATGTGTTTGGTTTGCTGTCGTGGTAGGTCTATGTGAGACTGGAATTGTAGTGAGTGTGGTTTCCTTCTCCTCCTGACTGGTTATGCCAGTACTGAGTTGAGAGAGCTTAGCCTCCAGTTTGGCTATATGGTTGCATCTCTCACATGTGTTGGAATTTGTTGGGAGGAGGAGAGGGTTGTCTGTGTACATGAGGCAGTTGTAACATTGTCTCAAGATTCCCAGATTCACCAGCTGGACCGGAGAGGAGATTGACAACTGACCTTTGGACATGCTAGAATAATGTTGGGAATTCCTTTATAATTGAAAGCAAGGGCCAGTGAGGTGTGAGGGTGTAGTGCTTTTAATTTTTAGTGCTGACTTATATAATTGCTTTAGTGAGCAAGTGCCAGGTAACTTAAGTGCAATGTGTTACGGGTAACTTAAATGCAAAAACGACAAACAGTAACTTTCTTTCAAGTGAAACAAGGAAATAAGTACAGTAAGCAATGCAGATATCAGTAGTGATCCACAGAAGCTGAGAAGCCATTATTAGGTGGAATTAGCGTTTCAGGGAAATAACAAGCAAACAAACAACAAGCATATAAACAAAGCTAGATTCAGCAGGCCTGGATCTAGTCTATGCTACAGCAAACAAGGTGTACCAATTTCAGTAAGATACAGTTCAAATATTCAGGCACTATAAATCTTTAACCAGAAATTCCCAACTCAGAAGGGCAGTGTCCAGCCTCTTCTCCCACAAGAGTGCAGACCACGAACCTTCTTAATGTAAAATAACTGGCTTGAAGCCCAAGTGCTTAAATCAGAACTAATACACTTTAAGAATAACAGACACTGGGCTCTCAATCAGCAGTTCCCAACTTAGAAGGATGAAAGCTACCTGTCCTGCCACCACAGTGCATGCCACAAACCTTCCTAATGTAGAACAACTGGTCTGAAGCCCAAGTGCTTAATCCAAAAGACCTCGAATGATAGCTACACTTTAATCAAGTTACTACCAAGCAGTAATAAATACAATTGAATACTTTAGAGAATGCCTGGATTAGTGCTCAAGTTACACAATCAAAGCTAGATCCAGCAGGCCCGAATCCAGTCTATGCCACAGCAAACAAGGCGCACCAACTTCAGTAAGAAGCAGTTCAGATATGCATGCACTATAAGCCTTTAACCAGAAATTCCCAGCTCAGAAGGGCAGAGTCCAGCCTCTCCTCCCACAAGAGTGCAGACCACGAACCCTCTTAATGTAAAATAACTGGCCTGAAAGCCCAAGTGC
This sequence comes from Protopterus annectens, assembly GCF_019279795.1. NCBI lineage: Eukaryota > Metazoa > Chordata > Ceratodontiformes > Protopteridae > Protopterus > Protopterus annectens. Next base: position 377,195,053 of record NC_056726.1, on the reverse strand, counting down.
TTAAACCAGAATTAATACACTTTTAGAATAACAGACACTGAGCCCTCAATCAGCAGTTCCCAACCTAGAAGGATGTAAGCTACCTGTTCTGCCACTACAGTGCAGACCACAAACCCTCTCAGTGCAAAACAACTGGTCCGAGGCCCAAGTGTTTAAAACAAAAGGCTTAGAATGAGTTACACCAAGCAGTAATAAATACAATTGAGTACTTTTAAGATGATGCAAAAGTAAAATAAAGTAGGTAGAAACACAAGTACAGTAAAAGCAGATGAAATTTTTTTTTTCTGAACAAGTGCTGAGATCAAAGAAACAGATTTGAGTGCTGAAACTAGAAAACTGGCTAGTTATAAAAAAGAAAAAACTAAGCTAGAAGGCTTCCCTCCAACACAGAAGGGATTGGGGGCTCAGAAGCCTACAAATAGTCTATACCACTTAACAGGAAAGGCAGGAATCAAGCTTAAATTTTTTTTTCCGTTTCCCAGATGCTCTCTTTGTACACAGTAGGAGTGCCTGAAATCAAAATATGATCTCACTGCACTCAGTTGAGTAAGCAAATGAGATGGGCCCAGAAGGAGTATCCAAACACAAATTTACAAGAGGGGCGGGCAGTTTCAAGGCCACTAAGATTAACACCAAAACAAAAACAGGGAGGGTGGGTGGGACTAGAGTCAAAACTTCCAGTTCAGTTAATATTCCTGCAACACAGTTAAAATCAATTTAAATACTGTATTTTTGGGAAAAAAAGTGCAGATAAAGGTACTTAAATTCTCTTATACGTCCAGTTGAATACAGCTAGTTCTTAGCCAGCCAACGCTGAGGTTTTTAAGCAGAAAATATTTCACACTGTACCACTTAAATAGGCAAGGACAGGAAATCAAAGAATGTGGCTACCCCACACCTGTAATTACTAGCAAATAACAAAATTTAGCAAACACTGACTAACTTCCAGTTCAGTTAATATTCCTGCAACACAGTTAAAATCAATTTAAATACTGTAGTTTTTTGAAAAAAGTGCAGATAAAGGTACTTAAATTCTCTTATACGTCCAGTTGAATACAGCTAGTTCTTAGCCGCCAAAGCTGAGGTTTTAAGCAGATAATATTTCACACTGTACCACTTAAATAAGCAAGGACAGGAAATCAAAGAATGTGGCTAGCCCACACCTGTAATTACTAGCAAATAACAAAATTCAGCAAACACTGACTAACTTCCAGTTCAGTTAATATTCCTGCAACACAGTTAAAATCAATTTAAATACTGTATTTTTGAAAAAAGTGCAGATAAAGTTACTTAAATTCTCTTATACGTCCAGTTGAATACAGCTAGATCGTAGCCGGCCAAAGCTGAGGTTTTTAAGCAGAAAATATTTTACACTGTACCACTTAAATAGGCAAGGCCAGGAAATCAAAGAATGTGGCTACCCCCACACCTGTAATTACTAGCAAATAACAAAATTCAGCAAACACTGACTAACTTCCAGTTCAGTTAATATTCCTGCAACACAGTTAAAATCAATTTAAATACTGTATTTTTTTGAAAAAAAGTGCAGATAAAGGTACTTAAATTCTCTTATACGTCCAGTTGAATACAGCTAGTTCTTAGCCGCCAAAAGCTGAGGATTTTAAGCAGAAAATATTTCACACTGTACCACTTAAATAGGCAAGGACAGGAAATCAAAGAATGTGGCTACCCCCACACCTGTAATTACTAGCAAATAACACAATTCAGCAAACACTGACTAACGTCCAGTTCAGTTAATATTCCTGCAACACAGTTAAAATCAATTTAAATACTGTATTTTTTTGAAATTAAAAAGTGCAGATAAAGGTACTTAAATTCTCTTATAAGTCCAGTTGAATACAGCTAGTTCTTAGCCGGCCAAAGCTGAGGTTTTTAAGCAGAAAATATTTCACACTGTACCACTTAAATAGGCAAGGACAGGAAATCAAAGAACGTGGCTACCCCACACCTGTAATTACTAGCAAATAACAAAAATCAGCAAACACTGACTAACTTCCAGTTCAGTTAATATTCCTGCAACACAGTTAAAATCAACTTAAATACTGTATTTTTAGAAAAAAAAAGTGTATATAAAGGTACTTAAATTCTCTTATACGTCCAGTTGAATACAGCTATTTCTTAGCCAGCCAAAGCTGAGGTTTTTAAGCTATGGGGTAATATAATCTTAAGGTGGGAGGTTGGCATAATCGTTAAGGTATTTACCTTACAGACACAGGGTGCTGGGTTTGATTCTTACATGGGGTAATCGGCTAAGCTTAAAATGGCCCACAAGGGCAGCTAGCCTAGTACTAATCTATGAACCTATTAATTAGTAAGTTATCCTGCTGTTTTATAAATGAACCTTAACAGTCAAATCACATTTAGTAGTCAACACTTGAAATTCAATAGTCATAATCACTAGGTAATCTGTAAGGAGCAATCTCTCTCTGGCATGAACTGTTCTTGCCATGGGATGGTTAAGCAAAATGCTTTTCACAGTCTATTATAAGTAAGATTGATTAAATTGGACATGCATTCATCGTCCCCTCCCCAGTTGAATTGTACCAGCTGACGTGTATCAGCTGAAAATATAGGATAATGAAATGGACCTAAGCAATCTGTTTTTGTACATATTTAGATAAGTACAAAAAAAGTCTACCATCACATACATTAACTCGTTTCAAGCTGAGAATGTTCTCACAAGTGTAGTGATTGATCTTACCCAGCGAAAAGCCCAGTGTCCATGTATAATGTTACAATACTCAAGCATTCCGTTATCATGCTGCTCCATACACCAGCTGTAGTGCATCCTTTGTCTTGTAAGCTAACATTTGCAGAAGGAAGTCCTTAATTACAGCTGTCATATGGAGTTAGTTTCAAAATATTTGAATCGTACTTCAAGACTTGATCTTCATGTAGTGGCAGATGTTCATCATTCCCACTGCTGCAGTTGCCTTTAAGTCATAAGAGTTGTGTCTTGCCCGAGGTGTATAATCTAAAAACAAGAACATGTGTCCGTGCAGCCTAAAAACAGCAAAACTCAAAAGTACTGGCCCATGTAGTGAATCCCATAATGCCGAAAGTTGCAAACAAATCCAAAATGAATGGAACACTAGAAGTAGTATGAAAAGGAAGGTTTCAGTAAACACAATAGTAAAACAACTTGTAAGCACATGTAGGTTATCCGCTCTCATCCTTGTTGCATACAGGATTTTTTACATAAGTATTACTTAATTCAAAACTAATTACCATATGACTTAATTTAACAATGAATACATTTAAAAACACAGTAGTCAAGTAACATGTTAAAAATGCATTACTGTTCAATATTTTCCTCGTCACTAAAATGCTATTCTAAAGCTTAGCAGTTTGCGTCTTACCGGATTTTTACAAGACTGTAAATGGGAGTGTTCTTTTATCCTGTTGGTTTAAAAGTTGTATAAAGTAACTGGAAAACATTTTTTCTGTGGAGGGATTGCGTTTATTTTACTTTGTGGGGCTGGCAAATTGTTTTAAAGTGTTTTTTTACTGTGTTTGTCTATGAAAAATGACTTTTAAATAACGTTTGTTTTTGTTAGCATTTGCTGCTTGTTTTCCCTGGGAAAGAGGTACCATTTTTGGCTTGACCATAGAATAATCTGTTAGTCCCATGGTCAACCTTCTTCCAGCCACAAAAGAAAAAGTCAAGCAAACAGCCTTTGCATCACAGTGGGTTACAAATGTGCCTCAGCTGCAGGTGGGTCATTCTGCTGTAACCATTAGTTGTACCTCAAACCAGTCATCTAATTCCCCCATATCCCTCTGCTGTAGCACCTAAAAGCTACTATGGACTGGGGGTTAGCTATGTCCTCTGTGGCTGTTGGAGTCCCCACATTGAGCATGGGAGAGCCACTCTTGTCCTGTCCTGGGAAAGGGACCAGGAAAGGCTTCCTGTTTGGTCAGAATGTTGTGCCCATCCCTGGGAAAGCCGCTGCCATTAGTAATACTGATGGCCCTATGTTTCCTGTAAAAAAGAAACTGAAAATTTAAACGCATCTACTCCTCCTCAGAATCCCTTATACATGAGAAGTTCACTGGCTCAGGATTTAATTCAGGCTATTGATCCTTGTAAAGTAGTTGCTGGTAAAAGAAAGAAGGATACCACATTTTCTGAAAAGATTCAAGATTCTGAATCTGGAAAGGAGGATGAAGGGACAGGTAATTTTTTTTTCTCCTAAGTTTTCTTATTCCGACTCATAAGAGCACAGTTTCTAACTCTCCCTGTGGGAGGGGGTGTCTCTCTCTCTCTCTCTCTCTCTAATACTATTTCCAGAACATGACATTGTTTTCAGTAGGAGAACACGAAGGTTTCTGCTGTTTCACCTTTTGAGGATGTATATGCTACTGTCTGCAAATTTCCTGAAAACAAGAACATGTGTCCGTGCAGCCTAAAAACAGCAAAACTCAAAAGTACTGGCCCATGTAGTGAATCCCATAATGCCGAAAGTTGCAAACAAATCCAAAATGCCCTTAAGAAGGCAGATAGTATGTATAAACTTCCGCCAGTGAAGTTTTTATACACTGTTCCAAAATGTGATCCAGCAGTTATAGCTTTAGTTAATCATGCTGCTGCTAAACACTTAATTCCAATCCTTGCGTTTATGATAAGTATGAGAAGATTATTGAATAGTATGGGAAAAAAAGTGTATGCTTCTGCAGCTTTGATTTTTTCAGAATTTTGAATTGTCAGGCTCATATGTTAGGTTTTGCCCTGATTAATTGTGAAAGTATGAAGCATAAGATTTTTCAGACCTCCTTTTCCAAATTTTCCAAGGGATTCTGCAACTCCTCATCCAATTTTGTTAAGGAACAAAATAAACAGTCTCCATAAATGTGGGTAAACAGACATTTAAGAAATAGTTGCAGTCCAGTAAGTCAGAATGATTATTTAAAAGACTTTGCTCTCTTCTCCAAACCTGGCAGCCCCTTTTTTCCCCAGAATGCCTTGAATCTCCACTTTTCTCTTTGACAACAGATAATTTCAGACAAATAGGTTCTGAAGATCATTGATCAAGGTTACAGATGGCAAAGGGAGGAATTACCTCATCCTGTAGACCATACTCTGTTGTTTCCTTCAGTCCTTCATCACATGTTGCTCCAGGGAGTGATAGAATTAGTTCTTCATTTCTAGGTGGGGAAGGGATTTTATTCATGGATGTTTTTATTGCTAAAAAAAAGAAAAGAAATGAAAATGCATGGAGATCAGTTCTGGATCTTTCTTTCCTAAGCTTGTTTGTGGTAGTGCCTGAATTCAAAATGATGTCACTTCACATCCTGTTCTCTCTTCTTCCTCAAAGATTCCTGGTAACACTAGGTTTAAAATGTACTTATCTTCACATTTCTATTCATCCAGAGTTTCTGGTGTTTCTTAAGGTTTTGTGTGTCTAGATTACAGTATCAGATGTTCTTCGTGTTTCACTGTTGCAGTCATCACATTTGCATTATCCCTGCCAGGGTAGCCCTCGGCCGGCCCGAATACCAGAGACTTAGTATTTTTGCATCGGTTGCTGTCACTTGAGGACTGACGCCAGGTCATCAGTAGTATAAAGTAGGCAGCCGACGCCATTACATTAGTCTTTCTTGCCATGGAGCCCGAAGCAGAAGCAGTTCGCACAAGTGCCAGTCGGCCTCTACCCCAGTATTCGTCTACCAAATTGAAGTTGAAGTCTTCTAAAGCTAAGTACCCTGTTGGGGATCCTCTTTTGTTGCACTAACCAATGTCAGAAAAAGTTAATAATTGTCTCACCTGTGGAAAGCAAATACCACACCGAGACTTCCACTCTTACTGTGTCACTTGTTTAGGCCCAGACCACGATGTCTCCCGTTGTCGCTTCTGTGCTTTGTTCAATGCCAAAACTATCCGTTGTCAGGCCCTTATTGTAGCCAGATATTTCCTCTTACAGTCCGCGAATTCCGATATGGCTTCAGTAAGCCATCCGACAGCAGATCTTCTGAAAAAATGTAAAGATAGAGACAGACCTCACAGGTCCAAACCTACCAAGAACGCTTCTGTTAAGCTAGTCGTCAGTTCTCCGGTACTCAGGTACTTTCGCACCCCCTGATGCCTGCTTCTGTTGATTCGCAGGCCGCTATCGAGACCCTTTCGGAGTCCAGTATGCCTCAAAACTCTTCAACTAAGGATCCTGCGGTCGTCTCTACCTTGGATGGGTCCAGAGCCGCTGAGCAGGCACCGGCTTCCGAGGAAGTCCTTCGCACTACCGAATATCGACACAGATGTCTTCTTTCGCGACTACAGTTCTTTCAACATTGACCGAGTTTCTTAGGCCCAGGGTACGAACCACACCCAATAAACCGACGACCCACTCTCAGGTGCCTATTACCTTGCCTCAGTCTCAAATGCTTAAAATGGCGGAAGACCTTATCATGCTGATCAGGGGAAGCCAAGCTACCCCCTCCAAAAGGAAAAGAGATCTGTCCAATGTAGTTTTGTCTGAACAAGAGTCAGATGAATCTGATGCATCTGAATATGAAGACATGCAACCCCTCTCCACTTATGAGGATTCTGATGCAGAGGATTCCATTCCTTCAGCCTCTCCCCAGAGGATTTTTTCTTTGGGGAAACCCTGCATACTTTAAGGGAGCATTTCCATTGGGAGAATCCGGACTACCCTTGGTCTAAAAAGAGACTCAGGGAATTCTTAGATCTTCCACAACACAGACCCTTGGCCATCCCCCCAGTCCTGGATGTTGTGAAGGATGTTTTCCTCAAATCCAGCTAGACTCCTGATGCCCTTCCTCCAGCTCCCAGAAAACTAGACAGGTACTACAGAGTCCCTGACTCACACAAATATCTTTTTAAAAATCCTACAACTGACTCTGAGGTCATTTCTCAATGGCCAAAAGGGATTAAAGCAACCTCTGCTAAGAATCCCACCCCCTCAGACAGGGATTCCCGAGCATTGGACAGATGGGGTAAAAAAGTATACACCTCAGCTAGTCTTGCTATCAGGGCACTAAATTGTCAGTTCCATATACTGAAATTTCAGCAACATACCTTGGAACTCCTTAAACAAAAGATGTCTTCCTTTCCTGCTTGGTCAGAATCTAAAGATTTACAAGGGTTAATGCATTCTGCAAGTCAAATAACTAAACACACCTTGCACTGTGGTTTTGACGCCCTAGAAGCTTCTTGCAGGGCAGCAGTCACTGGATCTGTCAGAAGGCATGCATGACTTAAGGAACAGCCCCTGCTAAATTGTTGTATGCCCCCTTGCACAAAGATAACTTATTTGGCACTAAGGCAGAAGAGGTCTTAAAAAAGATGGAAGAAAAAGCAAAATCTATGCAAACAGTTAAAGATTTCTTGCTGGTCCAGCCCCCTAGGTTCAGCAGGCATTGTCCCTCTTAACACTGGTCCTTTCCTGCTCCCAGTAAACCAGCCTAGCCTAGGCCCCCTGGAAGCAGACCCCCCCAAACAGCAGCCACAGGGAATGCAGAGATCTAAGCACTGGACTCTACCTCCACTTCAAAACCAGGGAGGTCTAAGCCACCCCTTTATGGTAAGAACTCACAATGACTCACCTCCACCATCCCCTCCCTCTGCCCACCTTCACTTACCCCTAGGAGGAAAACTCTCCTTTCACTGAAGCACCTGGGCCACAATTACCAAGGACCACTAGGTTCTGAACATTGTGTCTCAGGGATACATATTTTCCTTCCACACCCTTCCAACCCCAAAAGGGTTCCCAGATCTACCACCAAATCAGTGGGCAGAGGCTCAAAAGCAAATCCTTTTCCTGCTCTGTATGAGGGCAGTAGAGCACGTTCCTGCAGAACAGACAGGCCACGGTTTCTACTCCAGACTTTTTCTGGTACCCAGAAAAGTGGGCACCTGGCGCTCCATCCTCGATCTATCCATTCTAAACACCTTCCTGGTGATCCCAAAATTCAAAATGCTCACACTCCAGCAGCTGCTACCATGGTCTCCAAGGACGCTTAGCTAGCCACCCCAGATCTAAAAGAGGCGTACCTCCACATTCCTATCAGGGAATCATGCAGGAAATATCTCTGCTTCAGGGCAGGATCTGAACACATTCAGTTGTCTGCGCTTCCCTTTGGCTTATCTACTGCTCCCAGAGTTTTCACAAAATGTCTGGCTCCAGCCATTGCCTTTTGCAGACAAAGAAATATTCAGATTTACCCATACTTAGATGACTGCATTATTCAGGCAGACAGTCAGGAAAAGCTGCTCAAGCACCTGGCCTTTGTAAAGACCCTCCTAACCTCTCTAGGGTACACAGTCAACGAAAAGAAATCCAAGCAGGTGCCTACCCAAAGGATAATCTTCCTGGGAGCAAGTCTGGACACAGCATCCCAGATGGCATACCTTACACCAGAGAAACAAATTTTCCTGAAAACCTACTTCTCTCAACTAGCCACCAGGCCCCAGCTAACTGCAAGGAAGATCCTGCAAGCTCTCGGGTTCATGGCATCTTGCGTACTACTCATTCCATATGCCAGACTGCATATGAGGAAACTTCAGCGTTCCCTAAAGAGCCTTTGGTGTCATCACTCTCAAGACCTAGAAACTCTTCTACCCATAGTTCCTTGGCTCAGAAAAGATTTTCTTTGGTGGGCAATAGCATGCTCCCTCAACAAGGGACTGCCTTTTTCCTCACCCTCACCCAGACCCTCACCACAGGCGCATCAGACTATGCTTGGGGTGCACACCTGGACGGCAGGTCCATACAGGGCCAATGGAGCCCACAGCAAATCCCTCTGCACATAAGTTAAAAAGAGATGATGGCTGTGCAGCATGCCTTGATAGCTTTCAAGCCTCTTGTCTCTCTCTAGGAGCTCTCCTGATCAAAACAGACAACACCACTGTGATGTAGTGCATCAGCAAGCAGGGAGGGACTCACTCCTACCCTCTATGCAGGCTGGCCATGACCCTTTGGCACACAGCCTCTACCATGCAGCTACACCTGTTAGCACAGTTCCTACCAGGCTCTCTACTCTCTGTCAGACCAGTTAAGCAGAAATCTTCTGGACCCACATGAGTGGCAATTCAACAGAAAAACCTTCACCCTAATAACTCAGAATTGGGGAAACCCGAAGGTCGACCTCTTTGCCTCCCACACCAACCATCAGCTCAGCAAATGGAGCATCACTGCATGGCTTGGAAAGTGGATGACATGTCCTTCCCCTGAGCCAATCCATTGGTCTATGCCCGCCCCCCATCTCTCATCCCCAGGGTACTGCTCAAAATAAGGGAGGAAAAACCAAGGACCATTCTTATAGCTCCAGACTGGCCCCGGCAACACTGGTACCCCTTACTGCGCAGCCTGTCCCCTCTACCTACATGACATCTTCCTCAGATTCCAAACCTCCTGACCCAGAGAGAAGGGGAATTCATGCATCCCCAATTGCAGACACTCAATTTGGCAGCTTGGCGTATTCCCTAACTCTAAATCAATCTGCCAACCTCACTAAACAGGTTCTGGATGTTATCCTTGAGGCCAGACGCCCTAGCAACAGAAAGTCTCATGCTGATAAATGGAAAAGGTTCTGCACCTAGATCCAGGCTAAGGGAACCAATACGGCACAGCCTTCCCTCCCTCCCTCCCATCCTGGATTACTTAGCTGACCTACTACACAGTGGCCTCTCTTTCTTCTCTATAAAAATTCATGCCTCTGCTATTTCTGCTCATTTTCACAGTGAGCAGCCCCTTTTCTCACACCCTTTGATCAAGCATTTCCTAAGAGGGGTTAGCAACCTGAGGCCACCCAGAAGGGCACCAACACCAGCTTGGGACCTTAACTTTGTATTGGAAAAGCTCACCCTGTCCCCTTTCGAACCAGCTTCTTCTGCAGAACTAAAGTTTCTCTCCTGGAAGACAGCATTCTTTCTGGCCATCACTTCAGCCAGAAGAGTCTGTCAGCTGCAAGCACTCATGGCTGTGGAACCCTTCATCATCTTCCATGCAGACAGGGTATCTCTCAGAACTAACCCATCCTTCATGCCCAAGGTGATATTCAGTGTGGCTCTCAACCAATCCATTCATTTGCCCACCTTTTTTCCTAATCCCCAGAACAAGGGGGAAAGGATTCTTCACTCTCTAGATGTGCGCAGACAGCTCAGATTCTATCTATACAGGACTAAATCCTTCAGGAAGCCTGATCAATTGTTGGTTAGTTTTGCTGCAGGGGCAGAAGGCAAAGCCATCTCCAAACAAACCATTTCCAAGTGGATAGCACACTGCATCCATTTCTGCTACAAACAGCATGGAAAGCCTCCCCCCAAGGGGGTCAGGACACACTCCACCAGAGCAGCCTCCACCTTTGCAGCTTTCCTCAGAGGAGTCCCCACCGGGGACATCCTGGAGGCTGCCACCTGGACATCTGTTCACACTTTTACCAAGCATTACCACCTGCCTCTCTTCTCCAAATCCAGGGAAGGGTTTGCCTCTGCAGCCTTGCAGGGCATCCTAGCCAGCCCCTAGTTTGCTTGACTGCCTCCACTCATTTCCTCAGCTTTGGGAATCAACCCAAATGTGATGACTGCAACAGTGAAACACGAAGAGCATAGTACAGTTGTGTACACTTACCATAAATGTAGATGTTCGAGTGTGTTCACTGTTGCAGTCCTCGTTTCCCTCCCTCCATCCCCCTTTATTCATTTTCTGCTTTTTATTACCATTTTTCCTTATTGTTCTCCTTTCCTTACAAGGGACATCTTGGTATTTATTTTCCACTGATGGGGTTCTTCCACCAGAGCCTGGCCTCCTACTTGGGGGTTCCTGACAGGTTAGGACAAGACAAACTGATGTAATGATGTCGGCTGCCTTACGTTATACTACTGATGACCTGACATCAGTCCTCAAGCAACAGCAACCGACACAGAAAAACTAAGTTTTTGGTATTTAGGCCGGCCGAGGGCTATCCTGGCAGGGATAACCCAAATGTGATGACTGCAACAGTGAATAAACTGGAACATCTACATTTATGGTAAGTGTACACAAATGTACTTTCTCTGCCTTATCCTGTGGATTATCCAATGCACCAAGAGAGTTTACAAAGTGTATAGCTTCAGTTATAGCTCATTGCATGCTACGGGGTATTATAGCTCATTGCAGGCTAGTGTCTCCACATTTTTCATATGTAGACTACTTGCTTATCTTTGCAGAGTCTTTTTCAAAGTGTCAGGAATCTGATCTCTTACACAAGCTGAGATTCCAAGAGAACATTCAAAATTCTTGACTCTCCTCAAATGATTGTGATTCTGGGATGTCAAGTAGACACTATAGTTCTAGGAGCTTTTCTTTCACTGCAAAAAAATAGATCTTTACCTAGATCGGTTTCTTGGGTTTTCCACTCCGATTTCTGTTACTGTGAGAGAATACCTCGGGATTTTGGGTCTCATGGCTTTTTTCATTCTTATGATACCTCTGGCAAGACTTCACATGAGAAGTATACAGTGTCATCTGAAGTCTGTTTGGTCCCAGCACCAACACCCCTTGTCTTTTCAGATCCCAGTGCTGGGTTTTGTCAGAAGAAAAATCACTTGACAGAGACAACAGATATCTGCAAGTCCAGGTCTCCCCCCAACCCCCATCCCTGTGCTCCAAAGCAGTTAGTCACCACAAATGCTCTTGAATTTGCATGGGGAGTAGTTTAAGAAGGGATAAACGTGTTAGGTGCATGGGACACCAATGACAGACACAAGCTCAATATAAAAATATATAAAGCAATATAAAGGAGGTACTTGCACTGATCATGGCACTCAATGTTTTAAATCATCCTTGATCCCTGTGACCCCTTCAAGTTGTTACAGGTAATAACACCATCATGTGGTGCATCATCAAGCAAGGGAAAAACAGGTCCAGTCCCCTCTACATACTATCCTTGTTAGCTTGGGATATAGCTTCACAGCACAGTGTAACTCTACAGGCATCCTGCATTCTCTCAGCAAAATTTTTATGGCAGACAAGCTGTGCAGGAGAAAGGCAGATCCTCATGAATGGGAACTAGAATGGGGGTCTTCCAAGCTTTGATCCATCTTTGGGAAGTTTTTCAAGTAGAACCCTTCGCTTCCTCTTTGAGCAATCAGCTGACAAGATTGTGCTCCAGGACTCCATGCAAGAAGGCCTGGAAGACGGATGCTTTTTCTTTTCATGTATGCTTTCCCTCTTTTACAGTAATATCCAGGGTACTTGTGAAGATTGAGAAGGAAACCCCCAAGGTCACTGTGACTCCTTTCTGGCCCAGACAGCCATGCTTTTCCCTTCTTTTGGAAATGACCATTGTCAGTTACCATAAGCTTCCCCATAGACTGGATCTACTCACAGAAGAACATGGTTGTTTGATAGACCCAGACACCATTCAGCTTCATTTGACTACATGGATGTGGATGTCTTAATTACTGTTTACTGAGGTACTGACGGATGCAAGAAAGCCTGATACCAGAAAATCATATATTACCAAATTGAAAAGATTTTATAGTTGGTACCAAAATATAACCAGGCCCCATTTTAGGGCAAGTTGATGTCCTTCCGTTTCACTGTTGCAGTATGCATTACAATAAGAATCCCTTGCCAAGGGCATCCTGAATTCCGGCCAGTATACCAAAGCCTTTAGGTTACTTTAAGGTATGCCATACGTCACACGTATGTTTCCTGCTTAGCACAGGGGATAAAGGTGACATCCAGACATACCATTCTCAGAACGTCTTTGCTGTCAGTCCAAATGCCATCTCTTGAGCGTTGGTCTTAAAGCCCGTTCTGTTACTGATTCAGCAAGCCATTTCAGAAAAGTGCTCCATTTTTTTTTTTTATCTTATCTTTTCTTCTGTATTGTGGCTTTTGGCATTTCATCTAATCCAAGAAGGGTAAATGCCAGTGTGAGAGACAGATTTCCCATTAAAGACCATCACAAACGGTGCTTATTTCATCTCAGCACTTTCCACAACCATACGTCCTGTTCAGTTTGTCAGGCCTTTGTTGCTAAGACTCTTCATAGTCGACTTTCTTCCTTGGCCTTATATTTGGAGAACCAAAGTCTTAAGCTTTTAGCTAAAGATATGACAGAAGGAACGTCTCACTCTGAGGGCAACAGTACTTGAAGGCAGCCAAGAAGTCTAGCTCTAATTCTTCTGCTGTGCAGCCACTGCCGGACATCTCTCCCAAGGTTAGTGAAAGCCTTGTGGCTCACCCAGCTCTGCTGTTGGATTCCTTTACCACTACCGTTTTGGAGGTCAGCATGGATACAGTCCTTGGAGGAATTGCAGATATTAGCTTTGTATGTTCAGGGGGGAACCACTGCTGATTGTTTCCGAGGGTGTTAAGGGTGTTTCTCAGATTATGGTCAGGAGAAAGTTCTGACTACTATTATTGAATGCTGTATAGGGTTGGAGCCTTCTAAATTTTATAAGGCGGATGTCCCTTTGAAGAAAAAGCAAATGACTAAGCATATTTCTCCAACTCCTGCGGACCCACAGGGTGAATGGCAGAATTTCACTCAGGGATTGTTTAATGCTTTGAAACCTCCTCGTGGAGTCTCTATTCCAGCTCCCGTTTGGTCCTGCACTCCCCTTAAAAGACCCAGGGAGCAGGATTCCTCTGAGGAGGAGGCTGATTCAGATGAGGAATCCCTTGCTTATCTGTCTCAGATTTCCTCTCCTTTAGACTGTGGGTCTGAGGAAAGGAATCTACTAGTCCTGACACTCCTTGCATGGAGATGTCTTTTGGGGACACAATCTCTAGAATGATGGATTGTTTTTAAATGGGATTGTACCCAGGTTTCTGAGGTACAAAAGAGGTATTACAAGTTCCTGCAGGTGGACCCTCCTAGACCTTCTGCTGTTCTTTCTGTTTTGGCTACTTTGTTGGAACCTTTTTCTACTGCATCTAAGGCTCCTTATTCACAGCTCCCTAGCCTCAAGAAACCCGATAGGTTTTATAGGATGCCTGAGGACTATAAGTTTCTATACAGGAGTCCTCCTGCTGACCCTTCCCTTTGATAATGACAGAGCTAAGAAAAGGCTAGGTAAAACGTTTATATCTCTGCTACTTTGGCTTTTAGGGTGGTCATTTATCAGACCCATATTTCCAGATACATTCTGGCTCTTCTTTCCCAGGGCTGTCAAGTAATTTCTGATTTACTACACTCTGAAGGGAATACATTTGCTCTTTCTCTGTTACGGACTTCGCCCCAGATGGCTTGCCATTCCATAAGTCTAGTTATGATGCAGTAGATGCTGCTTCTACTAGGACTGCTGCCTTTGGCTCTGTTAATGAGGAGATATTCCTGGCTTCAGCTTCAATCTTTGCCTGATGATATTAAGGTAAGTTGATGGATGCATCTCTGGTCAACAAGCAATTGTTTGATGAAGCTGCTGCTGATTTGTTTGTCTCTTCAGGATAAAGGCAACCCCTTGCAGGAACTTAAACATGTTTTTGTTTCTCCTGTACCTAAATTTCATAGAAATTATCCCAGTATGTCAGCCTTTGTTTGTAGGCAGTCTCACCCTCCCTGCAAAGGTAAGAATGGTGGAAGTGGGCTCCTCCTGCTAAAGATATCCAAACTTTTGTGCCACAGAAGTTTCTTTTTCCTGACAAACCCCAGGTACTGTCTGACTATCCTGTTCTTCTCCGACACATTCCTCTTTCTCTTCGCATCCCTTTCTCTTCCTGTTTAGTTAAAGATTACTCAGGATTCCTGGGTTCTGTCTGTTATCTGCCTAGGGTATTCCATGGTCTGGAAATCTCTTCCCCTTTTATGGGCATTCCTCAGCCCCCTCAGGAACAGTTACCATTCTTTCCAGGGGTGCCTTGGGATCTCTTGACTCGGGGAACTATTCAGGAAGTTTCAATTTCCCAAACAGGGAAGGGATTTTACTCCAGAATGTTTTTGGTGCCCATGAAAGCGGGCACTTGGAAACCTATTCTGGACCTCTGTCATCTAAACACTTTTCTGAAGGTCCCCTATTTTTGAATGTTGTCCCTTCAGACTTTGTTCCCTCTTCTGCTTCCTCAGGCTTATCCGGTGTCTCTGGACCTCAGGGATGCTTATATTCATATCCCGATTCAAACCCTTTTCAGGAAGATGTTACATTTCTCATAGGCTTCTAGGTTCATAGGTGTTTACTAGGCTAACAACCACAAGGGCCTTTTTAAGCCTAAGGGGGGCTGACACAAACAACTGGTGTCAGAACCATGGACTAAAACTAAATGCCAAGAAATGCATCATAGTATTCTTTGAGAAGTCATCCATCTCTGGTAACTATCATATTGACAACACACACCATAGAGTTGACCCAGTAGTCAGGGACTTATTGACATACACAGATAGTAGTAATCTAGCTTTTGACCATCACGTGTCTACATTGGTGAGAGGAAATCATTCTATGGATGTACAGTCGCTTTTTACCTGTATACCCAGTGAAGTGGGACTAAAGTTTTTACAATCACTTTTGAGGGAACGGAGCAATTTTAGTGATGAGAAGATTGACTTGATTTGTTGCTTAATTGAATTAATTCTTGAGAACAATTTTTTTATTTGATGGGTGATACTATTGGCAGAAGCAGGGTGTTGCCATGGGCACACCCTG
Organism: Protopterus annectens; assembly: GCF_019279795.1. NCBI lineage: Eukaryota > Metazoa > Chordata > Ceratodontiformes > Protopteridae > Protopterus > Protopterus annectens. The sequence continues at coordinate 377,179,446 of NC_056726.1, read as the reverse complement.
CACTAATAGTTATGCTAATTTAGTGATGTTTCACTGGGAAGATGCATTTGTTTTGAGAGGTAATAGATTTTCGCAATATATACAATTTTTAAGAGGTTTGTGGATGACATTTTTCTGCTGTGGGCAGGCCATGGAGAGGATATCCTGGATTTTGTTGACTACTTATATAGCACAACTTATTTTTAAGATTTACATTCAAGAGTTCCATGACTGTTATGGACTTCTTGGATGTAGAGGTTTATAGATCTATAGACCGCCATTAATACTAAGATGTATAGGAAACCGTGTCATACAAACACTACATTGAGGAGAGAGAGTATGTATCCCTCTAGGGTTTTTAAGAACGTATTGAAAGGTCAGGAGATGAGGATATCTAGGTTAAACAATAAGGATAACACTTTTGAGTCAAATTTAAATATGTTAGGACAGGAATTTAGAGACAGGGGATATAGAGGTATAGAAGTAGAAAATATGGTCAAAGACATTAGGGTACTAAGGAGACAGTGTGCCCAACCTTATTTTTTTAATAAAACTATAGCTGTCAGCAGCAATGAGGCAACTATTAACATACCAAGAGTAAGTTTTATGATGTGTTACACTAGCAACATAATTTTTTTGTGATTATAATCAGAAAAATTGGCCTGTTCTACTGTCTAATGCAAGAATAGGTGGCATCATAGGAGGAAGACCACATTTTTTTTTTTAAATAAGAAATCATTAAATAGATTATTGTGCTGTAGAAATGATAGTGCAATGAAGGATGGAGAAAGGGGTACAGTACCCTGTGGAAGATGTAATTTCTGCCCACTAATAGATAGGGGTGTGATTTTTGAACACCCCATAACTAATTATATGTTTGAAGTTAAGACCACAGCAGATTGTTCTACCCCAGATGTGGTGCATTTAGCATGCTGTGAAACCTGCTTGTTTTTTTATATAGGAAAAACAAATAGGATGCTAAAGGAGAGGATTAGAGAGCATACTTTAGCTGTAAGAAAAGCAGATTTAAGGAATGCTGTAGCGAGGCACACTGTTTAATGGGGCTTCTCGCACGTTTATGTTTAGGGTATTGGAGTGTTTAAAAGTAAATGAACGCCTTGGTGACATTAAAAATGACACAGAACAATGAGAAACACAATGGATTATTAAATTTCAGGGTGACATACATCCAGATTTAAATGGAAAAGTCCCTTTAAAACCATTTATCTAAGCTCATAAATTATTTAAATGAGTTAATTGTTTTTAATCATGTGATGTGCTTTATTATTGGTGTATGGTTATATAAAGAACTTTGGTCGCTGTTGTTTTTATTGGTCTGATGAAGTGCTTAGTTGGACATGAAAGCGCTCACCATTTGAATAAAAGGTTGGATATTGTGTAACCGTTGCTGTGGCTGGTCCGTTTGGATATATATTTTCTGCATTCCTGTTTGTTGTTCATAGGACCATTCCTCGGTGGGATACTTTTTTGCTGTTCTTGAGATACGCCAAACTTTCTACCTCCCCATTTTCTTCTCTGAACCCAAAAAGGAGGGAGAAAGAATACTTCCTAAGGTGGATGTTCACAGATAACTCTGGTACTCTCTTGACAGTACTAAGCTTTTCAACTGTTCGGATCACTTGTTCATTTCTTGTGAAGGTAAGAAGAGACATCCTGTGTCAAAACAGATGATTTCCAAATGGTCGTCTAATGCCATAACCATTTGTATTCACCATAACAAAGCTTTTCCAGGCAGGGTCAAGGCCCAACTCAACCAGGGCTTTGGTTTCATTGATAACTTTTAGAAAAGGGTTGGATCCTAGACGTATTCTAGAAGCTACGGCTTGGTATTCTGTACATACTTTTACAAAGCACTGTAAGCTTGTGTCCTTCTCTAGGTGTTTGATCAGGCTTTGCAGTCTATTCTCCAGGGTTTCCTGGACTCTCTTCCTTCTGTCTCCCAAATGCTAGCTATGGTTATCTGCCCATAAAACAAAACCCCCACAGCAGTGGTCAGTATGGTGAACATAGTACAGTTGTGTAAATAAACTTACCATAATAGTAGATGTGTGAGTGATCACTGCTGCAGTAGCAGCTTCCCCCATCCATGTTCCTTGTCTTTTGATGTGTTTATGCCAAGGTGTGGTTATTTATTTTTTGTTCTTCCTAGCATTGTCCTGTCAGGTCTCAGCCTCCATCCTTCCCTCTCTGTTGGCAGGAAAGCTGTCAAGGACTTGGCACCCAAAATTGTCTTTTAGTCTTCTCAGGTCATGCTTCCACACAGTTTGGGAGCTTGGAAGGTGCCCTGAAGCTTTGGAAGCTGGCTAGCTGTAATGTCTCTAGCAAGATATAGGTTCATAGGTAGGTACTAGGCTATCTGCCTGAAAGCATTTATAAGCCTAGCCAGAATGTGTTGGCTTTTGCCACCCCCTTATATTAGTTCCCTGTGCCTCTGTCCAGCAGAGCAATTGAAGTGATCCCTGGGGTAAACTTTCTGTTTCCCATCCACTCGTCAAGGTTTCTCTTGAAGAGGGTTAGTGAGAAGCTCTACCTAATGTAAATTGGAATCTTGTTCCAGAGCATGGGAATTCTCTGGGACAGGAATCTATCCCTCCAGCACGTCCTATTTATTGTTGTGGTGAGGTTTAGATTCCTAGAGCGTGTGGCTCAAGAGAATATGGTTTACTTTAGGTGGAGCATGTCCATCAGTTCTGGGTTGGACATGGCCTTGTATGTCAGGCAGAGATCACCTCTGAGTAGGTGGTATGCAACAGTACAGCTCGAGTTTCTTCAGTTGAGCTGCATAGGGCATGTGTTTGAGGCCATTGATCCTCTTGGTGAGGTACTTCTGTGGTCTTTCCAGCTGTTGCAGGTGTCTTGTAAGGTACATCCCAAATGGAGCATTGTATTCTATGATGGGTCTGATGAGTGAAGCGTAGAGGGGCACAATTACCTCTTTTGATCTGGATGAAAACCCTTTTGTGATTAGGTGGGCCACATAGTAGGATTTTCTAACCACTTTGGCAATGTGATTATTAAAGGAGAGGTTACTATCTACTTGGGTCCCCAGATCCCTTATTATGTCTTCTGTATTTAGGGGGCTACCACCTATGTGGTAGTTTGTGGGTACTTTGTTTTTTCCAAAGGCGATGACTATGCACTTTTTGGCATTTAGCTTGAGGCCATGGTTTTGACACCAGGTATCTGTCTCAGTGAAACCCTTTTGGAGGATGTCTGTGTCAGCCGGAGAGTTAATTATAGCCCCTAGTTTGCAGTCGTCAGCGGACTTGGTCAGCCATAGTCCTCCTCTGTTTGCCTGTACCTCTGAGAAGTATATGCCGAACAGAAGGGGTCCTAGAACTGAGCCCTGGGGTACACCACTTGTAACCGGTTTAGAGTCAGACCTAGCTCACGCTTCTCTTACCATGTAGGTTCTGTCCGTGAGCCAGTTGGCAACCCATCTCGTGACGTAGGGGTTTATGTGTAGGCTAGTGAGCTTGTCTATAATACCTGAATGGGGAATGGTGTCGAAGGCCTTTGCGAGGTCTAGGTAGGCTGTGTGGACCAACTTTCGCTCGTCTATAGCCTTGGTAACTGTCTCAAAGAAGTCCACCAGGTTTAGGAAGCATGATCTGCCCTTAAAGCCGAACTGGGTAGGGTCCAGTGTTTGGAGGTTCCCAATGTCTCTGTTAATGAGAACAGAAGCACAAACATATTCTGGAGAAATTTGTACCCTGTAAAACCCTTCCCGACATTGAATTTTGACAAAACCACACAAAGTTTACATAAGCAGTAAATTTTCTCACAAAACTAATCCCCAAAACAGTTACAGCTAAAAAACATTGGTCCCTGACAGGAAATGTACAGCTATGCAAGTAAACATACCATAACAGTAGATATTTGAATGATCATTGTTGCAGTAGCCCCATATAGCTATGACCTTATCCTTGTCCAGGGCTGGTGAAGAGCTCAAGAATCCTGGGCCAGCATCACACTGCTGCCTGGGAGTGTTTAACAGATCATTTCCTTACCCTTTCATGCCCTTATTGCCTACCCAGGAGCTGGTCTTCAAGGGGTTCTGTAGCGTATCAGACACATCTCCACATGTGCCTCAGTAGTGAATCCTACCCCCTAAACTGCAACATCTAGCCTCGGCCAGGGATCTGCTGAAATGCACCATACAGCATGTCCCCGTCCATAAGATGGACATGCCTATCTTCGCTGCCTGTGATGGGAAGCTCCTGGGCCATAATCTGGGCTTTATCACCTGTGTGCCACCAGTGCAGGCTAGGTCTGCATTTCTTGAACTTGAAGACAACACCTATAATGCCTTATGGATGGCAGAAATCTCCTCTCGGGCATTCCATTCCATGTCCCATACCCAACAATAGTTATCACGTATGAAGTTGTGGGATAAGTTGGGGCATTAAAATGGGCAGATGGTTCATAGTGCCTAGATGTCCGATAAACTTTCACTGGCTGTGCCAGCACATTTGAGATAAGGTGCTTTCCCTGCCATCACGTTAGGTCCTTAACTTATAATTGGACAATATGGTAGTAGAATGATACATCAGCAACAAAAGAAGAATGCATTCCTTTCCCTTGTTCTGGGAAGCTTTGCGGGTCTGATAAAGATCCATGTCAAGGAATCTTTTCTTAGTAACAGTCGTAACCCAGTTGAGTTAAATTCACTGCTGGATAAACTGATCAGATATATTTAATGCTTTACATGTCATTCTTCAAACCTTAGTAATGAGTAAACTTTTTCACAGGTGAGAGAAACCTTGTGACCTGTTCCTGTCCCTGACTAACTCTAATTGCAGTGATGTCTTTTCTTTCTTGCAGTCACCATCGTGGGCCCTGTGAGACATTGCAGTCTACAAGTGGCTGACTGAACTACTTTGGGCTTTCCCATTTCCTATAAAAACAACGTTCATTCAGAAGGCGATGCTTTTCAAGGCAGAAGTCATCCGTGTAGGTCTGTATTGTTTACTTATTTATTTATTTACATTGGTTTATCGGGAAATTCCGACTGGACGCAGGTCCTTTTTCAGCGGATGCCCAGGGAGAAAAGCCCACGTCATGTATATGATAAATAGAGATACAAAGTTGCAGCAATAGTAAACATTACAGGTTGTTGGCTTTAATACAATAACAAGATATTGGCTTCAACAAGTAAGATTCCCTCTTCTGCTACCTTTTTTCTTATAGAGAAACCAATCTTCCTGAGTCCAGTAAAGAATTTGCTGTCCCATCCATTGAACAAGTCTCACCTAGACACTCACTCCCTCTGCCTAGGTAACTAGTTTTTCTTTTTCTAATAGTTACCTGAAATCCCCATTTTTTTCTAGGACATGGCGTTAAACACACTGTAAAAAAAATGTATTGTCATAACAATGTTCTTGCCAACTACCACATCAGTAGCAACACCCTAAGTACGCAGTCAGTAGTGAGGGACTTGGACACACAGGTTGACAGCAACCTTACCTTTGATCACCATGTCTCCACAGTGGTAAAAAGTCATTCTGTATTGCTCATCTCATAAGTAAGGGCATTGCCTCCAGAAAAAAAAGAAGTTATAACCTCCCTGTAATCTTCCATCAGCAGCCCAATAAGTAAGTACAATGCCCCCTTTGGTATGTATCTTTCCAAGCACCTGCATCAATCGGAGAGATGTCAAAGGTTCCTCAGAAGGATCTTCAGCATCTGTCCTATGCAGATCGTCTGAAATCACTGTCATTTTATTCAGATGTTCATCATGTTTCACTGTTGCAGTCATCACTGTAGGGTTCTTCCTGCCGGCAGGCAGCCCTCGGTTGGCCAGAATCCCAAAGTCTGGGTCCGGCGTCAGCTGTTCAGTCATGCTCCCTGACGTCAGAGTGCCAGGAGTACAAAGCTGCCAGCCGACGCCATGTTCTCCAGTCTTTCTTGCCGCGCGGTGGAAGCAGTTCGCAAGTGCTGGTCGGCTGACTCCTGATATTTTTTCATACTTCAGTCCGAAGACTTACTTCTTCTTCTCAAAGCTAAGTACTCCGTTGGGGAAACTTTTTTCTTGCTCCAGTCCGATGTCAGAAAAAGTTAATAATTGTATTTCTTGTGGGAAGCAAATACCTCATAAGGATTTCCACTCTTACTGTATTCCTTGTTCAGGCCCTGACCACGACGTAGCTAGTTGTCGGTTTAGTTCTAGATTTAACCGACGTACGATTAAGCGGAGGTACGATTTTGCTTTTCACTACTTTGGCAGGCTATTTAATTATAAAATGTCGTCGGACACGCTTCTGACTACCGGAGTTCACAAACGATGCAAGGATAAGGACAGGCCTCCCAGGTCCAAATCAGACGACGGTTTACAAGCAGAGCCAGCTCCAGGTTCGGCCGTCATCAATGAGGCGCTTTCGCAGCCCCTGTCGTCGGCCATTTCAGAACCGATTGCTGAAACGGACTCCCACGAGGAGCCAACTAGGCCTTTGAGTACTCCAGCTGCAGGACCTTCGGACAATGCTCCCTCAGATGGGTCCAGAGCTGCTGTGCAGGTACCGGCTTCCGAGGGGGGTTTCAGGCCTACACAGCTTCTGATTAAGGCAAAACCAAAGACAAAGGCGAAGACTCCTTCTAAATCAGACACCAGCCCAGGTCTCTTCTGATCCGGGACCCAAATCTCAGAAACAACTGCTTAAAATGGCGGAGGACTTACTAACCATGATTAGGGGGTTCACATCCCCCTCCAGACAAAAGGCCAAGGCAAGAATTGGATCTGGAATCCTCTGATCAGGCATCTATTTCTTCAGTGTCTTCCTCTGAACAGTAATATACTTTCCCTCCTTATGAGGATTCTGATGCTGAGGAATCCATTCCATCAGCTTCTCCCCCTGAGGATTTTTCTTTTGGTGAAACTTTACATGACATGAGGGAACATTTTCACTGGGAAGGACAGAAGTACTCTGAATCTAAGAGAAGGTTTAGGGATTTCCTTCTTCTTCCCCAATATAGACCCCTGGCTATTCCTACTGTTTTGGATATTGTGGATGATGCCTTTTCTGAGGCTAATTTAACTCCTGACTCTTTTCCTCCAGCCCCTGCTAAGCCTGACAGATATTACAGGGTTCCTGACTCCTACCAGTTCCTTTACAAAAATCTTGCTGCTGATCCAGAAACCATTTCTCAGGGTCCTAAGGGTGTTAAGGCCGCCTCTGCTAAAATCCCATTTCCAACAGATAAGGATTCCAGAGCTTTGGAGAGATGGGGCAAAAAAGTGAACACTTCTGCTACTTTATCTATCAGGGCTTTAAATTGTCAATTTCATATGCTAAAATATCAGCAATTCCTGCTGTCTGTTATGAAACAAAAGCTAAGTACCATTTCTGCATGTGCAGATAATAAGGAAGTACACAATTTGATGCATGCTACTGAGCAAGTGGGGAAGCATGGTTTACACTGTGGTTTTGATGCCTTGGAGGCTTCATGCAGGGCAGCTGCCACTGGCACAGTCATTAGAAGGCATGCTTGGTTAAAGGAACAAAATTTACCTGATCAAGTGAAAGCAAAGTTACTGGATGCTCCTGTTCAGCATAATGTTTTGTTTGGGTCTAAGGCTGAAGAGGTGATAAAGAAAATGGATGATAAGGCAAAATCCATGCAAACGGTTAAGGGTTTCTTACAATTCAGCCCCCTAGATTTAGCAGAAATTGGCCTTCTAAAAATTGTTCCTTTCCCAGCTCGGACAGGCCTCAGATGAGTAGATATAGGTGCTCCAGAGGGACGGCCCAAGCACAGACCCCTTACAGACCTAGACAGTGGAGTGCTTCCACCCCCAGGGGTGGAGAGGACAGACCTCAGTCTTATAGAAAACAGTCTCAATGACTCCCCCTGCATGGCTCCAGGAACATCTCTCCTGGAAGCCCCTCTAGGGGGAAAACTCTCTCTTTTTCAACAAAATTGGACTTGCGTAACCCAAGACAAGTGGGTTCTGGATGTAGTTTCAAAAGGTTACAAATTCTACTTTCATACCTTGCCAAGACCAAACGGATGGCCAGACCTACCAAAACACCAATGGGCAGAGGCATTAAACCAGGTGGGTTCCCTCACGGTTATGAGGGCAATAGAACTGGTTCCACAATCAGAGATGGGGCAAGGCTTTTACTCAAGGCTCTTTCTAGTTCCCAGAAAACAAAATTAATGGAGACCTATCCTGGATCTGTCAGTTTTAAATACTTTACTGGAGATACCAAAGTTCAAGATGCTTACTCTGCAGCAGCTCCTGCCAATGTTGAGCAAAAATGCATGGATGGTGACATTGGATTTAAAGGAGGAGTACCTACACATCCCTATCAGACAGGAGTGCAGAAAATACCTCAGGTTCAAGGCCGGTTCGAAACATTACCAATTCTCTGCGCTCCCCTTTGGCTTGTCTACTGCGCCCAGGGTCTTCACTAAGTGCCTGGCACCAGTAGTAGCTTATTGCAGACTCCAGGGAATTCAAATTTACCCTTATCTGGACGACTGCCTTATTCAAGCAGACTTACTCCAGCACCTGGAATTTGTTCAAAATCTACTCAAGTACCTGGGATTCACTGTGAACATAAAAAAGTCAAATTTGACACCCACACAACAGATAACATTTCTGGGTGCTCTTCTAAACACAACAACCCAGATGGCTTTCCTGACATCCGAAAAGCAACTACAGCTGGCTTCAACTTTCAAAGCCTTGGCATTAATGTCTCAGCTTACTGCAAGGAAATTCCTGCAGGCTCTGTGTTACATGGCCTCCTGCATCCTTCTCATACCAAATGCAAGACTACATATGAGAAAAATACAATGGTACCTAAAAAAAGTATGGTCCCAGCATTGCCACAGTCTAGAAACACAGATTGCTGTCTTGCCTTGCCTACAAAAGGAATTCCATTGGTGGACCATGGCATGTCTTCACAACAAAGGGAAAGCCTTCAGTCTGCCTCCAGCCAGCCAAGTGTTAACCACGGATGCCTCGTATTACGCATGGGGAGCACACTTGCAGGGGAAAGGCCTGCAAGGTTATTGGACAGAGGATCAGAAGCACCTACATATCAATTTAAAAGAGATGTTAGCAGTACAGAATGCCCTCTTGGCTTTCAGGGATCTTCTACAGCCAGAACAACTACTGATACGGACAGACAACACCACAGTTATGTGGTATATAAACAAGCAAGGAGGTTCACACCTTTGCAGAATAGCCATGACTCTATGGAACACAGCTCTAGCTTGCAAAGTGGATCTACAAGCTCATTTCCTACCAGGGAAACAAAATATTCTGGCAGACAGCCTGTGCAGGAACCTGTCAGACCCACATGAGTGGATGCTAGACAGCCAAATATTCAAGATTATTACAGAAGCCTGAGACTGCCCGGACATAGATCTATTTGCATCCCCCCTCAACCACCAGTTACAGATTTTTTGCACAAGGACATTTCACAAACTAGCATGGAAAGTGGATGCTCCCTCTTTCAGTTGGAGAAACCTCTCGGGGGTATGCCTTTCCTCCACTACATCTTCTTCCAAGGGTGTTATTAAAGATCAAACAGGACAAACCCAAGATGATATTACTGGCCCCAAATTGGCCTCGTCAATTTTGGTACTCAACACTGATGAATCTATCCCAGGAGCCTCCTTGGATTTTACCTCAGATTCCAAATCTTTTGTCCCAACACCAGGGCCAGGTTCTGCACTCTCATATCAAAACTCTCAGCCTGGCAGCTTGGCGAATTCAGGGTCTATGACTATTCCTACCCTTCCCAAACAGGTCATGGATGTCATCTTAGAAGCCAGATAGCCTAGCACTAGAAAATCTTATGCAGGCAAATGGAAGAGATTTTGCACCTGGATGCATGCTCAGGATTCAGATCCTCTCATTCCTAATATCCCATTGATTTTACATTACCTGACAGACATGCTACATAAGGGTTTATCCTTCTCCTCCATAAAAATACATGCTTCAGCTATCTCTGCACATTACAATACAGACCCCCAATCTTTTCGCATCCACTTCTGAAACAATATCTCAGAGGAGCAAAGAATTTAAGACCCCCCTAGGACACCACCCATACCTGCCTGGGACCTCAACTATGTTCTGGAAAAACTCACTCTGCCTCCTTTTGAGCCTGCCATATCTGACATTAAGTATTTATCATGGAAGACAGCTATTTTACTGGCTTTGACTTCAGCCAGGAGAGTCTCCGAGTTACAAGCTCTCATGGCTGTGGAACATTATATTATTTTTCACCAAGATAGGGTGTCTTTAAGGACTAATCCTACTTTCATGCCTAAAGTGGTTTCCGATGTGGCTTTAAATCAAACTATTCACCTGCCAACTTTTTTCACTAATCCACAAAATAAGGGGGAGAGGATCTTGCATTCTTTGGATGTACACAGGCAACTACGTTTTTACCTGGACAGAACCAAGGATATCAGGAAAACAGAGCAACTGTTTGTTTCTTATGCAACAAATTCTCAAGGCAAAGCTATTTCAAAACAGACCATTTCTAAATGGATTGCTCATGGAATCAGATTTTGTTACTCTCATCATGGAAAGCAAGTCCCAGGAAAAATTAGAACTCACTCTACCAGAGCTGCTGCTACTTCAGCTGCCTTTCTCAGGGGAGTACCTACCAAAGATATTTTGGAAGCTGCAACTTGGAGTTCAGTGCATACTTTCTCTAAGCACTATAATCTCCCTCTTTACTCTAAGTCTAGGGCAGGCTTTGCTTCTGCAGTCTTGCAGGGCCTTCAAGCCACCCCTTCTACTCTATAACCACCACCCTTTATCTCAGCTTTGGGATTCAACCCTACAGTGATGACTGCAACAGTGAAACATGATGAACATAGTACAGTTGTGTACACTTACCATAAATGTAGATGTTAGAGTGTCTTCACTGTTGCAGTCTGGGCTACCCACCCTCCTGTCCCCTCTTACATTTTCATTACTGTGCTTTCCTACTTCACCCTTCTTCTGAGGTGTATTTGCTACAGAGTATGGGGTTTGTTGTATGTTACATTTTTGTTTTACTATTAGCCTTCACTTTTGGGCACCTGACATCTGGGGCAAGAAAAACTGGAGAACATGGCGTCGGCTGGCAGCTTTGTACTCCTGGCGCTCTGACGTCAGGGAGCATGACTGAACAGCTGACGCCGGACCCAGACTTTGGGATTCTGGCCAACCGAGGGCTGCCTGCCGGCAGGAAGAACCCTACAGTGATGACTGCAACAGTGAAGACACTCGAACATCTACATTTATGGTAAGTATGCACAACTGTACTTTTCATACAGACTACTCGGAGGTGATCTCTGCCTTGTGCACAGGGCAGTCTCTGACCCTGCTGTATTGGAAATGTTGCATATCCACAAGTCAAATGACACACTGGTTACTCGGTCTAAAGACCTTAACCTGGTATGTGACATTAACAGAACCTGCTGGAGGGACTGATTTGTCTCACAGAGGTTACCACATCTTTGGAACAGACTGCCACTTAATGTCAAACAGAGCACATCATTGGCTGTCTTCAAACACAGTCTGGACGATTGGATGGGTAACTGTAAATTCACCCCAGGGGTTCCCCCCTTTGTCTCTCTTGGACAGGGGCGTGCTGATCGTGGAAACCAGAGTAACATGGCTAGGCTTGTAAGGGCCCTAGGACTATTAGCCTAGTAACTTCCTTTGATCCTATGATCGTTCAACAGTTGTCTTTTTTCATTATTTCCTGAAAGCCCATTACTGGAAAAACATACAGGGCCAGGTGGACACATTTTTCTTTATGGGCTGGGTCCAGAGGGTGGATCTATTTTCTGCTGCATTTCCTGCCACCCCCCCCAGTCTTTGCCTCCACTGGCTTTCAACCATAATCTATCACTTCTGCAAGGGACATTAAAGTTCTGCAGTTCTTGACTGCCTTGCCATACTTTGAATTATTCTTATAGGAAAGTTCATTTGTTTGCTATTTCTAAATTTCATCATGGTTCTTCCTCAGTGTCCAAAGCATTTTTGAAACTAATTTTCTGCTTTGGCCTCTATTATGCAACCCACTGTCCCCTTGGGACAGGTAATTAATTTTGGAGAAGTAAAGTCAGATTCCGTCTGAACTGACAGCTGTGGCTGAATTTAATGCCAATGAAAGTATATTCTTAGTAGCTCTCACTGTTCGTTAAGAGAATCTGTGAAATGCATGTTTTGTCATTTCTCCATATTTTATATTCATAGGGATAGAGTTTTATGCTCAGAACTAACCTTCCTTTGTGCTTAAGTTAGTTACCGAATCTAAGTTGAATCTTGGCTATTCACTTAACTGTTTTCTTTCTTGAATATTCTGACTGGGTGAAGTACTTGTTGCTTTATCAGTTGAAGATGTTCTTCATGTTTCACTGTTGCAGTCATCACATTTGGGTTATTTGCCTGCAGGTAGCCCTCAGCCGGCCTGAATACCAGAGTCTTCGGATTTCTGCATCAGATGCCGTCGCTTCTTCCATGACGTCAGATAGTCAGGGGTATAAAACATGCAGCCGATGCCATTACATCAGTCTTTCTTGCTGTGTGATGCCCGAAGCAGAAGCAGTTCGCAAGTGCCGGTCGGCCGACTCCTGAAATTTTCATTTTTGAGTTTCAGACCTGAAGTCTTCAAAAAGTTAAGTACCCTGTTGAGAATCCTTTTTTCTTGCTCTAACCGATGTCAGAAAAAATGAACAATTTGTCTTGCCTGTGGAAAGTAAATACCTGATAGAGATTTTCATTCTTACTGCGTCACCTGTTTAGGCCCAGACCACGATGTCCCTCGCTGTTGGTTTTGTCCTTTGTTCAATGCCTGAACTGTTCATCGTCCTGCAATTTTTGTAGCTAAATACTTTTGTTCTCTATCTCTGTACTCCAAAATGGCTTCGTTAAGCCATCCGACTACCGATCTTCCGAAAAAATGTAAGGATGAAGACAGAGACAGACCGCATAGGTCCAAAACTGTCGACAATGGTTCCTCTTAGTTGTGGAGCTCACAGTCATAATGAAAGGTTGGACAAGAGGTTTGAACCTTCTATCCTACACTAAACCTTGAACATACCTACCTGGTGAAAGGACTCCCTGCAGACCAAATCCATTCAAGTCTACTATAGCATAAAGACTTGCCGTCCTGATTAATGAACCCTGTTCACTAGGAGGCAAGAAAGAATGAACCCTGAGGCAAGAAAGTATGTGTTAAAAGTGGTATTATTTAAACACTTGCTTAATATCTAATGTACGTACTATATGCTACCTTAGCCAGGATACCCAGCAGCCATTCTCTCCCCTCTCTATCCCCTAGCATTTAGATCCTTTATCACTTCTGTGCTGTCTGCTGAAACTATTCCTTAAGAGCCTTCCCTAACCCTGATATATCTCTCTGCTCACTTGCCTCTATTGTTATTACTCTAAATGACCACTAGATGGCATTCTAAACTAGGACAGTACGTAACTCTTCCATTCTTCCCTGATCTCCATAGCTTTTTAATGTTTCTGTCCTAGGCTTGTGAACTGTCTTTCTGCCCTATCTCTACCTGCTACTCACTGCTTACTTTGCTTTGCTACTACTTACCTTCATGACCAATATTACCTATCCCCATTGACCTACCCTGTCTCAACTAAGGAACTCAGTAATCAACCAACTGCTTACTGTTAGTTTTTGGCTGACTGGCTACTTACCTATCTGAACCCGCTCCGTTTGCCCTACGGGCTCACTCTGCTCCCCTACCCTGCCCCCAATTCCCACCAGCCCCAGCACATCTACATTTATACCTAACAAACTCCTCCTACCAAACCTACTATCCAATCACAGTCGTCTTCCAATTACCCCTCCCCCATTCTCTAATCAGAGAACACTCCACCTCTCTTTCCTCTCCCACTACTACTCCTCCCACTACAATTTTCCTATACACTCATTCTTACATTATCCTTGCCTACAATATCCAACTCTCTCCATTCACTTCTAGACCTTCCCTTCTCAACTAGCATTCCACATTATTCTTCTCTTCTCTTCACTGTACATTACCCTACCCTATCCTAACATGCCCTACCAACTCCCCTTAACTATTCAACTCCCTAGCTCCCTTCTCATCTTACTAATACCTCTGTGTCTTGCTACTTCTTAGTCCCATAATGCTCCTCCATTCCTCCCTCCTACTCAAACTATCCCTAACCCCCAACCACAACCTCTCCAACTCCCTCACTTTCACTCCATATCCTCCTCCCTTATTCCACCCAACCGATTGCATCTTTTTCATCCCAAACTGTGTTATACCTCAACTAAAACTCTCTCTCTGAAACTTCTGCTAAACCCTAACAAATACCTACTATACAAACCTTACAGACCAAAACTTATCACCTACAATGTCCTAGCCTTATCTGGAGACATTCATCCTAACCCTGGCACTTGCCTCAGCACAAACTACTCCATCCCTCCACCCTCTTCCTCACCTACACCAAATAACACTCCCCACCCTTTCTCTTCTCCTCCCACTCCCCCCCCCCCTTAGCACTCTGAAGATCTTCACTGTCAATGCCCAGAGCCTTAACAACAAATGTCACCATGTACAAGCCTGGATTAATCACAATCAACCCGACATCCTAGCCATCTGTGAAACATGGCTAAAACCCCATATCACTGACTTTGAAATGTTTAGCATATCCTCGGAAGTGACCGTTTAAACAAAAAAGGCGGAGGCTCTGCTCGAATTTACTCCAATCTTCTCTCTCTAATTCCTCTTCAAATCCCTACCCGTAATTTCAAAAATTCCGAAATCACAGGAAGCCTTCTCCGATTAAATAAACATAAAAATATCTGCTTCATTTCCTTCTACATCTCCCCAGGCAACAATATCTCCACCCTTGAAGATATTCTATACTGGGCCTCAACTCAAATAAAATATGAAACCTATATTCTAGGCGATGTCAATATCGACTGGAATAAAATTAACACACCACCCCCCTCACTTTCCATTAACCTTCTAAACTTCACCCAAGTAATCTCTTCAACTACTCGCCCTAACAAAAATCACCCCCAGGATCCATCTTAGATTGGATTCTAGTCTCCCATCCAAACAAAATCACTCTCTGTGGCACTATCCCTGACACCTTCAGTGACCATCTCCCTGCCTTCATCCATCAGTCAAGTAGCTTCATCCAACACCAACATCTCTACATTCAAATTTGTAACCTCAGCAACTTCAACCCCTTAATTTTTTCTAACATCTTTAAACAAATTAACTGGCAACCTCTAAATACCTTCCCACTTGACAATGCTGTTGAGCGTTTTAATTCTATCTTCCTAGATACTCTTAACTTCCTAGCCCCCCTAAGAAATAAGCGAATCAAAACTAATTCTGCACCATGGCTGACCAAAGAAACTAAACAAATTATGCGTCACAGAGACAAATCCTGGAAGCTTTATCAGAAAAATAAATTGTCCTCTACCTTACTCCTATATACCCAACTCCGCAACCAAGTAAAAAAACTTATTACCAAGGACAAAAAAAAACCTACTATAATAAACTCCAGTCCAATAACAATAAAAACCCAAAACAATTCATTCTGGAAATCAGTCAACTCCCTACTTCATCCCGGATCTCAAAACAACCCTTGCCCTGACCCTAATCTATCCGACAGTGAACTGAGCTCCCACTTCAATACCTTCTTTACTGAATCCATAGCTAACTAACCAAAACATTCCCTAATAACAACCCACCTAACTCCCTTTTCACTTCAAACAACAATCCCCTCAATTTCCATCTCAAACCTTTTCCACCACTTTTATAAAAAAGCTTCTATCCAAGCTAAAGCCATGCTCTAATGCCCCTGACAACATTCCCTCTTCCTTCCTCAAACATGCAGCTGAAGGTATCGCTCTCCCAATTAGTATTCTGATTAATGGATCCTTAAATGAGTCATACGTAACAAAATTCTGGCGTTCAGCCTACATCCTACCTCTTCACAAAGGAGGCAAAAACACCACTATTTCTAACTTCCGCCCCATCGCCCTACTCTCCACTATCTAAAATTCTAGAAAAATGTGTCCACCACCAACTTTTACCTTATCTAATTCAAAATCACCTCCTAACACCCACCCAGCATGGCTTCCGTCCTGGCCACAGTATCATAACTGGCCTACTATCCTTCCTAGAAACTGTCAATCAAGCACGAGACTCTGGACTCATTGTATCCATAGTACTGCTCGATCTTTCAAAAGCCTTTAACACCATCTCCCACACTCACCTTCTTCATCATCTGGCTAATCTCAGTCTCTTCCCAAATACTCGGACACAAAATCACAGTAAAAAACTAGTGAAAAACACGAAATGCAAGGAAACCACTTAGAAGAAATCAGCACGGGCTTTAATAACAGTAACTGTAAGCGCTTTCGGTTAAGCAAGTAGCTCAACCTTCATCAGACAGAAAAACCATGCTCACCATTTAGTTTAAATACAAAACACATTAATTACATAATTAGATGATGAGCCATGGAAGAACCTCCCACTACTCAAGCTTACATTAATCCAAAATCAAAAGTATCTATAATTTATATAAAAACTCTATACATACAATAAGATTGAAAAATTAATATATTAGTACCTTTAAAATTGTTATTATATAAATATTGAACATTAAAGTATATTTACTACAACACTAAAAAATCTGCACAATGAGATTTGCAATGGTTCAACACACCTACACTTTAAACAGAGTTCAAACATATAATAATACTTATTTAAAAAATAATAAATACTAAACCCTTTTACTAAATTAATAAATACATATTTAAACCTATTTATCATTGATACCTAAACAGTACTAAATAGAAGTAGTAAGCTGCCTTCACGACACTTAAAAAAAACTAATTTATAAAAGTGATGTAACCTTCATACAGCTAAGATCTTTCACCTTCGAAGTGCTTTAAGTTTAAGTATACATCTGATTGATGCTACATCATTGAGTCCTGGTGGAAAGTGTGCATCCGTTCTCAACTGCCAAAAGAGTTCCTGCTCTTCAAGATGCAGTTGCCAGGGTCCCTCCCCTAAGTTTGTTTTCTATTAGCTGTACTATACAAAATCTAAAACTATGATCTGGACATTCAAGAATGTTTGGCAA
Source organism: Protopterus annectens (assembly GCF_019279795.1). Lineage (NCBI taxonomy): Eukaryota > Metazoa > Chordata > Ceratodontiformes > Protopteridae > Protopterus > Protopterus annectens. Next base: position 377,162,336 of record NC_056726.1, on the reverse strand, counting down.
GTGCATTTGTTATATCTCCCCTCTCCATTGCGTATAAATGCTCGTAGACTCTTTTCTTAAATTTTCTCTCCGTCTTTCCTATATAAAAGGAAGGACAGTCCACACAAAGGGCCACATAAACGACCCCCTTAGAGTCACAGTTATAGTTCCCTTTTAAAAAGTAAAGCTTATTGTTGATCTCAACTGTCTTATCCAAGTACATGTATCTGCATTGCGGACACCTCCCACATTTTCTCATTCCTACTACTTTCTTTGTGGTTCTATCAATAGTTCTTTCCACCAGATTTTTGAGGTTAGTCCCTCTTCTATATGTAAACTTGGGACAAGTACCTAAAGTTTTAACTAAGGTCCTGTCCTTGAGGATCAACTTCCAATTTTTAGACACCACATTTCTAATGGCGCTATGATCTAAACTAAAAGTGAAAAGGAAACTAATATGAGGAGGGAGAAGGGAACTTCCCATTTTGTTACTACCAGTAGTGGATCTACTCATTCTCCCACCACCTAATAGGGGTTTGAAATGCCCATCTAACCTCTTTCATTGTACTTCATACATGATTTCAGCAATGAGTTTTTCGGGATAATTGCGAATAAGAAACATGTTCGAAATATTCTTACATTCATCCAAGAAATCCACTTCTTCTGAAATCATCCTTGCTGCCCGAACAAGTTGACCTTTAACAACACTCCTTTTCTGATGAAAAGGATGGCAGCTAGAAAAATGTAAATAGCTATTTGAATGAGTGGGTTTCCTATAAATTAAAGACTTAAATTTGTTATTAGGAATGTCTTTGACGATTTTGACATCCAAAAAATCCATTTCGTCATACCCTATAGTATGTGTGAATTCTAGGAAACTAGTTGTACCCGAAATGTATGCCATAAATTCAGGTATGTTTTCAGGTGGGCCCTTCCAAATGAAACACGTCATCTTGGTACCTAGTGTACCAAGTGACATGGAGTTTAAACAGGTCACTGTTAAATAAATATTTATGCTCCCAATAGGCCATGGCTGTTGTTATAGCTGCAGCCACATCGGGGAGCTGCTTATGCCTGTCTTCTGCAAATAGATTTGATTTTTAAAGAGCAAAAAGTTGTTTTTCAAAATCACATCCAGAAGAACACCAACCAAATACATAACATCATTGGGTGCTTTCCTGTCCAACAAAAACTCTCTTGTCCATTCAATACCCTCATAATGGGGAATAACTGTATATAAGTCTTTTACATCAACTACAAGGAAAGTTAGCCCAGACTGGAACTCTATGCTATTAAGGCTCTCCAAAAACTCCCACGAATCCCTACAAATTTGTGTTTCTTTATTGATATAAGGTTTTAAGATATTATCTATGTACTTGGCACACGCATATGTAATAGACGCTCGGCCATCAACTATGGGCCTCAATGGAGGGTCTAGTACGTTCTTATGTATTTTCGGTGCACCAAAAATTGTAGGGATCTTGGGTGCTAATATAGTTAAATACTGAAGTGTATCACCATCAATACTGCCCTCCAAAAAGAGGTCATCTAATATTCCTCTAATTTTTTTATATGCCATATTTAATTCGTTAACACTTGCTATCGTGTAAGTGCCTGATTGCAAGAGGGCCAACATTTTGTCCTCATAGATATATTCATCCATGAAGACCAGGCCCCCTCCCTTATCTGGTTTCATGATTCTCACTCGGCATTCGTTCAGGAGTGTGATAAAATCCAATTCACATTTAGATATATTACTTTTATTGTTATGGTTAGTTCTTTTCTTACCAAACATCTGTCTAAAATCAAGCTCACACATTCTTTCAAAAATGCCAAGTGCACCAGAAATAGGAGGGTTGAAGTGGATTCAACAATCCAGGTGTGTTCCCTAATGAAGCTGCCAAGTTAGATTACGCACATACAATTTAAAATCTACTAATGTTTTCACTAAGTCACATCTTTTTTCTGGTATAAAGGTGAGACCACGAGAGAAGAACTCAATTAAGGAAGGCTCAATAGTCAGGACCGTGTAATTATATATTTTAAAATCACTATTAGTTGATTTAAGTATAGTTGGTCCTGTATTCATGCGTGTAATCATCTCCTCCGCTGGTTCGTTCTCCTCTTCCTCTGTGGTTGCCTCTTGTTGTTCAATTTCACATTGGAATTGTTGGACACGTGTGTCCCTGGGAAAATCCTGGTGATTGTTGTCACCCATACTCATATTTTGATCTTGCCTCTCAAAAGTAGTAGTATTATTCCGATATAGTGTCGTGAAGGCAGCTTACTACTTATATTTAGTACTGTTTAGGTATCAATGATAAATAGGTTTAAATATGTATTTATTCATTTAGTAAAAGGGTTTAGTATTTATTATTTTTTAAATAAGTATTATTATATGTTTGAACTCTGTTTAAAGTATAGGTGTGTTGAACCATTGCAAATCTCATTGTGTAGATTTTTTAGTGTTGTAGCAAATATACTTTAATGTTCAATATTTATATAATAACAATTTTAAAGGTACTAATATATTAATTTTTCAATCTTATTGTATGTATAGAGTTTTTATATAAATTATAGGTACTTTTGATTTTGGATTAATGTAAGCTTGAGTAGTGGGAGGTTCTTCCATGGCTCATCATCTAATTATGTAATTAATGTGTTTTGTATTTAAACTAAATGGTGAGCATGTTTTTTCTGTCTGATGAAGGTTGAGCTACTTGCTTAACCGAAAGCGCTTACAGTTACTGTTATTAAAGCCCGTGCAGTTTTCTTCTAAGTGGTTTCCTTGCATTTCGTGTTTTTCACTCTTCCCAAATACTCTTTCCTGGTTCTCCAGTTACCTATTTGATAGATCTCAAGCAGTCAAATGGAAGAACTCCTTCTCTTCCTTCTTGCCTACACCTACTGGCATTCCTCAGGGGTCCATCCTTGGACCCATGCTTTTCAACATCTTTATAAATAACCTTCACACCTTCTTCCCTGACACCACAGTCATCCAATACACTGATGACACTACCTTGGTCTGCTCTGCCCCAAACTTTCCTGAACTACTGACCAAAACCTAATTAGCCTTTACCACTACAGAGAACTGGATGCACCAAAACCACTTTTCTCTCAACTCCAATAAATCCAAAATACAAATTTTTCTCCCCTCCAAGGTTTCCTCTTTGGACAAAAACACTTTCAATGTCCTAAGCCAAACTAACACTGCCATTGAAGTGGTCCCCTCTGCAAAACTCCTTGGCATTGCCATAGACGAACACCTCAAATTTGATCTTCACATACAACAAAACATAAAGAAAACCCACCAAAAGCTAGGTATGCTATATAGGAACAATCACTTTCTTTCCATCTCCACTAGGCATACCCTGGCAACCACCTACCTTCCCTTCTATATGGAGCCTCTCTTCTAACCAATTTGTCTGTTACCAACACCTCTAAGCTCGCTATAATAAGATCTCTAAATGTGCCACCAAATCCAAAACATCAACTCACCACTGCCTCAGCCTTCACTCTCTGAACTGGTTAGAACTCCTTAACCACCTAGACTATCTACAACTAACCACTGCTCACAAACTAATATTCTCCCCTGATAAATGCCCAGCCTTAAAGGACATCCTTCCTCCATACATCCCTAACAGATCACTGACATCTGAACACCAAAACCTAATCTCCATTCTTAAACCCAAACGACCCACTGGCCAGCTTTTACTCTCCTTTTCTCTAGGTAAAAAATGGAACTCTCTGCCTCCTTCACTTAGGACTCTCTGCCTCCTTCACTTAGGACTATACCCAACACTGAATCCTTCAAAACTCAATTTTTTCTTCACCTATCTTCCAAATGGAAATGTTCCTGCTTTCACCCCACTTAAATTCTAGGGACTCCCCACTAAGCTCTCCTTACCCCCACCCCACTATACTCTCATTCTTATTTCTCAAAAGATCCAGAACTAGCGTACTTTAATTGACTCCAAGCATGTAAATATTGTTTCATCAAAAAAAAAAAAAAACACTCTTGTCGTCAAGTTATTAAACTGTTAAATAATGTATATTACACTCTACAACTCTCAAATGTATGAACCCTACTCTTGTATTTCACTTTGTAACCTTTATTTTCTATTTTGCAACCTATACTGTATGGTATTTCACTTTGCAACCTTTATTTGCATTTTGTAACCTGTATTGTATTATACTGTTCATGGAGCTTTTCTCCCCAGGCCTCCACTGAAAATGGGCACTTCTTGGCCCAGTGGACTTCCCCGGTAATCAAACTGAAAATAAATAAATAAATAAGCTAGTCACCAGTCAGCCAGTACTCAGTGAGGTGCTTTCGCAGCCCCTGATACCCGCTACTACAGATTGGCAGGCCTCTACTGAGAATCATTCGGAGTCCAGTATGCCGTGAGATGCTTCTTCGACTATGGAACCTGTGGATGTCTCTACTTTGGATGGGTCCAGAGCCGCTGTGCAGGCACTGGCTTCTGAGGGTGTATTCAGGCCTACCGATTTTCATCTCAAACCGATGACTTTGTTTCAAGCTAAGAATTCTGAATTCCTCATGCCTAAAGCTCGCATTAAGCCTAGAAAACCAATGACCAAAGCGCATTCTCAGGCCCATATGCCTCAAAAACAAATGATTAGAATGGCTGAAGACCTTATTACCTTAATTAGGGGAAGCCAGCCTTCCCCCTCTAAGAGACCTAGAACTGATTTTCTTTCTGATTCTTCTGATCAGGAATCTGATTTTTCTGTTCCTTCTGACTACCAGGATTTACCCTTATCTACTTATGAGGATTCTGATGCAGAGGATTCCATTCCCTCTGCTTCCCCTCCAGAAGATTTTTCTTTTGTTGAAACCTTGCATACCCTTAGGGAGCATTTCCGCTGGGAAAGCCAGTACTATTCTCAGTCCAAAAAGAGACTTAGGGAATTTTTAAATGTGCCTCAACACATGCCTCTAGCTATCCCTCCTGTTCTGGAGATTGTAGATGATGTTTTCTTGGAATCCAGCCTTACCCCAGACACTTTGCCTCCAGCTCTCAGGAAACCTGACAGGTAGTACAGAGTACCTGACTCTCACAAATTCGTAGGTAGGCAAGTACTAGGCTATCTGACCGAGGGCATCTATAAGCCTAGCAAGAATGTGTTGGCTTTCGCCGCCCCCTTAGATTAGTTCCCTGTGCCTTGGTCCAGCAGAGTCATTAGTTCCCTGTGCTTCTATCCAGCAGAGCCACTGCAGTGATCCCTCCAGGGTCTTTCAAGAATGCTACTGTGGTTCCAGAGACCATTTCCCAAGGATCAAAAGGCATTAAGGCTACTACTGCCAAAACCCTACCCCTTCTGATAGGGATTCTAGAGCTTTAGACAGATGGGGTAAGAAGGTATATACTTCTGCTGCTTTGGCCATTAGGGCTTTAAATTGCCAGTTGTATATGTTAAAGTATCAGCAGCATATTTTGGGATTAATTAAACAGAAAATGTTGTTGATTCCTGACTGTGCTGAGCACAAAGATTTACAAGAGTTAATGCATTCTGCTGACCAAGTAGGTAAACATGCTTTGCAATGTGGTTTTGATGCTTTAGAAGCATCTTGCAGGGCTGCTGTCACTGGGTCTGTACTTAGAAGGCATGCTTGGCTTAAGGAACAAAATTTGCCAGATCATGTTAAAGCTAAATTACTGGATGCACCCTTACACCAAGAGCGCCTTTTTGGCAACAAAGCAGAAGAAGTCCTGAAAAGGATGGAGGAAAAAGCTAAATCTATGCAAACTGTTAAAGATTTCTTACAAGTACAGCCAACTAGATTCAGTAGGCATTGGCCTTCAAACAACTGGTCCTTTCCAGTCCTTCTCAGTCCAAACCCAGGAGCAGCAGACCCCCAAGACTTCAGTCTCAGGCTATACACAGATCTAAGCAGTGGGGGGGGCCCACTTCCAAAGCAGGGAGTAGTAAGCCACCCCCCTATGGAAAAATGGCACACTGACTTATCCTCAACTCTTCCAAGCCTTGCTCAACTACTTGCTCCCTCAGGAGGAAAGCTCACCCTGCATTCAAAATACTGGGAACTCATTACCCAAGACAAATGGGTTTTAAACATAGTTTCCCTAGGACACAGATTCCACTTCCACTCACTCCCAACCCCAAGTGGATGGCCAGACCTCCCCCCAAACCAGTGGGTGGAGACCCAAAAACAAGTGTTCTCTCTCCTCAGTATCAGGGCTATTCAACCTTTCCCAGCAGAACAAAGGGGTCATTTTTTTTTATTCAAAACTGTTCCTGGTTCCCAGAAAAGAAAACTCCTGGCATCCTATCTTGGACCTTTCTATTAAAATTCAAAATGCTAACTCTTCAGCACCTTCTTACTTTGTTAGCCAAGGATGCCTGGCTGGCAACTCTAGACTTAAAAGAAGATTACCTGCACATCCCAATAGTGGAATCCTGCAGAAAATACCTATGCTTCAGGGCAGGCTCCATGCACTACCAGTTCTCTGCACTTCCCTTTGGCTTATCTACTGCGCCCAGGATATTCACAAAGTACCTAGCTCCAGCCATTGCATTTTGCAGGCAGAGAAATATTCAGACTTACCCATACTTGGACGATTGCCTGATTCAGGCAGAGAGTCAGGACTTGCTATTACAGCACATGGCATTTGTAAAGAGACTTCTAACTTCACTGGGGTACACCATCATTGAGAAGAAATCACACGTATTACCCTGCCAACAGATTGTATTCCTGGGAGCAAGCTTGAACACAACTTCACAGATGGCATTCCTCACTCCAGAGAAACAAGTTCCTTTGACAACCTACTTCAAACTACTGGCCACAAAAACCCAGCTATTTGCAAGGAAAATCCTGCAAGCCCTGGGGTTCATGGCCTCTTGCATTCTGTTAATTCCATATGCAAGACTGCATATGAGGAAACTTCAATGGTATCTAAAAAGTCTATTGTGTCAACATTCTCAGGACCTGGAAATAATGATTCCTATCATTCCTTGTCTAAGGGCAGAGTTCCTTTGGTGAGCAGGGGCCTGCTACCACAACAAGAGACTACATTTCACTCTACCCCCTGCCGCCCAAACCCTAACAACAGATGCATCAGACTATGCATAGGTGGCTCACATGGCAGGGCAGTGTATTCAGGGCAAATGGAACCCAAAACAGATGCACCTGCATATCAATCAGAAAGAAATGTTAGCTGTACAGAATGCTCTGACAGCCTTCAAATAATTTATTCTTCCAGGACAACTATTGGTAAAGACAGACAACACCACAGTTATGTGATACATAAACAAGCAGGGGGGAACCCATTCCTACCCACTCTGCAGACTAGCTATGGCTCTGTGGAACACAGCCTTGAGCTACCAAGTGAACCTACAAGCTCAATTCCCGCCAGGCAAACTAAATTCACTGGCAGACAACTTGAGCAGAAATCTCATGGACCCACACAAATGGAGACTGGAACCCAAAATATTCAAGCTCTTGAGGAACAAATGGGGGGGACACCAGATGAAGACCTGTTTGCCTCCCCTCAGAACTACCAATTGAACAAATTCTGCACCAGAAATCCCCACAGCCAAGCTTGGAAAGTGGATGCCTTGTCCTTTACCTGGGAAAGCCTCTCAGTTTATGTCTTTCCCCCTCTGCCTCTCCTCTCGAAGGTTCTAGTAAAGATCAAACAGGACAAGCCAAAGACAATACTGATTGCACCAGATTGGCCATGCCAGCACCGAAACCCCCTTTTGCGCAGTCTGACAGTGCTACAACCTTGGCATCTGCCACAGACCCCTTCCCTGCTGTCCCAGCAGGCGGGCCACATTCTGCACCCTCAGCTTCAAACCCTGAACCTTGCAGCTTGGCTAATTCCCTGAGCTCACCTCCAGTAACCCTCACTAAGCAGGTGCTGGATGTCATTCTTGAGGCAAGGAGGCCTAGTACTAGAAAATCCTATTCAGAAAAGTGGAAAAGATAATGTTCCTGGAGCCAGGCTCTGAGGATGGACACAACGATGCCCAGCGTACCTCATATTCTAGATTATTTAACGGAAGGGCTCCACAAGGGCCTGTCTTTCTCTTCAATTAAGATTCATGCCTCTGCCGTATCAGCACATTATAATACTGAGCCACCCCTCTTCTCTCATCCCCTGCTAAAGCAATTCCATAGAGGGGCTAAAAATTTAAGCCCCCCCCCCCCCAGGAGGGCTCCCACTCCAGCCTGGGATCTTAACTTTGTATTGGAAAAACTCACTCTTCTTCCCTTTGAACCAGCTGCTACAGCAGCGTTGAAATTCCTCTCTTGGAAAACAGCTTTACTTCTAGCCATCACTTCAGCAAGAAGAGTGTCTGAACTGCAGGCCCTCATGGCAGTGGAACCCTTCATTATCTTTCATGTGGACAGGGTTTCCCTCAGGACTAATCCATCCTTTATGCCCAAGGTGGTGTCTAGTGTGACTCTAAACCAGTCCATTCATTTGCCTACTTTTTTCCCTAATCCTCAGAATAAAGGGGAAAGGATACTGCATTCTGTTGACGTACACAGACAGCTTAGATTCTGTTTGGATAGGACTAAGCCTCTCAGAAAATTTGACGAGCTGCTAGTTAGCTTTGCTGCAGGGGCAGAGGGGAAGGTAATTTCAAAGCAAACCATTTCTAAATGGATAGCACACTGCATCCTTTTCTGCTACAAGCACCATAGCAAACCTACCCCACAGGGGATGAGAACACATTCCACCAGGGCTGCATCTACCTCTACTGCATTTCTCAGTGGAGTCCCTACCAGGGACATCCTGGAAACTGCAACCTGGAGCTCTGTGCATACTTTCACCAAGCATTACCACCTGCCTATCTTTTCTAAATCCAGAGCTGGATTTGCCACAGCAGTATTACAGGGCCTTATTGCTAGCCCTAATGCTCTTTAACTACCTCCACCCTTCCTTAGCTTTGGGAATCAACCCAAATGTGATTACTGCAACAGTGAAATATGAAGAACATAGTACAGTTGTGTGCACTTACCATAAATGTAGATGTTCAGGTGTATTCACTGTTGCAGTCCTGGTTACCCTCCCTCCAGCCCCCTGACTTTTCTTGACTTTTCCTTGTTTGGCATATATTATATCGTGTGTATTTGCTTTTTGATGGTGGTGTTCCATACCATATAATTGCTTCCTATTGTGGTGGCACCTGACATCTGGGGCAAGAAAAACTGATGTAATGGTGTCGGCTGCATGTTTTATACCCCTGACTACCTGACGTCATGGAAGAAGCGACAGCATCTGACACAGAAATCCGAAGAGTCTGGTATTCAGGCCAGCTGAGGGCTATCTGCAGGCAGATAACCCAAATGTGATGACTGCAACAGTGAATACACTCGAGCGTCTTCATTTATGGTAAGTGTACACGACTGTACTTTACACCTTATATTTATGAAATGATATACATTCAGATTTTCATACATATCAAAATATTTGCTTTTTAAAATACAACATAAATACACATCTTAGCCATTATTACCACAATAAAGAAATTCAGACCAGATATTTACTCTTACAAACTAAGTATATGCATTATGTACGTTGTGTGCTATGTTTTTCTAATATAATTGTTGCTTAATAGCTCAAGTTGAAATGTTTACAGCGTTAGTATCAATAGGGATACGTATAAAACTAAGAAGTAAAATAGACTACTTTACCTCAAATGTCCTTATTAATTCTTTAACTTTGGGCAGCTATCTAAAGTTTATAACCAAAACTGTTGATCTTAGCCTGTCTGTTTAATTTTCCTATAGTAATCTTAGCAGCTGAAGAAAATTTATAAAACAAGTTTCTGTAACCATTTTCTTGTATTTATTTTTCCTAACTGTTGCTATATACTCCACAAAAAGAGAATGCTTTTTTCTAACTTTATAATGCAAATAAGCACAAGAGCATTAGGCAAACATAATCTCCCTTCTAATCATAGCTCTCAAGTGTACCTCATTACGAGGAACTTACCTCATTTGAGGTCTTAAAAAGTTCATGTTCCTTAAAGTTCTACATTGAAAGACTGTCACACATTCAGTGTTTGGAACTTTTTTCAGTGAAATCCATGGTAAATAGAAATTAATCATATTAATTCATTAAAAGATCTTATTTATAAGTGAAACTAGCATATTGTAACCACCCTATAGCCTTCCTAGTTGAAGTTGTTAGTAAGACATTATTATGTGTTCTACATTTTGCCCATTTGTCCCACATTATGAAGGCTAGTGTTCCTCTTTTTGGAGATGGAAGGTTGAGAGCTATGCTTCTAATTAATAAAAGTCAGTCAGGTTGCTTTACCAATAGTCTGAAATCTTGACCCAAAATCTATTTATGATGTAAGTCCTGTATTATATGATTCCAGACTGATTTTACATTAGTGTTATGTGTAATGTGCTGTTTTGTTAGCCTATATGGTAATAGGAAGTATAATTCTACCTGTAAAGTTTCTAAAAAGAAGAGTGCATTGTTCCCATTACTGAATGTAGAACCTGTTTTTGTATGCTTCTGTAAACCCATAGTTTTTAACCATGGAAAATAAACTTCCAGAATTTTCTTTATTATCTTTAAACTGAATCAGTGTTGTACATAAATCTGATAACACAGAGTTGCTGCTTTTCTTTTTGTACACAATCTTTCTTGTGTGTTTTATTAATTTAAGCAAGCTTTCAATATAGGGACCAAACAATATGAGATATTCCATTCATTTCCTTTTTTCCCCTCCTATGAAATTCCTCACTCCTTGAATATCTTACCATTCCTTCTCAATACTTAAGCCACATCCTTCTCCCAGATCCTTAAGTTAAATTCTTTTACTATTATTTCTGCTGATTCAAGCTACAAACCTGAAAAACAGTTATACCAGCCCATAAGATTTTTTCCCCCTGATTTCATCGTTTTACATGCATCAGAACATTCTATCATGCCTTTTTGTTACCCTAAAAGGGTAAATCATACTAATCCAAATTTTAGTTCTTGCATATTTTTAGGTAAAGTTCCTGAAAGTGTTGAGAATGAATACAGTTAAAATCAGCAGGATTATACCCATTGAAGGTAGTTGGTTTAGGTTACCCACATTTTATTAGTAGTAATTTCAGTTGTGTGGTTTCATCATCTCCATTTCTTTTCATGATGTAGTACAAGTTGCAAGTCTTTCCAATTTGCTTTATTCAGTTATCTGTCCAGTGGGTAATTGCTGCATGTGAGTATGTTTCTAGATTGTAAACTCTGATATGCTGTTTGTAAGCAGTTCTTTGATTTTAGGGTGTGTAAAATGATTGTGCTTAATTTAGTGTTTTAATGTGGTCTTTGACAGTTAATCTGCAGTTTGTATTTTATAACGTTTTTTGGAAGTAGGAGTTACATTCACTGTGCCTTTATTGTGATTTCTAAATCTTATTTAATGTATATTGCTTTTTAAAATCATTTCTAAACATTTAATTTGCCTCCTAATTGAAATTAAGATAATTCTGAAGCACAGTGCCTTGATCTGTTAAGAAATAATGATGTTTTGCTTTCACTGAATGTTAGTCTAGAAACTTTCTTAGAATTTTTAATTTATGTTTTAAGACATATCAGTAATAATATTATGTAGTCCACAAATAACATTTTTTGTTCATATCTTCAACACCTGAAATATTAAGGTTTTGGCTTGCAGTTATTTTAAAAGGTGCAATTGCTAGATTAGAGAGCGAGAAACAAATTACATCCGTATTTTGTACCTTTTTATGTCTGTTGACTGTGATAAAATTATCCTAATTTAACAAATACGTTATTATCAGACCCAAATCCTTCCAATGCCAAAACATGTACTCCCACTTGATTAGATTTAAAGTTGCAATTTCGTTTTTTCTTTTTATTAATATAGCCTTTTAAAGTTAGCACTGTCTTTATATTGTCTTGTGCCTATGTAAAAGGAAACCAGCTTGATCAGTTAATGTTTTGCTAAACAACTTTATTACCCCTTGTGGTAGAATTTTGTTTATCTCTAGAGTAGTACTGTCTATGCTTTGCACTTAATTTAGTTGTGTACCTTTTCTGTGGTTCCCCATTTCTTTTTTATTGGTTTACATATGCATTTATCGGACATTTTTATTAATTTTCCCCTTTAAAATTCTGTATTATAACTTTTAAGCCCCTGAAGAATATCATGTATAGCAGACATATTCCTTTTTTGGGAACATTTGTTCATTTGTACTTGATTTGCTTTTGATAATACTTTCCTTCTTTTAATTAAGTTAGGCATTCCCTTAAAATTCATAAAATATGATGATTTAATTTTCTCCAAAGTTGTTGTTGCTTTGTGATAGAAAATTTTCTTATAGTTTTTCTTTACTGTATTAACTATAAGCATATTTAATCTCTCTCCTGTGCTTTTTGTTTAGTAGTATGCAGCTTATTTTGCATGTCTAGTAGTTCGTTATTCCCCCTTTTACCTTAGTTTACTTTATATAAATTTTAAGTGAAACCCATGGAATATTATTAGATGTCCTTCCATATCACTGTTGCAGTATTCCTTGCATAAGGGATCTCCTACCAAGGATAGCCCAATTTCTGACCAGTATACTAAAGCCTTAGAATTTACAGACATCATACTTCACATGTATGCTCCTCATGCAAGGAGTAGGGCATAAAGGTGACGCATGAATGTACATGCCTCAGAACTTCTTTCCCACCAGTCTTAATGCCATCATTGAATGTCGCTATGAACATACTTCTTTCGTGCTGGTTACCAAGCCATTTTTTTGATAAGTTCCCCTTTGGGGTTCTTTTCTTATCTTTTCTTTTCAATTTGTTGTTGTGAGTTTACAGGTCATCCAGGAAGGGAAGATGTCAGTGTGGGAGGCAGGTTCTCCAAAAAGATCATCATGAACAGTGTCTCTTTTGTTTTGGTGCTTCAAACATCATATGCAGTGTTCTGTCTACCAAACATTTATCCCTAAGACCCTACATTATCAACTCCCCTCTTTACCTATTTACCTAGAAAACCACTGTCTAAAGTTGTTGGTGCAAAGTGCTATGGCAGCATCTTCCCATCCTGGAGGTCAGCCGCCTGCCAAGAAAAAGGCAAAAAAACTCTTACCTGATTTGACTGCTGTCCATCCTCCCCTGCTCATCTCTCTCGAGGGTGGTGAAAACCCTGAGGATCATCAAGTTGTTGCTTCATATTCTTCTGCGATAACCCTATCAGATGCTGGCATGGATTTGACTTCTCACATGCCCTAAGAGGCTTTACAGATGTCTGCTGCAGATGTTGAGGGGGTAACTTCGGCTTATTATATCTAAGGGACCGAGAGGGATTCTGCGGATTCTAGTTTGAGAGGAGGGTCTACACTCATGGAATATCAGCAAGGGTCTGAACCTCCTAGGGTTTTTCTGGCACATGTTCCCTCAAAAGAGAAAAAAAAACATTTTATGTGCTGTTAAAGATCCCCAATGTGAATGGCAAGTTTTTACTCGGGGTTGTTTAAATGCTTTAGTGGAATTAATGCCTCCTCAGTGAGTCTCTGTGCCTTCTCCTCCTTGGTCATCTGCTCCTCTTAATAGGCCTAGGAAGCAAGAGTCCTCTGATGAGGATCTGGATTCTGGGGAAGAGTCCTTGGCAAACTGTTTAAGACTTGTAAACTACCTCATTAATGTGTCCAGGTTGCCATGCAGATTGGTTTATTGGTTTTTAATCACTTGTTATATTTAAATGGTTGTCTTAAAGTTTTTATGTTCTGAAAAAGTGCATATCCACACAAAAGTACTTACTTGTATTTAATAAACAGCAGAACCACAGCCTTAGTGATCTTATTCTATGTTTTTATTGCAGTCTCTGGTGTGTGGATTGACGTTTAATTGTGGTGCGTATTTCTGTATTCTGGATCTTCTGTTTGCAGCACAATTCATGTCTGAAGGTATTTCCACCAATTTAGAATTGGGCTACAACCCCCAGCTCCTTAATGCCTCCACTAATGAATGTTTCACTAAAGTTATTCAATGGAGAACAATCCCTTATTATTGCTTAGAGGAGAACTGCACCCACAGACTAAAAAACATGCTTATTTCATCATGGTTTGGTGTTTCCTACATTTTAATACCATTCTGGGACTATTTACAGGTAGGTTTTTAAATATTTCTTATGTAATTTCTGAGTCTGACCTCATGGGGTCTAGCATCTTGAAGTGATCCTGATACCTCTAGATATCCCACAGTGCAGAGCTTGTCTGTAAAAAAAATACATTATCCAGGCCCATTTCTTCCTAAAGCTGTTGTCAGTGCATTGATTTTACATGCATACACTGCTGTCTTTCAGTCAGTTAGTTTTAAGTAACATTTCATGCCTGTCGGTGACTACTTAAAACACAAACAGTGCAAATAGGGTTGCCACCTTTCGTTGTGGCTAAAACAGAACTAAGGCCACACACATCGCATCACTTGTGACCCCACCCTTTGCCACCCTCTCTCCCGCCCAATTTCCGCCCATTTTGTGATGCTACTATGACGTCAGCTGATGGGAACGCACTCTTTTTCCATTCCTGGTACCTGCTTTCAGCCGATTTATTATGCTTTTCATTAAAAAAAAAAGCATAGTAAATCAGCCAATTTAACAAACTCTGATAATCTGTTTCCTGTTTGAACAGAATGCTGGAGTTTGTACAGTGTTTTCCAGACTACCGGAGAATCGATTTGATTTCCAGATAGGGAAAAAAACGAAGAGGTGGCAAACCTAAGTGTAAATGCCATAAAACAGACTTTCAAAGTGCTTTTTGCTGCTGCTTCTTTTTTTAGAATGGCTAAACTGCAGTCTTTTGTGAAGCCTGAATTGTACTACTTTGACTCATCTCCCATCCCCCGTCACATCTAACTTCCCTAGCTGTCAAAGTGCTAAGGGTAATTTAAGATGTTACCTGCTGTGATTGACAGCTCACAGGAGGAGACTTGACTCATGTACTGTTTCCTTGTTCTACCCTTTGCTTTCTGTAAGGGTAGGGGAAGGACCAGGGAGCTATGATATTACAGCATGGATGGGTTTTTAGGACGGTCGTGGTGATGTCAGTTTGGGGAGGGAATTGGCCAGAAAACTACCTGTATTCATTGGCCCTGATGACATCAATAAACTGGAGACTGCAGCAAGCTTTTCAAGGGCAGGATTAAAGTTTTTTGAAAGTGAAACCACCACATTACAGTAAAGTATTGTTCTAGTGGAGGGGAACAGTCTGTGTAAAATATTTTAAATGCTGTATTGTTGTTTATTCATAGCAGGGCTAAATAGGGGGGAAAAGGACAAGAGAAGCTGAGCATTTAATAATAGAATCCTGTTGTCCTTTAATCTAACAGAGACATTTGCAATGACAATGTATCTGTTGATATGAGCTCTTTTCTTGAAATTGCTTAGAGAACTGGCAAATAAGTGGTTTAAATTGAAGAAACTCTAGTGGCAGAGGCTCCATTTAGATGCTTGTTTATATCCTAAATTAATACTTAGGGGCTTGAGAGTATTTATTTATTTATTTTTATTTATTTATTTGCAGTTTGTTTTGCAGGATAGTCCATTGGGCTGCAAGGAACCGGTTTTCAATGGAATCCTAGGGAGAAAAGCTCCAGAAAAAATGCAAATGCATAGGGAGGAAGTATAAAATCCATAGTAATCCACAGTAAAGCCAAGTACAAATACTTATCATGTGTACACATATCCATTTTTCAAAGTGGTAAACATAACGCGCAAAAGGAAAAGATATACAATTAAAAATTAAAAAAAAAACATTCATCAAGAATCTTTCAGCTGGAAATACAAAGATTTTATTTTTGAGATTGTGGTGGGGGATCTTTCAGTTGTAGGTAAATAACATCACAGGATGGTTTACTATAGTAGGTAGTTATTGGCAATGAGTTAGGAGGAATTAAGAGAACAGAACCATCCGAATTTAGGTTGGATGAGAGGATGGTGACCAGTATCCTGACATTCTGAGGCGTTGGCAGGCACTCCGTATAGAGCTGGGCTTCACCTATATTCGATTCCTAATTGATTTTTCAAGCCGATAGAAAATGATTTGGCTGTCGAGATTGATACAGACTTTAATGAGTTGAAATGGAGATTTTTCCAGGATGTGTGTGTGTAGGAGAAATAGATCATATGTTAGAGTTTGAGTGATTTTGATGAAAAAATGCAGCAACAAAAAAGATGGAAGCTTCAGCAAAATTATCTTGATTTCAGAAATGGGCATGTCTTTGTGTGGCCATGTAGGGGCACTCCTACTGATAATGAGACTAGTTTATCTACACAGCCCAATGTTTCCATTGAACCAGTGCAGTCAGTAGTCAATATAAGTGATAAAAATAAAAACAGAACAAAAAAAACAATACTGGTGCCAGATGCAAAGAGCCTGTGGCAACTTTCCCTTTAAACACCAGCCCTTTTTCTATGCTTCTGGTTCCATTGAAATGCCAGAAAGCTCAAAGCAGCAAATGCTCCCAGAGCAGAGGGAGAGTGAAGAAGAAGCTGGTGGCAGAAAATGAGAAAGATATGATACATGGACAGAAGAGAGGTTGTCTCTGAGAATGTTAATACAGAACATCTCATCGGCTGCTTTAAACTGGTCGCAGTTTGATTTGTTAAATAAGGGTTTGTTATTCATAACTTTGGTAGGAACAAATTTTAGTGATGCAGATGTTCTTCGTGTTTTACTGTTGCAGTCATCACACTTGGGTTATCTGCCTGCAGGTAGCCCTCAGTTGGCCCGAATACCAGAGTCTTGGGATTTCTGTGTCGGATGCTGTCACCTCTTCCATGACGTCAGGTCATCAGGGGTATAAAACATGCAACCGATGCCATTACATCAGCTTTTCTTGCCGTGTGGGAGCTTGAAACAGAAGCAGTTCACAAGTGCCGGTCGGCCGTCTCTTGAAATTTTCATTTTTTGAGTTTCAAACCTGAAGTCTTCTAAAGCTAAGTACCCCGTTGGGGAACCTTTTTTCTTGCTGTAACCGATGTCAGAAAAAGTTAACAATTGTCTTGCCTGTGGAAAGTAAATACCTCACAGAGATTTTCATTCTTACTACTTCATCTGTTTAGGCCCAGACCACGATGTTCCTCGCTGTAAGTATTGTGCCTTGTTTAACGCCCAAACTATTCATCTTCGTGCTATCTTTGTCGCTGAATGCTTTCACTCTTGTTCTCCGTTTTCCGAAATGGCTTCCATAAGCCATCCATCTGTTGATCTTCCAAAAAATGTAAGGATAAAGACAGAGACAGAATGCATAGGTCCAAAACTGCCAACGACGCTTCCGTTAAGCTAGTCGCCATTTTGCCGGTACTCAGTGAGGCGCTTTTGCAGGCCCTGATACCAGCTTCTACAGATTCGCAGGCCTGTGCTGAGACCCATTCAGAGTCCGGTATGCCGTGAGATGCTTCTTCGACTATGGAACCTGCAGATGTCTCTACCTTGGATGGGTCCAGAGCTGCTGTGCAGGCACCGGCTTCTGAGGGTGTATTCCAACCTTCTGATGTTCGCATTAAACCAACAGCTTCGTTTTTTACTCAAAATACCGAGTTTCTCAGGCACAGAGTTCACACTACGCCTAGAAAACCGATGACCAAAGCGCATGCTCAAGTTCCCTTGCCACAGAAACAAATGCTTAGAATGGCTGAAGACCTTATAACTTTAATTAGGGGAAGTCAGCCTTCCCCCTTTAAAAGACAAAGAATTGATTTTCCTTCTGATTCTACAGACCGTGAGTCCGATGACTGTGATCCCTCTGATTACCAAGACATACCCTTATCTACCTATGAAGATTCAGATGCAGAGGATTCTATACCCTCTGCCTCCTCTCCAGAGGACTTTTCTGAAACCTTGCATACTTTACGAGAGCATTTCCAATGGGAATGCCAGGACAACCCTCCATCCAAAAAGAGACTCGGAGAATTTTTAGACTTGTCTCAGCACAGGCCTCTAGCTATACCCCCTGTCCTGGACACTGTAGATGATGTCTTCATGGAATCCTGTCCTGATGCTTTACCACCAGCTCCTAGAAAGCCTGACCGGTACTACGGAGCACCTGACTCTCACAAATTTCTCTTTAAGAATCCCACTACGGATCCAGAGATTATTTCCCAGGGACCTAGAGGCATTAAGGCTACTATAGCCAAAAACCCTACCCCTTCGGACAGGGATTCTAGAGCTTTAGACAGATGGGGTAAGAAGGTATGTACCTTGGCAACTCTTGCCATCAGGGCTTTGAATTGCCAGTTTGACATGTTGAAGTACCAGCAGCATATTATGGAACTAATTAAACAAAAAATGTTGTTGCTTCCAGATTGTACAGAAAATAAAGATTTACAACAGTTAATGCATTCTGCAAACCAAGTTAGTAAACATACTTTGCAGTGTGGTTTTGATGCCTTAGAAGCTTCTTGCAGGGCTGCTGTCACTGGCTCTGTACTGAGAAGGCATGCTTGGTTGAAGGAACAAATTTTGCCAGACCATGTCAAAGCAAAACTACTAGATGCTCCATTAAATCAGGAAAGGTTGTTTGACACAAAAGCAGAAGTAGTTCATAAAAAGGTGGAGGAAAAAGCTAAATCTATGCAAACTGTTAAATATTTCTTACAGGTTCAGCCACCTAGATTCAGTAGGCATTGTCCTTCTAAAAACCGGTCCTTTCCAGTCCCTCCCAGGCACTCTCAGTCCAAACCCAGGGGCAACAGGCCACTAGGACTACAGTCTCAGGGTATGCAGAGATGTAAACAATGGAGTGCTCCCCCCTTATGGAAAAAGTTCACAATGACTTGTCTATCTTCCTTCCCAGCAAAGCCCAAGTACTTGCACCCCTAGTTGGAAAACTCGCCCTGCATGCACAAAACTGGATGTCCATTACCCAGGACCGATGGTTCCTAAACATTGTATCCCAGGGATACAGATTCTACTTCCACTCACTGCCAACACCAAGCGGGTGTCCAGACCTTCCTCCATACCAGTGGGCAGTACTTTCTCTTCTCAGTATCAGGGCTGTTCAACCTGTGCCAATAGAGCAAAGGGGACAGGGTTTCTACTCCAGATTATTCCTGGTGCCCAGGAAAGAGGGCTCTTGGCACCCTATTCTAGGTCTGTCAGTTCTCAACACCTTCTTGGTGGTTCCAAAATTCAACATTTTGACTCTGCAACAGCTTCTTCCTATGCTAGCCAAGGACGCCTGGCTAGTCACCCTAGACTTAAAAGAAGCTTATCTGCACATCCCCATAAGGGAATCTTGCAGGAAATATCTACGTTTCAGGGCAGGCTGTATGCACTATCAGTTCTCTGCACTTCCCTTTCACTTATCTACTGCGCCCAGGGTATTCACAAAGTGCCTGGCTCCAGCCATTGCATACTGCAGGCAGAGAAATATTCAAATTTATCCATACTTGGACGATTGCCTGATTCAGGCAGACAGTCAGGAATTGCTACTTCAGCACCTGGCATTTGTAAAGAGACTTCTAACTTTTCTGGGATACACCATCAACGAAAAGAAATCACAACTGGTGCCCAACCAAAAGGTTGTATTCCTGGGAGCAAGCTTGAACACAACTTCCCAGATGGCATTCCTCACTCCAGAAAAACAGATTTATTTGACAAACTACTTCAAACTAATGGCCACCAAAACGCAGCTATCTGCAAGAAAAATACTGCAAGCCCTAGGGTTCATGGCCTCATGCATTCTACTAAAATATGCAAGACTGCATATGAGGAAACTTCAGTGGTACTTAAAAAGTCTCTGGTGTTAACATTCTCAGGACCTGGAAACACTGATTCCTACCATTCCTTGTCTAAAGGCAGAGACATGCGGCCACAACAAGGGACTTCCTTTCACTCGACCCCTCACGGGGGGGGGGGGATACCCTGACAACAGACTCCTCAGACTATGCATGGGGGTCTCACATGGCAGGCAAATGGAGCCCAGAACAAATTCCCCTGCATATCAATTAAAAAGAAATGTTAGCTGTACAGAATGCTCTGAGAGCCTTCAAATACCTTATCCTTTCAGGACAACTCCTGATAAAGACCAACAACACCACAGTTATGTGGTACATAAACAAGCAGGGGGTAACTCATTCCTACCCTCTCTACAGGTTAGCCATGGCCCTGTGGAACACAGCCCTGAGCAACCAAGTGCACCTGCAAGCTCAATTCCTGCTAGGCAAACAGACGCCATCTTCTTCTTCAAGGCCTAAAACTCGACCCACGCCCAGAAAACCAATGGTCAGGCCCATATGCCTAAAAAACAAATGATAATAATGGCTGGAGACCTTATTACTTTAATTAGGGGAAGCCAGCCTTCTCCCTCTAAAAGACCTAGAACTGATTTTCCTTCTGATTCTTCTGATCAGGATTCTGAAATTTCTGTTTCTTCTGATTACCAGGATTTGCCCTTATCTACCTATGAGGATTCTGATGCAGAGGACTCCATTCCCTCTGCTTCCCCTCCAGAAGATTTTTCTTTTGGTGAAACCTTGCACACTCTTAGGGAGCATTTCCGCTGGGAAAGCCACGATTACTCTTGACTCCAAAAAGAGGCTTGGGGAATTCGTACTCCTCCCTCAACACAGGCCTTTAGCTATCCCTCCTGTCTTGGACATTGTAGATGATGCCTTTTTGGAATCTAGCATGGACCCAGAAACTTTACCTCCAGCTCCCAGGAAACCTGGCAAGTATTACAGAGTACCTGACTCTCACAAGTTCCTCTTCAAGAATCCTGCTGTGGACCCAGAGACCATTTCCCAGGGATCTAAAGGCAATAAGGCTACTACTGCCAAAAACCCTACCCCCTCTGATGGAGATTCCAGGGCCTTGGACAGATGGGGTAAGAAGGTATACACTTCTGCTACATTGGCCATTAGGGCCCTAAACTGCCAGTTTCATATGTTAAAGTATCAGCAGCATATTATGGGATTACTTACACAGAAAATGATGTTGATTCCTGACTGTGCTGAAAATAAAGAATTACAGGATTTAATGCATTGTGCTGAACAAGTTGGTAAACATACTTTGCAATGTGGTTTTGACTCTTTAGAAGCATTTTGTAGGGCTGCTGCTACTTGGTCTGTTCTTAGAAGGCATGCTTGGCTTAAGGAGCAAAATTTGCCAGATCATATTAAAGCTAAATTACTGGATGCTCCCTTAAACCAAGACCGCCTGTTTGGCAACAAAGCAGAAGAAGTCCTCAAAAAGCTGGAGGAAAAAGCTAAATCTATGCAAACTGTTAATGTTTTTTGCAAGTACAGCCTCCCAGATTTAGTAGGCATTGGCCTTCTAAGAATTGGTCCTTTCCTGTCTCTTCCAGGCCTTTTCAGTCCAAACCCAGGAACAGCAGGCCACCTAGGCTACAGTCTCAAGGTACTCACAGGCCTAAGCAGTGGGGGGCTCCAAAGCTGCAAGTAGTAAAACACCCCCCCCCATCTCAAACTGTCACAATGACTTAACCTTAAACCTTCCAAGCCCTGCTCAGCTGCCTGCTCTCTTAGGGAGAAAGATCGCCTTGCATGCAAAAAACTGGGAACTCATTACCCAGGACAAATGGGTTTTAAATATAGTATCTGATATTGTTAATCCTCGTTCATTCCTTACGCCTGGATTATCGGTTCCAACCTCGGAACTGAGCTGGCCATCTTCCAAGCTCGCAACAGCCACAAACTCTCAAATGTAATTCTTACCCACAATTCCCCTCTCCCAATTACCTCAGATTTCGTTTGCCGATTCGACATTCAGTCGTGTCAAGCCACTTCTCTTGAGCTAAGTAAAACTTTTTTGATAATACCTAATCGTATTACAGTTTTTCTCAGTTGGAATCTTGTTAAATAGTTATCTCTTACCCTATCACATCTAGCGACTCTCTCTTGTTTTTTTTCTAGCCCTTTTTTTCTTCTTACCGTGAGGTAACTCCTTTACCATCATTGGTAAAACCTTTCCTTGCTTTACCTTCGGGTATTTCTCACACCATTGTTGGTACCTTCTTCCTTTCTTTCTTTTTCTTCCTCCTATCTATCCTGGAAGAGAAAAGAAGGTAGTCCGGGATTTAAGAGATGTTTGGATTGTGGGCATAAATTGCCTATTTTGAACGCACATTCATTATGTGTTTACTGTTTGGGTGTGTCTCACTTAACTGTTGACCCGCCTTGCGGGATTTGTGCGAACCTTTCTAAGAGGACTTTGGTGGAAAGGAAAAATAAACTGATCTTAAAGGGACTACTTAAATCTTCCTTTACAGAGGCTATTTCTGGGTCGGAGGCTTCAACCCCTCTTAGTTCCCATAAGAAAAGGGATGAACATAAGAAGGCCAAGTCTCTTCCATCATCTCCTGCTGAGGGCCCCCAGGAACCGAGACATAAGAAGGCCAAACTTTCTAGTTTGGAGTTGACTTCCTTGGCCCCGAGGCTTTCGGTGCCTAGATCTTCTGCACCAAAGCCTTCGGCACTGAGTATTGTGCCCTACACCTCATCGGAACCAAGGGGCCCCTTGTTTCAGACTTCCTTACTGGCACCGACTTTTTCATCGATGCAGACCTTTACAGCGTCGACTGTTCTGATGCCCTCTCCTGCTTCGGCTCCAACAATTTACATGGCACCGACTATCCTCTCTGTACCGACCACCTCGTTTTCTGCACAGATGCTTTTGGCACCTACCATAGTGCCAACTACCACTTCGGCACCGACCTCATCTCTGCAGACCTTACCTTCAGCACCGATGATTTCCTCGGTGCAGACACCAGTAGTACAGGCCTTAACAGCTCCGTTGTTCTCAGTGCAGACACCTATTTTAGCACCATCCAAAGACCCCTTTGTGGACACCGAGTTTCCTTCTTCCTTGGATAGACCTGACTCCCCTTCAGCTATGTCCATGGGATCCACTAGAAGCCTCTCTGCACATAATGTGCTGCGTCTTGTGGATCAGTAGCCGTCGGCCAGAGGTATCCAACCCTCCAGGACCGATTCTTCCCTCTGAGCTGAACACCCTTCTCCAAAAAACCCTACCTATTCTCCTCCTTCATTGCCTTTGAAGCCCCTTGCTGTAGCACAGACTTCCCTCACTACGGCTCCTTTTATGGACCTCACTAAGGAGCCGCAGTTGCCTTTGTGGCAGGAGAGACTTGTCACTCCAGTCACTGCTCAGGGTGCCAGCTGTCGTGTACATATTCCTGTTTTTCACAGCCATCCAAGGACTCCCGAGTCGGCAAGCTGATTTGCTTGAGCGAGGTGTGACGACCTCGGGTGTATCAGCCTTCCAACTCATGGAGAAGGCTCTTGCATCTGTTGGTGATCCTGTGCCATCAGTGCCCCTATCCTCCTCTGGACCGCAATTTACACAAGCCACTCTTAGCAGACACCGAGCACAAAGGCCTCAGGACACACTCTCACAGGAGGCCCCTTTTACGCTGTCTTTCCCAGATTCTCCCACTGAGGAAGTTCATTGCAAGAGTTTGTGTAAGAGGAAGCATGTGGACTCCCCCAGAGAAGTCTCTTAGGGAAGACACAGACTTTGATGATGGGGAAGGGTCCCCTCGGTCACCCTCTGAGGTATCCTTTAGAGATGTCCTAGAAATACTTAAACAGAGAGGTGAATGGTGGCTCTCTAACCCAACCTCTGAAGAGTCTGTGTTCCTTCAGGCCTTTCGTGCCCAGCCCCCTACCTCCTGGGTTACTCCACCTGCCGACGACCTTGTCCGGCTCATCGTGCATAGTGCATGGAAGGCTCCTGACACCGGTGAAGCCATTCCCCGGAGGCCAGATAAAATCTTATCCCCTCCAGATAGTGATCCTCACTGGTCCAAAGGTCTTCCTGTAGATTCCTTGGTGGTGGCAGCTGCAACAAAAAAGGATCTGGCGGAAGAAAGCCAGGCTGTCCACCCGCCAAACAAAGAGTCATGGGCTCTGGACAGATTAGGGAAGCATACTTTTGCATCACCGACCTTTGCATCAGCGACTGTTGCAGTCAAGTCCTTGAATTATATGACATTTACCAGGCTTCAAAGAGACTTAATTTCTGAGCTCTTTGAAACTTTGGCCGGAGCTGTGCCTGATGAGGTCTGGGACAGAGAGGCCTCACAGTTAGCCACCCTTGACTCGATCTCTAACTCTTCTGTGCGTCTGATTTCTCATGCATCAGAAGGAGCAGCTAGAGCAGCGGGTGCAGGCATTGTCCTGAGACGGCATGCCTGGTTGCGCTTGTGTGATTTCACAGAACCCTTCAAAGCTTCCTTTCTGAATGCTCCCATTGAAGCCTCTTGGTTATTTGGACCCAAGGTAAAAGACACATTGGCTCGATGTGAACAGGACTGTAAGACCCTTTTTGCCGTGGGTCTCCCTTACTCTTCCCCTCAACGGGCTTTCTCCAGAAACTAGAAGAGTGGGAAGATGTGGCACAAAAAGTCTCAAGGTTCTTTCCGTGACACACTAGCCGAGTTTTCCACTAGACGCAGAGGGGGAAACTCATATGGAATATGCCCCTTTCCGGGCAGAGGAGGTCTGCGTAACCAGGGCTCCGGCGATTTCTCTGACTAGTCCTACCAGCGCTCCTGTAGAGCAGCCCAACTGCTTTCCTCTGGAAGCGGTTGGGGTCATTTCTCTCTGTACCCTTCTGCCTAGCTAACCATTACCACCGATTCTTGGGTACGCAAATTCCCTTCGATCTTTATCCCGCCCCCCTAAGAAACTTACCCGATATTCCACCCAGGATGAGGGAAGAAGCAGCATTAGAGATTTCAAAGCTGCTAAGGAAAAGAGTCATCCAAATAGTCCCACCAGACCAGATAGGGATCCAGATTCTACTCAAGATTATTTTTGGTGCCAAAAAAGACCGGGGACTGGAGACCGATTTTGGATCTCAGTGTCTTAAACAAATTCGTAAAGGTACAGAAATTCCGGATGGTCTCAATGCAGTATATCCTCCCACTCTTGGAGGCAGACAATTGGATGTGCTCTATAAATCTTCAAGATGCGTACTACCACATAAAGGTGGACATACCATCGAGCAGATTCCTTCTCTTCCATGAGGGAGACTGTCATTACCAGTTCCGAGTACTGCCCTTTGGACTCTTTACAGCCCCCAGAGTGTTCATAAAATGCATGGCAGTTGTCACAGCTCACCTGTGACTGCAAGGATTCCAAGTGTTTCCATACCTAGACGACTGGCTCATCACCGCCCCCACCAGACATCTATTGGAAGAAGTCTTGGCATACTACCTTCACACCGCAGAAAGGCTAGGTGTAACTGTAAATTGGCAAAAATCCAATCTCCCCATCCCAATCCATAGAATTCATCAGGGTCCTGTTGGATACAAAGAACTGCAGGGCATCTCTTCCAGAGCACAGAATTCTAAGGATAAAATAATTCATACCCATCCTCTCAAGGGAAAGATCCACAGCACATTCTGTTCTCCAGCTGTTGGGTTCCATGGCAGCTTCCATCACCATTGTCCCCCTTGCGAGATTTCACATGAGGCTCTTAC
This sequence comes from Protopterus annectens, assembly GCF_019279795.1. Classification (NCBI taxonomy): domain Eukaryota; kingdom Metazoa; phylum Chordata; order Ceratodontiformes; family Protopteridae; genus Protopterus; species Protopterus annectens. Next base: position 377,136,879 of record NC_056726.1, on the reverse strand, counting down.
AATGGTTACTACTTGCTCAGTAGTACCCTTTTCAGTTTCCTCTGTCATCCCAGATTTGGGTGACTCAGAGATGCAAACAACACTTGATTTGGTGGGTGTCACAGAACCCATCACAATGGTCGCGCCCCTTCACACCCCAACAGCCCAAAGCCACAGTGACCACGCACACCTCCCTGATGGGGTGGGGGTGGGGCTTTTTCAGGGGAAGACTGTCCAAGGTATGTGGTCGGAACTAGAGGCCCATCTGCATATAAATGTCCTAGAACTGAGGGCGGTGCTTCTAGCATTGCAAGCATTCCATCCCCTCCTCCCGTCAGGGACTATTGCAATACAATCGGACAACATGGCAGTAGTCTGGTACATCAACAAACAAGGCAGAACCAAATCCTACCCACTTTGTTGGGAGGCCATGAGGATATGGCAATGGGCGATGGCTACCAACCGCTTTCTGATAGCAATGCACATTCCCGGAAGTTCCAACGTGATAGCAGACAGATTGAGCAGGTGTATTCTGCAACCACATGAGTGGTCTCTGAATTCTCTTATAGTGGCGGAGATTTTCAACTGCTGGGGTCACCCTTGCTGCGACCTCTTTGCATCCCCAACCAACTACAAATGCAGCAATTACTTCGCCCTGATTCCCCCTTGGGGGCAGTCACCCATGGACACACTAGTCTGCGATTGGCCCTTGGGTCTGCTTTATGCCTTTCCCCCTCTTCCTCTCATTCTTCAGTTCCTGTCAGTTGAAGAGCAAGATAATCCTCATAGCACCATTTTGGCCTCATCAAATTTGGTTCCCCTTCCTATGGCCTCACCTGCTAGATCAACCATGGATTCTCGATCCAACTCTGGGCTTGATCTCCCATCCGCAGAACCTGATTCACCCCAACTTGAACAGCCTGAAGCTCACAGCTTGGCTCCTCCACTTCCGGTGATTGCCAGGCAGACTGATCTTTCTTCCCCAGTACATGACATTCTTATTGCATCTCATAAGTCTTCCACCAGAACTACTTATCTCAGCAAGTGGAAAAGGTTTACCATTTGGCTGAAGGAAAAAACAGATAGACCCTTTTTCAGCACCAGTGCCGGTAGTACTGGAATACCTGTCAAGTTTATTCCAATCTGGCCTATCTACTTCTACCATTCGAGTTCATTTGGCCGCAATATCTAATTCTCACAATGGTCTCCATGACTCTTCCCTTATGTCGCACAAATTATGCAAGACCTTTCTAAAAGGTGTTAATCATTTGAAACCTCCTTTTAGAGAACCTATCCAGCCATGGGACCTATCATTAGTCCTGCAAGCTTTTGAACCAGCTTCTTCATGCAACCTCAAGTTTCTTTCATGGAAAACATTGTTCTTGGTCGCCATTACCTCTGCCAGATGTATCTTTGAACTTCAAGCTCTGTGCATCAAATGGCCTTACTTGATCTTTCATAAAGATAGAGTGTCATTGAGAACTAATCCTTCCTTTCTGCCAAAAGTCCTTTCTGCCAAAAGTGATCTCTGAAATGTCCATTAACCAAACCATTGAATTGCCAGTTTTCTTTCCCAATCCTTCTAACAGATTGTCTACATACCCTAGACATTCACAGGCAAATTTGTTTCTATCTGGACAGAACTAAGGCTTCTCGCAAATCAGATCAGCTGTTCTTGGCCTATTCTGGGCCTAGATTTGGATGTGCTGTTTCTAAGGTGACATTGGCTAAATGGTTAAAAGACTGTGTAACATTCACAAAACTCATGATATCCCTCAGTCTACAGTCGTAAGGGCTCATTCCACTAGATCGGTAGCAACTTCTGCTGCTTTCCATGCTAGAGCTTCTTTACATGACATTTCTGCAGCTGCAACTTGGGCTAGACCTCATACCTTCATCAACCATTACAAACTGGATTTGGCCTCCAGAGGAAGAGCATCCTTTGGTTCAGTGGTGCTCAGGAATGTCCTTCCATGAGTGCCATCCAGGAATAAAGGTAGCTGGGGACTCTGCCCAGGCATAAGGAATGAATGAGGATTAACAATATCATATAAAGAAGTTATGTCTTACCAAAATGTTCCATCTGTATTGTTGATCTTGGTTCAGTCATTATGACCCTCCCTCCTTCCCCCTCCTGAGGCTTATAGTGGATCTCATCATCCGGTTCCATTAGGTCCTTTGACCAGAGGTAGCCTCTACTTTCTTTGACTTGCAAACTCAATCTGAGGTAACGGAGAGTGGAATTGTGGGTAAGAGTTTAGCTCAAGAGTTTGTGGCTGTCAAGAGCTTGGAAGATGACCGGCTTGGTTCCGAGGTCGGAACCTCTGATCCAGGCGTAATGACTGAACGAGGATCAACAATACAGATGGAACGTTATGGTAAGACATAACTTCTTTTTTCCAAGTATACAAATTCCACTTCCACACCTTACCAACCTCAAACAGTTGGCCAAATCTACCCCCAGATCAGTGGGCAGAGGCTCAAAAGCAGGTTCTCTCTCTTCTAAGTATCAGGGCTATTCAACCTGTCCCAGCAGAAGAAAGGGGACAATGTTTTTACTCAAGACATTTCCTGGTACCCAGAAAAGACAGCTCCTGGTGTCCTATCCTGGACCTCTGTGTGCTAAACACCTTTTTGGTAATCCCAAAATTCAGAATGCTAACACTTCATCAGCTGCTTCCCATGCTAGGCAAAGATGCCTGGTTGGCAACCTTAGACTTATAGGAAGCTTACCTGCACATTCCAATAAGGGAGTCTGGCAGGAAATACCTACACTTCAGAGCAGGCTGCATGCACTATCAGTTCTCTGCACTTCCCTTTGGCTTATCTACTGTGCCCAGGGTATTCACAAAGTGCCTAGCTCCAGTCATTGCATTTTGCAGGCAAAGAAATATTCAAATATACCCATACCTGACGATTGTCTGATTCAGGCAGAAAGCCAAGACATGTTACTAAATCATCTGGCATTTGTAAAGAAACTTCTAACCTCACTGGGGTACACCATAAACAAAAAGAAATCTCATCTAGTATCCTGCCAACAAATTGTATTCCTGGGAGCAAGCTTGAACACAACTTCCCAGATGGCTTACCTCATGCCAAAGAAACAAGTTTATTTGAAAGATTACTTCTAACTACTGGACACAAAGACCCAGCTATCTGCAAGGAAAATCTTGCAAGCCCTGTGGTTCATGGCCTCTTGCATTCTGCTAATTCCATATGCAAGACTGCATATGCGGAAACTAGAATGGTATCTAAAAAGCCTATGGTGTCAACATTCTCAGGACCTGGATTCAGTGATTCCTATCATTCCTTGTATAAGGACAGAGTTCCTTTGGTGGGCAGAGGCCTGCTACCACAATAAGGGACTGCCATTCACTCTACCCCTGCCACCCAAACCCTAACAACAGATGCATCAGACTATGCATGGGGGGCTCACTTGGTAGGGCAGTGAAAACAAAACAATGTTCTGTGCCTCACCAAAGTCCAGTCAAATAAACCAAAAAAAAAAAAAAAAACCAATGATGAGACTGGACACTGAGAAGACCAACTCCTTTAGTAGGGCAGTGCATTTAGGGCAAATGGAACCCGAGTCAGATGCACCTGCATCTGCATATCAGTCAGAAAGAAATGTTAGCTGTAAAGAATTCCCTGTCAGCCTTCAAGGACCACATACTTCCAGGACAATTATTGGTAAAGACAGACAACACCACTGTTATGTGGTACATAAACAAGTAGGGGGAACCCACTCATACCCTCTCTGCAGACTAGCAACGGCTCTGAGGAACACAGCCTTGAGCTACCAAGTGCACCTACAAGCTCATTTCCTGCCAGGCAAGCTAAATTCACTGGCAGACGACCTAAGCAGAAATCTGTTGGATTCACACGAGTGGAAACTGGAACCAAAGGTATTCAACCTTTTGAGAAACAAATGGAATAAAAGATGGACTTGTTTGCCTGCCCTCAGAACTACCAATTGGACAAATTCTGCACAAGGACTTCCCACAGTCAAGCTTGGAAAGTGGATGCCCTATCCTTCACCTGGGAAAGTCTCTCAGTTTATACCTTATCCCCTCTGCCTCTCCTCTCAAAAGTTCTGCTAAAGATCAAACAGGACAAACTGAGGACAATACTGATTGACCAGACTGGCCACACCAGCACTGGTACCCCCTCTTGCGCAGTATGTCACTGCTGGAACCGTGGCATCTGCCTCAGACCCCTTCCCTGCTGTCCCAGCAGGCAGGCCAGATTCTGCACCCCCAGCTTCTAACCCAGAACCTTGCAGCCTGGCTAATTCCCTGAGCTCTCCAATAGCATCCCTCAGTAAGCAGGTGTTAGATGTCATTCTGCAGGCAAGGAAGTCTAGTACCAGAAAATCCTATGCTGAAAAGTGGAAAAGATACTGTTTCTGGAGCCATACTCTGTGATTGGACACAACAGTGCCCACCTTACCACATATTCTTCAGTATTTAACAGAGATGCTACACAAGGGCCTTTCCTTCTCATCAATTAAAATTCATGCCTCAGCCATTTCAGCACATTATAATACTGAGCCACCCCTTTTCTCACCCCCTGCTGAAACAATTCCTCAGAGGGACCAAAAATTTAAGATCACCCAGGTGAGCCCCTACTCCAGCCTAGGACCATAACTTTGTATTGGAAAAGCTCACTCTACCTCCCTTTGAGCCAGCTGCAACTGCAGAGTTAAAATTCCTTTCTTGGAAGACAGCCTTCCTTCTAGCCATCACTTCAGCAAGAAGAGTGTCTGAATTACAGGCCGTCATGGCAGTGGAGCCCTTCATCATCTTCCGTGCAGACAGGGTGTCCCTCAGGACCAATCTTTCCTTTATGCCCAAGGTGGTATCCAGTGTGGCCCTTAATCAGTCCATTCATTTGCCAACCTTTTTTCCTAATCCACAGAACAAAGGAGAACGAATACTGCACTTTTTGGACGTGCACAGACAACTTAGATTTTATTTGGACAGGACTAAGCCTCTCAGAAAAACTGAACAGCTGCTAGTTGCCTTTGCTGCAGGGGCAGATGGGAAGGCCATTTCAAAGCAAATAATTTCTAAGTGGATAGGCCATTGCATTCATTTCTGATACAAGCACCATGGAAAACCTACCCCACAAGGGATAAGATCACATTCCACTAGGGCTGCAACTACCTCTACAGCCTTTCTCAGAGGTGTCCCTACCAGAGACATCCTAGAAGCTGCTACCTGGAGCTCTGTGCATACCTTTGCCAAGCATTACCACTTGCCTATTTTCTCTAAATCCAGAGCTGGTTTTGCTACTGCAGTCTTGCAGGGCTTAATAGCTGGTCCTAATGCTCTCTAACTTCCTCCTCCCTTCCTTAGCTTTGGGAATCTACCCAAATGTAATGACTGCAACAGTGAAACACGAAGAACATAGTACAGTTTTGTACACTTATCATAAATGTAGATGTTCAAGTGTATTCACTGTTGCAGTCCGGGTTACCCTTCCTCCCAGCCCCCTGATTTCTCTTAGCTATACCTTTCTTCTTATTTAGTGTTTTTCAGCTTTCTGGTGTATTTGCTTTTTGTTGGAGGTGTAATCTAACATATAATTGCTTTCCATTATGGGGGCACCTGACATCTGGGGCAAGAAAAACTGGATGTAATGGCGTTGGCTGCATGTTTTATACCCCTGACAACCTGACATCATGGAAGAAGAGACAACATCTGACGCAGGACCCAGGACTTTGATATTCAGGCCGGCTGAGGGCTACCTGCAGGCAGATAACCCAAATGTAATGACTGCAATAGTGAATACACTCAAACATCTACATTTATTTTAAGTGTACACAACTGTACTGTCTCTGAGGTTCATAAAAGATGCTATGAGTTGTTGCAGATGGAGTCTCCTAAACCTTATGCCGTTCCTCCTGTTCTGGCTGCCTTGTTGGATGCATTTTCCAATGCTTCTAAAGGCTCCATACTCTCTGTCCCCTACTCCTAAGAATTCTAATAGATTCAGTAGGGTGCCTGAGAACTGTACATTTCTATACAAGTGTCCTGCTGCTGACCAGTGGTGTCTGTAGCCTCTGACAAGCCCTCTCAATTGCTTCCTTCTCTCAAGTTACTGCCCTGTGATAAAGATAGTAGAACCATGGAAAGGTTAGGCAAGAAGGTTTACTTACATCTGTGCTACCTTGGCTTTTAGGGCTGCTAATTATCAGACCCATATGTCCAGATATATGTTGTCTCTCCTATCCTAGGCTTGTTAGGTTATATCTGATCTTCCAGACTCTGAGGGTAAAGCAACTGCTGTTTCCTGTTAGGGACTTCCTCATAGGTGACTTCTTATTCCTTTAAGTGTAACTATGACACAGCAGGTGCTTCCTCAGTGGCTGCTGGTTTTGAGTCAGTGATGAGGCAGTATTCTTGGTTTCAGCTTCTACCTTTGCCTGATGATATTAAGGCTAAGTTGATGGATGCCCGTTTTGATAATAAACACTTGTCTGACAAAGCAAGTGCTGATATGTTTTAGTCCCTTCAGGATAAGGGCAAGGCTTTACAAGAACTTAAACATGTGTTTGTTTCTCTTGTGCCTACATTTTGGAGAAACTACCCAGATAAGCTAGCCTTTGTTTTCAAGCAGTCTTGCCCTCCACCTCCTAAGGGCAAAAAGATGTCAAATTGGCTCCTCTTGCTAAAGCTACTCATACTTCAGTGTCTCTGAAGTCTCTCTTTCCAGAAAAAACAGGAGCTGTCTGACTGTCCTATTCTTCCCAGCCACTTTCTCTTCACCTCTCTGTCTCTCTTCCTGTTTGGTTGTGCATTACTCAGGATTCCTGGGTCCTGTTTATTATATATCAGGATATTCCATGGTTTGGAAGTCCCTGCCTCCTTTTATGGGTGTTCCTCAGCCCCCTGAGGAACAGCTCTCCTCCTTTCCAGAGGTGCTTTGGGGCCTTTTGACTCTGGTACTGTTCAAGAGGTGGCGGTGTCCCAAAGGGGGAGGGGGGTTTACTCAAGGATGTTTCTAGTACCCAGGAAAGAGGGTACCTGGAGACTAATTCTAGACCTCTCTCGTCTAAACACTTTTCTGAAGGTACCCTCCTTTTGAATGTTGTCCCTTTAGACTTTGTTCCCTCTTTTGCTTTCTCAGGCTTGTGTGGTGTCTCTGAATCTCAATGATGCTTAGCTCCATATTCTGATCAATCTCCTTTTCAGGAAGTTTTTGTATTTCTCTGTTGCTTCTTGGCATTTTCAGTTCCCTACTTTGCCCTTTGGCCTTTCTACTGCCTCAAGGGTATTCACAAAATGCCTCGCTCCTGTGGTTGCTTTTTGCAGGATTCAGGGAATCCAAATATTTCCTTACTTGGAAGACCTCCTGTTCCAGGCATCCTCTCCAGAGATCCTGTTGCAAAATCTTCATTTTGCCATTTCCCTTCTGCAAAGCCGGAGGTTCACAATAAACTTCAAAAAGTCTTTTCTGACTCCTGCTCAGGACCATGTTTTTCTGGGGTGCAGGATTCAGATGGTGCCAATGCTGACATCCCTGCCCCCATCCAAGGTCTTGACACTCATTTCCTTCTTTCAAATTCTCCTTCCTGTGCCCTCTATTACAGCCATGGAGTTTCTGAGAGCTCTGGGGTTCTTGGCCAAACTCCACATGAGAACGTTTCAGTGGTTCCTGAATTCAGTTTGACTTCAACATGCGCATCCCCTGGAATTTTAGTTCCTCTTCTGCCATGTCTCAAGAAGGAACTTCACTGCTGGATCCAGCATTTGGGCTCCCTTTTCATCCTTCTCTTCCCTCTCAGGAGCTGTTCCTCCCTTTTCATCCTTCTCTTCCCTCTCTGGAGCTGTTCACAAATGCTTCAGATGTGAGATAGGGAGCAGCTTTTGGCTCCCTAAAGGTGCAGGGGGTGTGGTTGCCTCTTCAACAAAAATGTCACACCAGTTTCAAAGAGATGAAAGCTCTTCTGCTGGTGCTTCTGGCTTTTCATCCTCTCGTCTCCCCAGGACCTCTCAAGGTTTTTACAGACAATACCACAGTGACGTGATATGTAAACAAATGGATGGGGGGGGGGGGCAAGATCTTATCTTCTTGGCTGGGAGGCATTCCTGGTGTGGGATCTTGCTGTCCAGTATCAAGTGACTCTTCAGGCAGTTTACATTCCCTCAACTCAAAACATCGTGTCAAGACATTCTGAGCAGGTCCGTAATTCAATCCCACTAATGGATGCTTCACAGGGATGTGTTTCTGGACATCGTCTACCAGTGGGGTACTCTTCAATAGACCTGTTTGCCTCCCCTCTGAACAGACAGCTTCATCTGTTTTGTGCAAGTGTCCCAGGTACTCTGGTTTGGAAGGTGGACGCCCTATCTTTTTCTTGGAAAGGGATGTTTCTTTATGCTTTCCTTCCCCTTCTACTCATTCCAAAAGTCCTGTTCAAAATTCAACAGGATGCTCCCAAAATTTTGTTGATGACTCCCTTTTGGCCAAGACAGCATTGGTTCCCTGTCCTGCATTAAGCCAAGGGTAATAATTACAAGTTACCTCACAAAGTGGGACCTACTCACAGAAGACAAAGGATCTCTAATACATCCCCACTTGTCCACTCTTCAACTGACACTGTGGGTGATAGGATTTTGACTCCACATAGACACTTTTATCTGAGGGCATGCTTAGGTTCCTGCAGGAGGCCAGGAAACCCACTACTAGGAATCCTACTTATTCAAATGGAAGATGTTTTCTGTTTGGTGTCTCTCGTAACCTGGATCCAATTTCAGTAGATGTTCCTTTAGCTGTCTCTTATCTGTGTGAATTGCTCAGTGTTGGGTTGTCTTATTCTTCTGTTAAGACCCACTTACCAGCTATCTCTGCTGTCTGCCTTTATTTCCTCCTTAACTTCTAGATTTGAGGCTAAACAATTCCTAAAACGTGTCCTTCATATCCGGCTTTCCAGGAAGCCTGTTCCTCCTTCCTGGGACCTTAATTTTTTTTTGGAAAAATTGACTCAGTCTCCTTTTGAACCTGCAGCTTCAGCTTCCTTGCAACACTAGTCTTAAAGACTATTCTTTTGTTAGCCCTTACTTCTGCCAGATGGGTGTCTGAGCTTCATACCCTTATGGCTTGTCCTCTTTTTTGGTGTTTCATAAGGACAGGGTGTCCTTGCTTACTAATCCTTCTTTTATGCCCAAGGTGGTGAAAGAGTTATCCCTTAATCAGTCTATTCATTTGCCCACTTTTTTCCCTTCTTCGGATAATGCTAGTGAGAAGGTGCTGCACATGTTGGATGTGTATAGAAAACTCATATTTTATTTAGACAAGACTAAGGCTATTAGGAAATCTGATCAACTCTTTGTTTCCTTTCTTCCCAGGTCCTTGGGATTAGCTTGTATGTAAGTAAACTGTTTATTACTGGATCTAAAAAGCTATTTCTGTTATTCCTTTCATGGTAAAGGCCTTCCTTATTCTGTTAAGTCTCATTCTACTAGGGCTGTGGCTTCTTCTGGTGCTTTTTTCAGGAGTTGGACAAAGTCTATTCTTGAGGCAGCTACCTGGACTTATGTGATTACATTTACCAAACACTACAAGTTGCATGAAATCTCCAGAGCTAGAGCTGGTTTTGTTAGGACCATCCTTCATGGTTTCCTGGAGGTCTCTGCTGGTCCTTCTTCCTCCAAAATTTTTTTCTTAAGCTTTGGCTTGTAAAGAATACTGCAGCAGTGAAATGGAAGGACATAGCACAGTTGTGTAAAATCTTACCATAATGGTAGATGTCCTTCTCTTCACTTTTGCAATATTCACTCCCTCCCTCCGTCCGCCCTCTTGTCCACTTCTCTTCCGGATGTACTCATTACCCCTTTTTTCTTGGATTGGCGTTCCTACTGGGGCTCTCTGTTCTGAGGATGGTACTTCTGGACTTCATCTTTATGCCCTATGCTACACAAGGAGCATACATGTGCAGTACGGGGTACCTTAAGGCAACCTAAAGGCATTGGTATACTGGCCGGATGTTGGACTGCTGTTGGCAGGAGGATCCTGTACTGGCCGGCATTGAGCCGCCCTTGGCAGGAGATCACTAATGTAAAGAATACTGCAACATTGAGAAGGACATCTACCATTATGGTAACATTTTACACAACTGTACTTTTATTTAATATTATGTTACTGTTTATTAATATTATTTCTAGATAACTGTTAAATGTAGGCAGTTATGTACACATTTATTGATTTATCTATTATTTCTAATAAAATTAATGGTTTCTCTTACATTATCAGGATGCATATGATCATTTGGTAGAACATTAATTCAGAATTGTGTGTCCAGCAGCATAGCACATGTAAAGAATAAGTAGCCTGTTACTATTTTTGACTTTCCCTTTACTAAAATTAGTGCATCGTACAGTGTAAGCCTTCTTTTTTCCTTGGTATTTGAGGATATCAGTGGAGTTTTCTCCTTTTTCCTTTTACTTTTGCTTGTTGCTTCAGTCCACCTATTTTCTGTAAGACCTTTTCAGTGAAGAATAGATCTCATTGATGCTTCCATTGTTTGGAACAATCTTGTTAGTGACTTCATCTAAGGTACCGAATGCTCTTGGACCAGCAAAAAAAGTGTTAATCTTACTGGGTATAAACAAATGAACTTTGTATTTTTCTGTTTCAGAAGCTTGGCTGTTGGCCAGAATTCTATTCTTTTCTTAGGCGTTTTGGAAACTTAGCCATTATCGAGTCTTATAGCACTTTATCCCATTTTTATTGAGGATTTTGTCCAGGGTCTTTGCAGTATTAACTCTTATCCAAAAATGAGAGGAATGCTGCCACAATGTGTCTAGAAGAAGACTGGATTTACTGGAATAGGTTTCCCAGCAACTGTGGGTGCCGGTCCTATCCCAAAGTGCAATCCGTCTTGCTTATTTGGGATCTGAGGTAGCCACAAAGTCAGAAATGGTAACAGCATCCTTTCAGTTTTTACAAGGACTCCAAAAATTCAAGTTATTCAGTCTTTGTCTGCTTTCAGAGTGCTGAACATTGTTATTTAACCAAGTATTTTGTTTCAGCAAAATTTCTGGGTGTGTTTTATCTTTATTCCTTCTATCTATGTCATTGGCTGCTATGTGCTGAAGCTTAGAATTCTGTTTTTTAATCATAGTCGTAAGCAATTCAGTCTGTTTTAAGCAATTATCGTTTATGAAGTCCATCCTTTTTGAAGCTGATCTGTTTGTAGATGGGCTGATTGAAGTCTTTTTAAGAGGCATTGCTTCATGTCGTGGGAAAACACATTCATCACTGAAGTTTCTATCTGGTAGAGATGTTCTGACAGATGTATCACTTTAAATTCAGATTTTTTTTTCTGTGTCTTCTGTAATATTTATTAAAAAGTTTTATACAAAGGTTTTGCTTGAAATTTACAGGAACTTCTATAATTTTTCTTTTGCAGAGCAGAATTCATCAGTTGCTATTCAGTGACCATCACCTGTGCACGTCACAGATATGTACACACACTTAAGTATTCACAGCTGTTTATTTCTTTTGGTCATAAATTCTTAGGTCAGAAGGTTTCAGAGGCTGTCCATGCAAAATGGTTTGCACAAGGCATTTAGTCCTGTTATGTTTCACGTGACAAGCCCTTGCCTGAAATTCTTAAAACACATTCTTTAAGAGCAATGGTTGCTTCCTTGGCTTTTTTCTGAAGGACTGCGTAGGACAACATTTTTGTTGCTGCTTCTTGGTTATCTGTACATACCTTTGTAAAACATCATAAACTGATCCTGGTTCTAGGTCTAGATCTACATTGGGGTCAGTCTTATTAAGAGTATGCTGGCCAGATGTCCTAAGGAAGAGCTTGTGCTCCTGTCATACAGATTACAGAAAGTAGGCTAATTTCTGTGAAGTGTAAGTTGTGAACCTACCACAATGATGTATGTTTGTGTAGGAGTGGATCCTTCCTCCATAGCAACCTAGCCAACCTTCCTCGACCTTGGTTGAGTTGATCTTGGTGTCTTGGTTACCTCATATCTGGAGAAGTTTATGGAGGTGTCTGACGGACAGAGAAAGGTGGTTTTAGTCCTACTACAGATTATGAAGGATGATGCTATTGTTACAGATCTGTCATTATGATAAGTGCATAACTTTTGTGTTTCTGGAATAGTCGAGGGAGGTACCATATAACTAGCAAAGTACTTAAATTTAAAATTTTACTAGTACCGAGCCATTCTCTCTCTTGGCTGTAGAGGCTGGCAGTGGGTATTAATTTTTGCTACAAAAGGCTTTTTGAGAATACTTTGTTTGGCCTTTACTCTGAATTTGTCTGACTTAAACAAGATGTTGACGTTGTTTAGCTTTACTCACAATGGAGATTGAACTACAGGTTTGTAGCTCACTGACCAACAAGGATAATGGTCACATAGATGGCAGGTATTCATATACTTGAAAAACTGTCCTGTACAAGAATTTATGGGAGTGTTTAAAGCAGGTTATTGGGCCTAAGGACATCATTTGCTTTGCTTCAGACTATACTTTGGAGAAATTTCTCTTAATGTTGTAAGATGTACAGATAGATACAAGGCAGAACCTTCTCAGGTAAAGGTAACTGTGTCAAAAAATAGTGAAGGCAAGGAAAACTGCAGTGGCTAGAGCAGGCCATGTTATAAACCTTTACTGCAATGGTTAAAGCAGGCCATGTTATAAACCTTTAAGTGGAAAGAAACAGTCACAGCTGTGCACTTACATTTTAAGTAATTAAGCATCGATTATTGTGGAATATGGATATGAGAAATAACAAGCCCTCCTTTTTTCCTTTTTTGAAGCATGTCTTGTTCTCTAATGACTACTATTTTTTTGCAGTGTGCTGATTGTAGCTACAGGAATCTGGATACCCAATACTGTTAATTTTCCAGGCTCAGAATATGTGGAAGGCTATGAATCGGTCTCTATAGATCCATATGATTTTGCTGGACAGACAGTGCTAATTCTTGGAAGGGGAAATGCAGCATTTGAAACTGCCTATAACATAATGGGCTCCACCAATTTTATCCACATGGTTAGTCGGTCAAGGGTGCGGCTGTCCTGGTCAACTCATTATGTTGGAGATGTGAGGTATGTCCAGAAGTAGTAAGAATTTAAACTCTTCAAAGCTTTTATCATTAACTGCTTTCTTACAGTATTATCAGTCATAAAGTGAAAAACAAAAGAAACTGTTAACTGTTATAGTCTAATACTGTTGCTGAGACTGTTATTTAATTGGATTTAGGTGTGTGTTTAGGCTGTAATAACTTCATATCCATGATCTGCAACAAAATGACTATCACAGATTCAAATTCAACTTGTAAAATAGTGTTGATTAAAACAGCAGACTGCTAGTAAAATTAGCCAGTAGTATGTATGTTTCCTCTTCATTCCTGGCCATTTACCAGATGGATAACATTGCAGAACAATTAAATATAGTATACAGAGAAAAGTAGGCAACTTTGAAAAATTGAGAAACACTCCTTTGCGCTATGACTTAAGTTTGAATGATTTTCATTTTATTTGTGAAAAGTAGGTGTCTAGCTCTTTAGTGTAAGGAGGTAGTCATTCATCTGCCTTCTGTTGAGCTGGACAGGATACAGTCATAGTAGTTGTGCTTTTAATGTAGGGAGCAGTGAAGGGAATGTCTGAAAAACAGAATCCGGGTTTAAGAGGTGTAACTGTGGGCAGAAAATGTCCATTACCAATAATCAATAAACGCCAAGGAGCTTTCCAAAACACACATAGTGAACCTCCCTCCAGGAGCAGAGGAGGGGGTAATAATGGTAGACACTGCCCAGGTGGCAGAGGGGGTCCGCAGAACCAGGGTGACAGGGAGCAGTTCCTTGGCAAGCCCTATCAGTGCTCCTGAGAGGGGGTCATTTGGCTTTATACCCAGAAGCCTGGCTAGGAATTACGTCAGATTCTTGGGTAAAAAGCATAGTTACCAGAGGATACATCATTCCCTTTTCAGAATCCCCTTATTTTTGTACAAGAATCCCAGATGTTCCACCCAGTCTGCGGCATCAAGCAGCCATAGAAATTCACAAGCTGCTAGAAAAAAAAGAGTCATCCAGCCAGTCCCTGTGGACCAGATAGGATCCGGAACTTACTCCAGGTTCATTTTAGTTCCAAAGAAAACGGGGGACTGGAGGCCCATCTTAAACCTCAGCAAACTCAACACCTTTTGTCAAAAAGAAAAAGTTCCAGATGGTCACGGTTCATTCGATACTACTGTTTCTAGAAACAGGTGATTGGTTGTGCTCTGTAGATCTCAAGGATGCATACTACCACATCAAAATGGCCAGACCATCCAGAGATCACTTGCGTTTCCAGCTGGAGGCCAGTCACTACCAATTCCAAGTGCTGCCCTTTGGTCTCACCTCGGCCCCCAGAGTGTTCACCAAACGCATGGCAGTGGTCACTGCTTACTTGAGATGTTTAGGATTCCGCGTGTTTCCGTATCTGGACGACTGGCTCCTCACCGCCACCACCAGGCATCAACTGATTTGTTCCAGAGATTACACAATCAACCTGTGCTCCCAGTTGGGCATAACCATAAATTTTGAAAAATCTGCTTTATCTCCATCGCAGCATATTTCCTTTATAGGAGCAGATCTAGACACCACCATCACCTTGGTCAGTTTGCCTCAAGCAAGAGTAATCTCTCTACGAAGTCAGTTGTCCCACTTGTTAATGGAAAGAAGAGTTCCTGCATTCTAGGTTCTGAAGCTGTTAGGTACCATGGCAGCAATGCTCATAGCGGTTCCTCTGGATGCACATGAGGATTCTCCAATGGTTACTCTTTACACAGTGGTCTTATCAATAGCTTCCAATGCCACACAAGATTCTACTGACAAATGCTTGCAAAAAGGACCTTCTTTGGTGGTTGAACAGCCACCAAGTAACTGCAGATCGCACATTTGTACTTCCCCCCTTCCTCAGCCATGGTGACCACGAATGCTTCCCTTATAGGGTGAAGGGGGCTGTTTCAGGGAAGAACTGTCCAAGGGACTTGGTCAGAGATGGAGTCCCATTTGCACATCAGTGTCCTAGAGTTGAGAGCGGTGCTTCTAGCATTGTAACACTTTCATGACTCTCTACCTTGAGAGATGATTGTGGTACAGACTGGCAACATGTCGGTAGTCTGGTACATCAACAAACAAGGGGGAACCAAGTCTTACCCCTTATGCCGAGAGGCCCTGAGAATTTGGCAGTGGGCTGTATCCACCGGGCGTTTTCTGATAGCAACGCACATCCTGGGGTCATCCAACGTGATAGCGGACAAACTGAGCAGAGCCATTCTGTTGCCTCACGAATGGTCCCTCAAAGAACAAGTGGCGGAAATGATATTCCGCAGATGGGGCCAGTCTTGCTGTGACCTTTTTACATCCCCAATGAATGCCAAATGCAGAAGCTAATTTGCACTGTACCCTCCACCGGGGGGACAGCCCAAGGGATTTACTTGTACACGACTGGACCTCGGGTCTCCTTTCTGCCTTTCCACCAACCCCCTTGATCCCCAGATTTTTACAGAAAGCCAAAAGCTTGAGAAGGACTGTTATTCTGATAGCCCTGTTTTGGCCTCGGCAGATATGGTTCCCCTTCCTTCAGCAATACCAAATGGAAGAACCTTGGGTTCTGGACCCAGTGCCAGACCTTCTGACTCATTCATCGGGAGTTTTTCACCCTCTCTTTTCTCCCTCAAACTGACAGCTTGGCTGCTCCACTTCCTAACCTAGCCAGGTCATATAAATTGTCTTCCACAGTACAACATATTCTAGTTTCTTCTCATAAAGTCTCCACCAGGAAACTGTACAACAGCAAATGGAAGCGATTTGTTCATTGGGCTTCTCAGCATGATATTGATCCCTATGTTGCTCTTATTCATAGTATTCTGAAGTTCTTGACTTCGCTTTTTCATGATGGTGTGGCAGCTGCTACTTCAAGGGTCCAATTTGCTGCTATATCCAACTTTCATGTGGGATGCAAAGGTTCTAACATTATGTCCCACAAATTATGTAAAGCTTTTTTGAAAGGGGCTCATCACCTTAGACCACCTATCAGACATCCTCTTACTCCCTGGAATCTAAATTTGGTGCTGTCTCAACTTATGCTCCCCCCCTTTGAGCCTATGTCATCTTGTCTTCTGAAGTTTATTTCTTTGAAGACAATTTTCTTGTTTTTTCTGAACTACAAGCACTTTCTATCAGACCTCCATATCTGATCTTTCATCCTGACAGAGTGTCTCTCAGGACAAATCCTACCTTTCATCCTAAAGTCTGCTCTGAGGCTAATTTGAACCAGTCTATTAAGCTTCCCACCTTTTTCAGACATCATTCCAATAAATTGGAATACATGTTACATAAGCTTGATGTTCACAGACAATTGAGGTTTTATTTAAACAGAACAAAGGAATTTAGGAAATCGGACCATCTCTTTGTTTCCTGTGCTGACAATAAGAAGGGTCTTTCTGTATCCAAAGTTACATTGTCAAAATGGCTATCTGATTGTATAAAATTTGTATATTCTTCAGCTAACCAACCTTCAGAGTGTGAAGTGAAAGCTCATTCTACCAGGGCTGTTCTTGCCTCCGATGTCAGAAAAAAGTGAAACTGTTTAACTTGTGGGAAACAAAAAATACCTCATAAATCTCTCTGCTTACCTTGTTTTGTTTAGGCACAGACCAGACCTGTGCTAGCCTGCCTGTCTTTCCCTGCTGAGCCTTCAACGCTTAGGCGTCGGTGGGGTCTCTTCTGAACAGTTTTTCTTTTTCATTTTGCATTTGCATGCGGATCCTCCTCCCTTCTCTCAAATTAAAATTAAAGAAAAAACAAAGAGCGGTGGCGGGTTGACGCGTTCCGCGGTTAAAACCACTAAAAAGCAAAGCATCTCGGTGTCTCCGTTTACGAAAGCAAACGAGTCAATCTTCAAATCTTCACTACTATCACCAGGCTACCCTAGTTGAGTTCCTACTAGGCTTTTTGCTTTTATGTAGTGGTTTTGCCTACTATTGTCAGACACCATCCCTTTGGATGTCTCTACCCCAGTACACTCATCACCACCTATACAAGGCTCCCTTGCAGATCTGAGACCTCCCATTTCAAAATTGGCACTATATCACAAGAGACAAGTGGATTTTGCAAACTAGACCAAGGCTACACTGGTTTTCATTCCACCTTACCAGTAAAAAGAGGAATGCCAAACCTACCTCCAAATCAAAAAATCTCTAAAACTAAAAAGCTCTCACAATTAAAAAAGATGAGAGCTGTGGAAAGCACTCACCTACCAGAACAGGGCAAAGGATTCTACCTCAGACTCTTCCTAGTACCAAACCTATTCTGGCTGGTAACTCTAGATCTCAAGGAGGCATACCTGCACGTCCCACCGACCAAAAATGCATACCTCAGATCATATTTCTTGCAGGATCAGAGGCATTATCATCTCAGCCCCACTTGCATGGAAGGTGGACTCTCTATCCTTCAGTTGGAAGGCCTGACAGCACTACATATCCTCTCCTTCCTTTTGATTGTACTACTGAAAACTGTAAAAATGGAACATCCAAGGATAATTCTGATATAAATTTGATAGACAACAGCAGTTCCTCAGGGAATCAAGAATGTAAAACCTCTAGGGAAACCACCATTACCAGCATGACGACTGAACTTTGTGCTAGAAAAATTGACACTCCCCATTTCACCCAGCAGCAAACACAGATCTTCTTCTATCCTGGGAAAACTGCTTCCTCCTGGCAATTACCTTCAGCAAAGGAGGTTTCTCGAACTACAGCCTTAATGGCAGTACAACCCTTCCTAATCTTCCATCAAGATAGAGTGAGAACTAATCCTACATTTATACTAAAATTGGGTGGTATAGTGTCTCTAAACAACCAGGCAATCCACCTACCTACCTTCCAATCCACAAGAACAGGAAAGGAAGCTGCTGCTTGGCTTGGATGTATTGATGAACATACTACCTATTACCAGAACAAGGGCAATAGAAAAACAAACCATAGAAGCTTAGCTTATGCTTAGTAGCAGGAAGGAAGGAAAGGAAATTTCCAAACAAAACAATCTCCAATAGGAAATTGCATAGATTCTGTTGCTCCTACCAATTTTTCTACATCTCTGGCTCATGCAGCCCGTTTGCCTTTGGACACCATTTGTGCAGCTGCTACTTGGTCCAAACCTCATACATTTGTCACTCATTACAAAGTGGACAGGGCTTCCATTGGTTCCACTGCTCTCAGGAATGTACTCCCGTGAGCCACCCAGGATTAGGGTGCGTGGGACGCTACCCACTTGTAAGAACAAACGGCGAGATTGAACAACTTCACATAAAGAAGTTATCTTCTTACCATAACATTCCATGTGAGTTGTTCATCTCACCTTTGTTCTTACACTCCCTCCCACCTTCCCCCTCCGGGTTCTAGAAGAACCGGTATGACTGGTGGTCTGGTTGGTCTGACTAGTGTCCTTCCTTCCAGCCAGAATATCTCTTATCTAATTGTAAATAGCTATATACATATTATATATTTTTTGGTGCTTAGTTGTTTTTTTTCTTGCTGGGTTCAGCAAACTAGATCTGAGGTTGGTAAGAGAGCATCATGGGATAGGGACTGTGCCTCGAACTACTCAGAGATCTTGAGCTTGGAAAGCGGCCGACTCGAAGCCGATGGATCAGCTTCGTACCCACATGTAAGAACAAAGACGAGATGAACAACTCACATGGAACGTTATGGTAAGAACATAACTTCTTTTTTTTAAATACGTCACGTATTTTAATTTGAGGCTGTATGAGACTGGAGAATACTAATGGTATAACGCTTCCTGGCTCCATTTTGTTTTATGTCAACAGTCTGAGATTGTCACTTGATGCCATTTAGAGCAGCCTGGTCTGGATGGTCTCATGCCTTGCCTCAGCCCTTTATTGTCATTCAGAATGAACAGAAATCTTCAAGATTATCTCTATGCATTTGTCTTGAGATTCTTTGTGTTGTGTTTCATTTGTTGTTTTACCATTACGTTAGATGCAAATACTCTTAATCAGAAGCAAATTCATGTTGCAGTCCACCATTCTAGCTGCCTCATTTGTTTGTTACTACCATGATTGTGCTGATTATCCTGCCAGCTCTCACAATAGGCAGACTATTAGCCATTGGATAAGGAGTGGCCTGTAGAACTGCTCTTTGTCACAAGAGCTTAGGTAGATGGAGCCTTCTTTTTCTCCACTGCATGGAAAAGGAGCCTGTACCATAAAGCTGAGGTCTACAGAACGGAGAACAGATCCTACCACTTTTGAACCCGCCCCCCACTCTTTTCTAGTTGCATTTGTGATGCTGTCCTGGCTCCCCTGCTATTGGGCGCCATTGTTGTCATGCTTCTTCCATAGACATCTGCTGGTCCACTTTGCTGATCTAGTTGGTGCTTATTTTTAGAGGAGTGGTCTGGAATTCCAGTCTTGTCAATGCACTGAAGGGCTTGAGCTTGTCAGATAACCAGTGTCATGGTAGAGATTCCATTGGCACTGAGCTGTTCACCAGCTTTCCCTTTCCTGGGCTTCAGTTGCATTAGTTTTGATGGATTTGTCTACTTTTTATGAAATCTATTATTTAAAGCTTCATCTAGATGACTCAGACTGGTTGAAGCTTCTACTCCCTTCTGATCTTCAAAAGATAAGTAGGCTACTTTTTGAAACACTGGACAATGGCAAAAGTGTTTCGCCTGTCGCACAGTACCCCCCTCCCCCAATTATGTGTAACATCTCCCTGGTCACTCACTTCCAGAGAAAAGTAAAAATCAGACAAAACAGAATCACTTACTGATTAGCACATAGAAACTATAGCTTCAGTTATTTTGTATGAAGAACAGTGACCAATGAGTCCCAACATTTGGGAGCTGAACTCAGCAATTTAGAGTTTCAGTCACTTTGTACATGATGATTAAGCAAGCTGTTTTAGTGCTCCATTTACCAGTGCATTTGGTTAGAGCTGTATGGTCTTTGTATCATCAACCCCCCCTTTCCCATAACAGTCAGGGATACAGGTACCTCTGAGTGAAGTTTCCAATCTATAACATCTCTAGAGCTTTAGAGAGATCCTGTAAGTATAAATTTTAGTACAATTAAGAGATGACCATTTGGTTTTAATAGCCTTGGTTATGTCAGTAATTTGTGCTGAGATTATTGTGAAGGGAATTCAGCTTTTGTGCTTCTCCCCTGACTTGAGAACTCATATATTTATTAATTTATTCTTCTGTTCATTCATTTATTCTCTGATAACTCTCCTAATCTGGTAGTGCTCACGAGAACTGATTTACTTATTTGTTATTTAGTCAGTACAGTAAACTCTCAGTTAACCAGCACCCATGGGGCTTGGCAGATGCCGGATAAGTGTAGTGTCTGGTTGCTTGAAAGTTACTATTATAAACAGACCTGACAAATACTGTACCCTATACTATACCATACCATAAACACTGTATTGATTTGATTTTAATATGGAAGTACAGTAATTAAAAACCTGGCTGGAGTAGTAATATTTTAAACATATTTCCGCTAGAAACTCTGGCACTTGGAATGGTTTTCAGTGTCACGCTGCATGGATTGGAATTGACTAGAGAGAGAGAATACATATATGAAAGCAGAAGTGAATGTGTGAGTGTGAGAGATTGGAGAGAGAATGTGCAATTTGATGCAAACTGACTGAATGAGTATGGAGCGAGTGTTGACATTTTAGCGAGTTGACATGTTTGGTTTGACTTGTTCTCAGGTTGGGGAGAGAGGGGATTTATTTGTATATTCCTTTTTAAAACGCTAAAACTCTAAAAAGAAGGTATGTTTCTGTGGGGAAAAACAGAAAATGCAACATATGAAAAACTGAATTGTTCATACTGTACAGTATTTCTTTGATTTTTTTTTCTGGGTGCTTGAAAGTTCTGGTTGCTTGAGTTCCGGTTAACTGAGAGTTTACTATAATATTTGTTAATAGGGATTGTCTAGGTGGGAAGTCTCATTTTTTGTTGAGAGGCAGTGAGATAAACTTCATATTGTGCAAAGTCATAGAATGCATAAGGTAGTTACAAGTCATGGGAAATTAGTCACTTTACATATTGTATTATCACAAAACAGTGGGTATTATTCATTAATGTAAATACTATAAAGTTTTTGCAGAACATCTACAAGTATGCATCATATTCATTTTTTTCTTTTACAGTTTAATGGTGCAAATTTTATTTCAGATTGAGCAGAATGTATACTCAATACAGAATTTTAATTTTCTCTAGTTCCTGGGAACTTTAATCTGAGTTTCCAAATGTCAGCTTTGGATGATGATGAACTTCTGATGCCAGGACTGATGTTGGTCACATCTAAACTTTTATTTCCATTGTGGACACGAATAATTCAGTCTGGGCATTATGTTGTCTATGCTTGTGCTGCCAGAATTAGATGGTGTCTGCTTCCTAGCACGCGGTATCACATCAGCCAGTTTTGGCTTCCTAGAGCATTTTTACGGTGTCAGCTTTTCCTTCCTTGGTAGAAGGATACCTGTCATATGGTTTTCCTTAGTATGACAAAACAATTCCCTTACAGGGCAGGGGTTTTGTACCATTTTCACTAAGTCAGGCACAAGTCAGTTACTGTTAATTAGCCTTATTGCGGAGCTCAGCCTCAACCCAGCACCCTGTATAACCGGTCCTGTTGTCGTCAACATTGTCTTATCAGATCCCTTCATAAAAAATATTTCCCAGGCTGCCAGCTGAATCTTCTCTCTCTTTCTACCCTGCAGAAAGGTAGTTTGGTGTCCATTTTGTGGTCAGTGGTTTCAAGGAGGTCTACATCCTGGGATGTTGAAGTCCCCCCAGAAAAGACAAGGTAAAGGCCACTTGGGCAAATCTGGGTTCTCTGGCCAAGATTCTGGTGGTAAACCATAATTCTTCAAGGACCCCCATCTCTCAGTGTAGGTTAAGATGATGACCAGTGCCCCTTTCATTTCATTCTCAAGGTCCTACTTTTTCTTAGTTGTTCCCTTTGCAGGGGAAGGGTGCTGGCCTGAACGGACTACCCCTTCACTAGAATCAAGATTTCATGGTACTTGTTGGGTTCCCAAAGGAAGTCATGCTTCTGGTCTCCACTTTCTGAGACAGAAACTGGCGCATCCAGACAGTCAGCCTTCTTCCCAAAAAAGTCCAGAAGGATTTTATACTTCTCCAGGATCATTCCCTCCTGGCCAGAAATCTTAAACTAGATTTGACAATCAGTGGCTGGCTGTCTCATAGATAGTCTAAGGCCAAGGGGCACCTTGGGAGGGTGACATTCATGTTCTCAGTCCTTGCTACACAGACATTAAATTACATGACCTACATGGTCTGCATACAGCTTAAGGTCCTAAACAAAGTAGTTGCTGTGCAAGGTCAGCTACGTGACCATAATTTAGGGAAAATTATGAGGACTCTAGTAGCACCAGCTTGTAAATCCATGGGACGGTGAGGTTTTGTGCTATGAGAATAATGTATGTACAACTCCACTGATGATGTGAGTGAGAGCATCAGGCTGTGTAGTGGGTTTGCTGTACTGTGAATGGCTAGCCATCATTTGGTGAGGATTTCAAGGCATACTTCAGAAAAACCTTTCATTATCCTGTGTTGTTGGGTCCCAAAATAGATTCATAACTGGATGACAAGCAAAAAGCCAGAACCCTCTAGTGACTGGACAGCACTCCATGTTTCACACTTGTCTTTTCAGACGTTCTAAATGAGCAGATGTGTTGTTTGTGCAGTCTCTAGAATTGATATCAAAGACAACAGTAGACTGGGCAGCACGATTGTGGTAGTCATATGTAGAAAGTTTGCATCTATGAACATTTCCCTTGTCCTTTTTGACAACGGGCAGGCCTTTTGCAAGGGTCCTTATTCCTACCATGACTATCTTCTACAGGAGGTCTTTGGAGAAAAGCTCCATCTTTCAGTGCTTCTTGCTGGATTGCTCTTACTAGGAACACACAAGACTTTATCATGCCTTGCAGTTTTGTTTCCTTTCTGTGTTCACATCTTATGTCTTGTACACCTCATTATGTACTTATTGGCCTTAGTTTTTTTTTCTCCAAAGTACAAGCCACCTATAAAGTCCCAAGAGACCATTGAGTTTGAGATTTGTACTTCTGACGCTTTTAGGCTTCCGAGAAGATGGGTACCTTTCAGTTCATTCTGGATCTCAGCAGTCTGAACCAGTTTATCATACAGCAGGACTTTTGTATTGTCACCATCCATTCTGTTCTACCTCTCATGGCAAAGAAGAGTTGGCATGTTTAATTCCTTATGAAGTAAGCTTTTATGTAAAAAAAAAAAAAAAAAAAAAAGTGACACGGAAGGTTTCTGTGCTGTTTCTAGGCATACATCATTTTTAGTTCTGGACCCTTGTGGTCTGCATGTAGACCATGAGGTTCATCTGCATGCAGACCATGGGCTTGGTAACTACGAAATCCATTTCAAAAAGTGTGAGAGCTTTTCCTTATTTAAGTGAGTACTTGTGAGATCTGGATTGAAAGCTGAAATTAGTGTGGTCCCGAAGCCAGATGTTAATCTGTTTGGGGAGATGTAAATCATGTTACATTTCATTAGTCATCATGGAGCTCCTCACTTTTCTAGGATGCTGCTTGGACAGTCTTCTTCTGAAACAATTCCTTTACTTTCATTGTCTTCAAAATATGCTGCTGTTCATATGTTTTCTCTCTTTTCTCCTTCAGTCATGTTAGGGGAGATTTTTTTAAGAGGTGTTTGTGATCTCCATCATGATGGACCCCTTTGGGGTATTTCCGTGCGTATGTTGCATTGGACCTTATGCTTCCATTTGGTCCAAAATCTGGATAGATGCTCTTCTTGTTTCACTGTTGCAGTCATCACATTTGGGTTATCCCTGTGAGAGTAGCCCTCAGTCAGCCCGAATACCAGAGGCTTAGTATTTCTGCATCGGTTGCTGTTGCTTCAGGACTGACATCAGGTCATCAGTAGTATAAAGTAAGGCAGCTGATGCCATTACATCAGTCTTTCTTGCCGAGGAGCCTGAAGAAGAAGCAGTTTGCACGAGTGCCGGTCGGCCGCTACCTGAGTTTTCATTTTGCGAATTGAAGTTGAAGTCTTATAAAGCTAAGTACCTCATTGGGGATCCTTTTTTCTTGCTCTAACCGATGCCAGAAAAAGTTAACAATTGTCTCGCCTGTGGAAAGCAAATACCACACCGGGACTTTCATTCTTACTGCTTCACTTGCTTAGGCCCATACCACGATGTCCCCCGCTGTCGCTTTTGTGCTTTGTTCAACGCCAGAACTATATGTCATTGGGCCCTTATTGTAGCTAGATATTTTCGCTCACAGTCTTCAATTTCCGATATAGCTTCAGTAAGCCATCCAACAGCAGATCTTCTGAAAAATCGTAAGGATAAAGACAGAGACAGACCGCACAGGTCCAAACCTACCAACAATGCTTCCGTTAAGCTAGTTGCCGGTTCTCCGGTCCTCAGTGAGGCACTATTGGATACACCCTTGCACAAAGACAACTTATTTGGCACCAAGGCAGAGGAGATCTTAAAAAAGATGGAAGATCAAGCTAAATCTATGCAGACAGTTAAGGATTTCCTGCTGGTCCAGCCACCCAGGTTTAGTAGGCATTGCCCCTGTAAGCACTGGTCCATTCCTGCCCCCTCCAGGTCAGTTCAGCCCAAACCCTGGGGAAGCAGACCCCCCAGACAACAGCCACAGGGAATGCAGAGATCAAAGCAATGGAGTACCTCCACTTCTAAACCAGTGAGTGCAAAGCCGCCTCCTCATAGTAAGAACTCACAATGACTCTCCACTTCCACCCCTTCCTGCTGCCCACCTGCACTTGCCCCTGGGAGGGAAAACTCTCCTTCCATGCAAGCACCTGGGCCACCATTAACAAAGACCGCTGGGTCCTCAACATAATGTCCCAGGGATACAAGTTTTCTTTCCACACTCTACCAACCCCAAAAGGGTTCCCAGATCTCCCTCCAAACCAGTGGGCAGAGGCCAAAAAGCAAGTCCTTTCCCTGCTCTCTATGAGGGCGATAGAGCACATTCCTGTAGAACAGAAAGGCCAAGGTTTCTACTTCAGGCTGTTCCTGGTACCCAGAAAAGAAGGCACCTGGTGCCCTATACTCAATCTATCCATTCTAAACACCTTCCTGGTTATAGAAAAAATTCAAAATGCTCACCCTCCAGCATCTGCTACCTATCCTCTCCAAGGATGCTTGACTAGCCACCCTAGACCTAAAAGAGGCCTACCTACACATCCCAGTCAGGGAATCGTGCAGGAAATATCTACGTTTCAGGCAGGATCTCTGCACTTTCAGTTCTCTGCACTTTCCTTTGGCTTATCTACTGCTTATAGAGTTTTCACAAAATGTCTGGCTCCTGCCGTTGCGTTTTGCAGGCAAAGAAATATTCAAATTTACTCCTACTTAGATGACTGCTTAATTCCGGCAGGCAGTCAGGAAAAGCTGCTCAAGCACTTGGCCTTTGTAAAGGACCTACTGACCTCCCTTGGGTACACTATCATTGAAAAGAAATCCAAACTAGTACCTTCCCAAAAAATTACATTCCTGGGAGGAAGCCTGGACACAGCATCCCAGATGACATTCCTTACACTAGAAAAGCAAACTTACCTGACATCCTATTTCTCTCAGCTAGCCACCAGACCCCTGTTATCCGCAAGGAAAATCCTGCAAGCTCTGGGGTTCATGGCATCTTGTATTCTACTCATTCCATATGCCAGACTGCATATGAGGAAACTTCAATGGTACCTAAAAAGCCTTTGGTGTCAACACTCTCAAGACCTTAGAAACATTTATACCAATGATACCTTGCCTAAGGAAAGATTTTTTTTTGGTGGGCAGCAGCATGCTACCACAACAAGGGACTACGACTACCCTTCTCACCACAGATGCATCAGACTATGCCTGGGGTGCACACCTGGACAGCAGGTGCATACAGGGCCAATGGGGCCCACATCAAATAATCTGCACATCAACCAAAAAGAGATGTTAGCTGTCCAGCACGCATTGACACCTCTCAGACCCCTTCTCTCACAAGGGGCTCTACTGATCAAAACAGACAACACCACTGTGATGTGGTATATCAACAAGCAGGGAGGGACTCACTCCTACCCTCTATGCAGGCTCACCATGACCCTTTGGCACACAGTCTCAGCAATGCAACTATACCTGTTAGCACAATTCCTGCCAGTCTCTCTAAACTCTCTGGCAGACAACTTAAGCAGAAATCTTCTGAACCCACATGAGTGGCAGCTAGACCTAAGAACCTTCACCCTTATAACTCAGAAATGGGGCACCCCAAAGGTCGACCTCTTTGCTTCCCACTCCAACCATCAGCTCAGCAAGTTATGCACCAGGGAGCCTCATTGCAGGACCTGGAAAGTGGATGCTCCATCCTTCCAGCAGGTCAACCTCTCGGTCTATGCATTTTCCCTACTGCCTCTCATTACCAGGGTGCTGCTCAAAATAAGGGAGGAAAAACCGAGGACAATCCTGATTGCCCCAGACTGGCCACACCAGCACTAGTACCCTCTGCTGTGCAGCCTGTCCCCTCTGCCACCATGGCATCTCCCTCAGATCCCAATACTCCTGACCCAGAGGAAAGGAGAATTCATGCACCCCCAATTGCAGACCCTCAATTTGGCAGCCTGGCTTATCCCCTGACCACTGTACAAGCTGCCAATCTCAATAAACAGGTTCTAGATGTTATAGGTGAGGCCAGATGCCCTAGCACTAGAAAGTCTTATGCTGGCAAATGGAAAAGGTTTTGCACCTGGATCCAGGCTAAGGGAGCTGATATGGCACAGCCCTCTACCTCTCATCTTGGATTACTTAGCTGACCTACTACACAGTGGTCTATCCTTTTCCTCTATTAAAATTCATGCCTTTGCTATCTCTGCTCCTTTCAGCACTGAGCAACCTCTTTTCTTACATCATCTCATCAGACAGTTCCTAAAAGGGGCTAGCAACTTGAGGCCACCCATAACACCTACCCCAGCTTGGGACTTAAACGTTGTGTTCGAAAAACTCACCCTGCCCCCCTCTTAGAACCAGCAGCTTCAGCAGAGTTAAAGTTTCTCTCATGGAAGACCGCCTTACATCTGGCCATCACTTCAGCAAGAAGAGTATCCGAGCTACAAGCACTAATGGCTGTAAAGCCCTTCATCATTTTCCATGCTCAGGACTAACTCATCCTTCATGCCAAAAGTGGTGCCCAGTGTGGCTCTCAACCAATCCCTTCATTTGCCCACCTTTTTCCCCAACCCAAAAAACAAGGGGGAAAGGATACTGCACTCTCTAGATGTGCACAGATAGCTCAGATTCTGTTTAGACAGGACTAAATCATTCAGAAAGACTGATCAGTTGTTAGCTTCGCTGCAGGAGCAGAGGGCAAAGCTATATCCAAACAAACCATTTTCAAATGGATAGCACACTGCAATCCATTTCTGCTACAAGCAACACGGGAAACCTCCCCCTAAGGGGGTCAGGACGCACTCTACCAAAGCAGCCTCCACCGCTGCAGCTTTCCTCAGAGGAGTCCCCACCAGGAACATTCTGGAGGCTGCAACATGGGCATCTGTTCATACCTTCACCAAGCATTACCACCTGCCTATCTTCTCCAAATCCAGGGCAGGCTTTGCCACTGCAGTCTTGCAGGGCATCCTAGCCAAACCCCAGTCTTCTTGACTGCCTCCACCCTTTCCCTCAGCTTTGGGAATCAACCCAATGTGATGACTGCAACAGTGAAACACGAAGAACATAGTACAGTTGTGTGCACTTTCCATAAATGTAGATGTCAGAGTGTATTCACTGTTGCAGTCCTGATTTCCCTTCCTCCATCCCCTCTCTCTCTCTCTCTCTCCTTACAAGGAACATTTTGGTATTTACTTTCTACTGGTGGGGTTGTTCCACCATATTCTGGCTCCCACTTGGGGGCTCCTGACAGGGTAAGAAAAACTGATGTTCATAGGTTCATAGGTTGGTACTAGGCTATCAGCCCTAGGGCCTGTACAAGCCTAGCCATAACAATTCCCTGGCTATTTCTTCCCACATTATTTACTTTCCTGGACCCCTGTCTAGCAGGGTGACTGACGTGATCCCTGGGGTGAATTTCCTTTCTCCCATCCAATCGTCAAGGTTCCTCTTGAAGAGGTCCAAAGAGGCACTCTGCTTGACATGTATGGGCAATCTGTTCCAGAGTCTGGGGAGTCTCTGGGTCAGGAACCTATCCCTCCAGCATGTTTTGTTTATTGTGATGACAAGGTTTAGATCCCTGGAACGTGTAGCTCTGAGGGATTGGGATTTCTTTAAGTGTAGCATGTCCAACAGCTGTAGGTTTGACATGGCCTTGTATGTTAAGCAGAGATCGCCTCTGAGTAGGCGATATGACAGAGTATAGCTGGAGTTTTTTAAGGCGGTCAGTGTAGGGCATCTGCTTTAGGCCTGTGATTCTTTTAGTGAGGTATTTCTGAGGCCTTTCCAGTTGTTGCAGATGTCTTGAGAGGTACATACCAAATGGGGCATTGTATTCTATAATGGGTCTAATGAGGGATGAGTACAGTGGGACAATGACCTCCTTTTTCTGGATGAAAAGCCCTTCGTGATGAGGTGTGCCACATAGAAGGATTTCCTGACTGTTGTGGCGATGTGGTTATCGAAGGTGAGACCACTGTCCACCTGTGTCCCTAAGTCTCTTATCACACTTTCTGTGTTTAGTGTACTGCCACCTATATGGTAATTCATGGATACATGTTTTTCCCAAAGGGGATAACAATACATTTCTTGGCATTGAGCTTGAGCCCATGGCTCTGGCACCAAGCATCTGTTTCTGTAAGGCCCTTTTGTAGAGTATCCACATCATTTGGGGATTCAATAATGGCTCCCAGTTTGCAGTCATCTGCAAACTTTGTTAGCCAGAGTCCCTTAGTGTTGACCTGTACTTCAGAGAAGTAGATGCTAAACAAGAGCAGCCCCAGGACTGAACCCTGAGGTACTCCACTTGTCACTTGTCTGTAGCTGGATTTGGAGTCGGCTACTTTTACAGTGTGGGTTCTATCAGTAAGCCATTTAGCAACCCATTGGGTGACATAGGGATTAATGCCCAACTTAGTAAGTTTATCTATGATTCCAGAGTGGGGGATGGTGTCAAAGGCCTTGGCAAGGTCTAGATAGGCTGTGTGGACCACCTTACCCTTGTCCATGTGTCTGGAGACTGATTCAAAGAAGTCAATCAGGTTCAGGAGACAAGATTGGCCCTTCACAAACCCAAACTGGGTGGGGTCCAGTGTTTGAAGTCTGCCAATGTCTTTGTTTATAAGTTCCATGATAATACGCTCCATGGCCTTGCAGATAAGGCTTGTCAGACTGATGGGTCGGTAGTTTCCGGGATCCAAGGTGGATCCCCCCTTGTGGATTGGGATAACTGTAGCTCTGCGCCACTCAGTGGGCACGAAACCTGAGGTGAGGCTATGATTAAACATGACACTTAGGTGAGGTGCCAGTTCATATTGTAGTTCATGTAGTACACAGCCCGGGATGTCATCTTGTCCCATGGATGCTGTATTCTTGGCTTTAGAGAGTGCGTTTTGTACCTGTGTGGCCGTTATTACTGGAATTTGGCAATCTTCCGGTATTGAGATGGGCCATTTAGGGGGTGAGAGGGGGGTGAAGTTGGCACTGAATCGATCTGCCAGAATATTGGCAATATCCTTTGGATCAGTATATTTAATGCCATTCTGTTTTAGCTCAGAGCAGATCTGAGCATTGCCATTTAGATTCTTGACATAGTTATAGAATGCTTTGTGGTTGTCTTTGGAATCTTTGGCAATTTTATTTTCGTAACTAGCTTTGGAGGATTTTATGAGGCATCTCAGTTTCTTACTGAGGCTAGTAAGGGAATTTTTGCATCCTGGGATTTTCCTCTTTTCTGCAAAAGTTTCTTCCTTTTGTTGTAAAGTTTGTTTATGGCAGGGGACCACCAGATTGGCTTCCTTTTTGGATGAAAGCATTTTGGTTCTATTTGGGATGGCACGATTCATGCATGAGTGGATGTGCCCGTACAGTGCCTTAGTGTAGGATTCAGCAGTTGAACTTTCAGTTCCCGTCTGCATGGGTGTTATGAAGTTTGTCACTTCTGACTTGAGTAGCATGAAGTTGGCTTTGGAGAAGTTTTTTATGGTGGTTTCTTTACTGGGGGTGGGGGTGGGATGTGGACGTTAAGGGTGATTAGCTTATGGACAGACCTGACTAACGAGGGGGTGACCATAGGTATGGAGCATTGATTTCCCATGTTGGTAATGACCAGGTCTAGGATATTGGAGCCCCTGGTGGGACTATGGATTAGTTGATCCAGGGCATTGGAATTTATGAATTCCAAGAACCGTTGCGCAAAGGTGTTGGGACATGAGTAGTTTTCACAGTTAATGGCAGGGTAGTTACAATCACCCAGTATTAGGGTGTTTGGTTCTATCTTAATATTTTCCAGTTTGTTTAGAAAGATGTAGTGAGAATCTTGGGGTATGGTGGGGGATCTGTAGCAAGCTACAATTTGGATTGCAGTCTTACCTAGTGTTAGTTGCACTTGGAGAATTTCAGACACATTGTGTTGGCCAACTAGCCTGGTGGTGTGAATATCCTTGGTGAATAGTGACACTCCTCCACCTTTAGTGTTTCGGTCCTGGTTTGGTGGCCGAAAAGTGTGGTAAGAGTTGTAGCCTGGTATTGCAGGGGTGCTCTCTGGAGCCTTGAACCAGGTCTCAGTTACTGCACAGATATTGATGTTCTCCATTTTAGGAGTGCCTCGAGAGAGTGCATTTTGAGGTTTAGACTTCTAGCATTGAGTAGCATTACCTTCAGATTTTGCATGCTTGTACCTGTTACTGTGGTGGTTTTGTCCTTTGAAGTTTGCCTAAACAAGGCACTATAGGGTGGCAAGAGCCTTAGCCAGTAACCTGAATCCCAGGGGACAGGTGCAGACCATCTCTGGCAAAGCATCGTGGTCTGTCAATCATGTCATCCCAGGCAGACAGATATTGGATCCCCTTTGAATGACACCATAAGCTTAGCCAATTGTTGAAGTCAATCATTTTATCCTTATATTGTGGTATCATTCTGGGCGAAGGCAGGATGCTACTCAGGGCTAGGGTCATACCTGCCTGGGCCACATGATCTGAGAGCTCTTCCATGTCTCTTTTCATGTAGTCCAGGGAGGTACGTCTCAAGTCATTCACTCCAACATGGACAATGACAGAGTCATATTTGTACTTGTTGTGGAGTGACTTGAGTGCATGCGTTATGTGGCGGATCCTGGCACCCGACAGGCAGCTGACTGTAATTTTCTCCTTATTCAGCCTGGTGAGAGGGACATCAGTGTGCCGGACTATAGAGTCACCTATGACTAAAATGTTAGGTACATTGTCTTGCCTTAGGGGCTGTTGCTGGGTGGCACATTGGTGTTGTGAACTATGTGACACATTGGTTGTGATTGGTGTTTGTTTTGCTTCAGCTTCAGAGGTCTTTGTTGCTTGGGCAGGTTACAGTTAAGGGCCTCTGCATATGTGGATTTAGTGTTGCTATATGTGGGTGTTGGTGGTGCGGGTTTAGAAGGGCTATGTGTTGCTTGAGATGTAGTGTGGGTGTTAACCTTCTCCTCTTGACTGTTTAGCACAATCTTAGGTGGAGAGAGCTTTGCTTCCATTTTGGCTATGTAAGTGCATCTCTCACAGGTTGTAGTGTTGGGTGGTAGGAGGAGAGGGTTGTCTGTGTACAAACCCTACTGTGCAATCAACGTACTAATGTATGGTACAGCTATATTAATACAGTATCAATACTGATGCCTGCTGCCTTACTTTGTACTACTGACGACCTGACATCATTCCTGAAGCGTCAGCAACCAACGCAAAAATACTAAGCCTCTGGTATTCGAGCCGATTGAGGGCTACCCTCGCAGGGATAACCCAAATGTGATGACTACAACAGTGAATATACTCAAACATCTACATTTATGGTAGTGTACACAACTGTACTTTCTGGTTACTGTAAGCATTGCAGTGCTGGGCTGACCTCTGTCATTTGGCACAAGGTGTTTGAGTCCCTTAACCTAAGGTGCTGATTCCCAGAGTTCATGTTACCATTCAGTCAGACATACACATTTTTAAGACTATGTTCTCACTGATTTTCGCAGCCTACATTTGCCTGATGTTCTTCGTGTTACACTGTTGCAGTCATGACATTTGGGTAATCTGCTGGCAGGTTGCCCTCAGTCGGCCTGATTAACAAAGTCTTTGGTCCTGCGTCGGTTGCTGTCCCTTCTTCCATGACGTCAAGTCGGCAGGGGTATAAAACATGCAGCCGATGCCATTACATTAGTATTTCTTGCCGCGCAGTGCCCGAAGCAGAAGCAGTTCGCAAGTGCTGGTCTGCCGACTCCTGAAATTGTAATTTTCGAGTTTCAGATCTGAAGTCTTCAACTAAAAAGCTAAGTACCCCGTTGGGGAAACTTTTTCTTGCTCCTTACCGATGTCAGTAAAAGTTAATAATTGTATTACTTGTGGAAAGCAAATACCTCATAAGGATTTCCATTTGTACTGTATTCCTTGCCTAGGCCCTGACCATGATGTACCTTACTGTCGGTTCTGTGCTTTATTTAATCAACGCACTATTAAATGTCGGTACATTTTTGCTTCTAATTATTTTTGCTCACGCTTTAATTATCCAGAAATGTCATCGGTTAGCAATCTGACTACCGGAATGCATAAAAAATGCAAAGAATAAGACAGAGTTAGGCCATTGAGGTCCAAAACTGCAGATGACGCTTCTCCTAAACCAGTCACCAGTACTCAGTGAGGTGCTTTCGCAGCCCCTGATACCTGCTAATTCTGATTCGCAGGCCTCTACCGAGACCCATTCAGAGTCCGGTATGCCACAAGATGCTTCAGTTATGGAACCCGCAGATGGCTCTACCTTGGATGGGTCCGGAGCTGCTGTGCAGGCACTGGCTTCTGAGGGTGTTTTCAGGTCTACAGATTTGTATATTAGATCGACACGATCTTCAAAACTAAGGCCAAAATCTCGACCAATGTCTAAAAAACCGAAGCCTAGGCCACATGTGCAGGCCCCTATGCGTAAGAAACAAATGATCAAAATGGCTGAAGATTTAATTACTTTGATCAGGGGTAGTTACCCCCCCCCCCCTTCTAAAGAGGCCTAGGCAAGATATTGACTATGAATCTTCTGAACAGGGTTCTATTTCTTCTGATTCTTCTAATGAACAGGAATTGTCTATACCTACTTATGAGGACTCTGATGCAGAAGATTCCATTCCTTCTGCTTCTCCCCCTGAGGATTTCTCCTTTGGGGAAACTTTGCATACCTTAAGGGAACATTTCCACTGAAAAAGTTAGGATTTTTCTGAATCTAAAAAGAGACTTGGGGATTTTCTTCTCTTTCCTCAGCATAGGCCTTTGGCTATACCTCCTGTACTAGACATTGTTGACGTTTTTTCAGAATCTAGTATGGCTCCTTGTAAGCCAGACAGATACTACTGGGTTCCTGACTCCCACAAATTCCTTTTCAAAAATCCTGTTGCAGATCCTGAAACCATTTCACAGGGTCCCAAGGGCATTAAGGCTTCTACTGCTAAAAATCCAACCCCTTCTGATAGAGATTCCAGGGAGCTGGGTAGATGGGGTAAAAAGGTTTACACTTCTACAACCTTGGCAATCAGGGATTTAAACTGTCAATTTCATATGCTTAAATATCAACAGCATGTCATGGGACTGCTTAAACAGAAAATAATGTTAATTTCTGACTGTGTGGAAAATAAAGATTTACAGGATCTATTGCATTCAGCTGAACAAGTTGGAAAGCATGCTTTGCAATGTGGTTTTGATTCTTTGGAGGCCTCTTGCAGGGCTGCTGTAACTGGGTCTGTGCTAAGAAGGCATGCTTGGCTCAAAGAGCAATCTCTGCCTGATCATGTTAAAGCAAAATTGTTGGATGCTTCTTTACAACAGGACCGTCTCTTTGGTAATAAGGCTGAAGAAGTTCTAAAAAAGATTATATGCAAACTGTGAAAGATTTCTTACAAGTGCAACCTCCAAGATTTAGTAGGCACTGGCCTACTAAGAACTGGTCCTTTCCAGGCCCTTCGAGAGCCACTCAAGCCAAACCCAGACATTCCAAAGGCTCCAGGTTTCAGTCCCAAGGGACTTTCAGAACAAAACAATGCAATGGGGTGCCTCCTCTTCCAAATCTGGAAACAACAAGACACCTCCCTATGGTAAGCTCTCTTAATGACTTCCCTTTACATTTACCAATCACTTAAACTTTTAGCTTCCCCTTTGGGGGGGAAACTGGCTCCTCATTCAAGAAACTGGCAACTTATAACCCAGGACAAATGGGTTTTAAATATAGTATCCCAGGGATACAGATTTCATTTCCACACATTGCCAATTCCAAACGGACGGCCAGACCTGCCCCCAAATCTGTTGTCAGGGGCCCAGAAACAAGTACTTTCCCTCATGAGCATGGACAAGGTTTTTATTCAAGACTTTTCCTGGTACCCAGAAAAGACAAATCATGATGTCCAATTCTGGACTTATCTACTCTAAACACCTTTCTGGACATTCCAGAATTCAAGATGCTGACTCTTCAACAGTTACTTCCAATGCTAGGCAAAGATGCCTGGTTGGCAACTCTAGATTTAAAAGAGGCTTACCTGCATATCCCAATCAGGGAATCTTGCAGAAGATACCTTCTCTTCAAAGCAGGCTACTTGCATTACCAGTTCTCTGCACTGTCCTTTGGCTTATCTATTGCACCATGGTCTTTACAAAGTGCCTGGCTCCAGTAATTGCATTTTGCAGGCAAAGAATTATTCAAATATATCCATACCTGGACGATTGTCTAATTCAGGCAGAAAACAGGGACATTCTTCTAAAACATCTGGCGTTTGTAAAAAGGGTTCTTACTTGTCTAGGGTACACTGTAAACGAAAATAAATTGCAACTGGTACCCTCTCAAAAAATTACATTCCTGGGTGCAAGCTTGAATACAACTGCCCAGATGGCTTTCCTTACACCAGAAAAGCAAATTCATTTGGTGATTTACTTCAAACAGGTGGCCACAAAAACCCTGCTGTCTGCAAGCCTTGGGGATCATGGCCTCCTGCATTCTTCTAATTCCATATGCAAGACTGCATATGAGGAAACTTCAGTGGTACTTAAAAACTTTATGAAGTCAGCATTGTCACAGCTTGGAAACAATGATTCCTATCATACCTTGCCTGCAACTAGAGTTCCTATGGTGGCAGAGGCCTGCCAACAAAACAAGGGACTGTCATTCACACCACCCCCTACCACCCAAACCCTAACTACAGATGCATCAGACTATGCTTGGGGCGCTCATCTGGCAGGAAAGAGCATTCAGGGCAAATGGAGCCCAAATCACCTTCATATCAATCAAAAAGAAATGCTAGCTGTACAGAATGCACTGACAGCCTTCAAGGACTACCTTCATCCAGGACAGTTAATGATAAAGACAGACAACACCACAGTTAATGTGGTACATAAACAAGCAGGGGGGTACACATTCCTACCCTCTTTGCAGACTAGCCATGGCATTGTGGAACACGGCCATGACATATCAAGTACAACTACAAGCTCAATTCCTGCCTGGAAGGCTGAATACTCTGGCAGAAGAACTAAGCGGAAATCTCATGGACCCTCACGAATGGAAACTGGAACCATGGATTTTCAACATGTTGACACGCAAATGGGGGAGCCCAGACATAGATCTTTTTGCCTCACCCCAGAACTATCAGTTGGACAGATTTTGCACAAGAACTTATCACAAAAAAAGCCTGGAAAGTGGATGCTCTGTCCTTCAGCTGGAAAAACCTGTCAGTCTATACCTTTCTCCCTCTGCCTCTGCTCTCCAAAGTTCTACTAAAAGTCAAACTGGACAAACCAAAAATGATTTTGATTGCTCCAGACTGGCCTTGCCAACACTGGTACCCACTCCTGCGCAGTGTCATACCTTCCACCGTGGCACCTGCCTCAGACACCTTACTTACTGTCTCTGCGGAACAACCAAATACTTACTGTCTCTGCGGAACAACCAACTTCTGCGCACTCAGCTCTAAACCTTGAATCTTACAGCGTGGCTAATCACCTAAATTCACCCTTAGCATCCCTCAGCAAAACTGTGATGGATGTCATTTTGGAGGCGAGAAGACCTAGTACTATGCCTTTCCCCCTCTGCCTCTGCTCTCCAAAGTTCTACTAAAAGTCAAACTGGACAAACCAAAAATTATTTTGATTGCCCCAGACTGGCCTCGCCAACACTGGTACCCACTCCTGCGCAGTGTCATACCTTCCACCGTGGTACCTGCCTCAGACACCTTACTTACTGTCTCTGCGGAACAACCAAATACTTACTGTCTCTGCGGAACAACCAAATTCTGCACACTCAGCTCTAAACCTTGAATCTTACAGCGTGGCTAATCACCTAAATTCACCCTTAGCATCCCTCAGCAAAACTGTGATGGATGTCATTTTGGAGGTGAGAAGACCTAGTACTAGAAAATCTTATGCTGACAAATGGAAAAGATTCTGTGCCTGGAATCCATCTCAATGGATAACCACAGCAGTGCCTAACATTCCTCAGATTTTGCAATACTTAACTGAGATGCTTCGCAAGGGCCTGTCCTTTTCTTCCCTAAAAATCCATGCTTTAGCCATTTCAGCTCATTACAACACAGAACCTCCCCTCTTCTCTCATCCTCTGCTAAAGCAGTACCTCAGAGAGGCCAAAAACTTAAGACCAACCAGGAGAGCTCCAACCCCTGCCTGGGACCTCAATTTTGTACTGGAGAAGCTCACTCTCCCTCCTTTCAAGCCAGCTGCTGCTGCAGACTTAAAATTTCTCTTCTGGAAAACAGCTTTCCTTTTAGCAGTCACTTCATCTAGAAGGATTTCCGAATTACAGGCTCTTATGGCAGTGGAGCCTTTCATCATTTTTCATGCGAACAGGGTATCTCTCAGGACCAATCCATCCTTCATGCCTAAGGTGGTATCCAGTGTGGCTCTTAATCAGACCATTCATTTGCCAACTTTCTTTCCCAATCCACAGAACAATGGGGAGCTGATTCTGCATTCATTGGATGTACACAGACAACTTCGATTTTACTTAAACAGGACTAAATCTCAAAGAAAATCTTAACAACTCTTGGTGGCATTTGCTGCAGGGGCAGAGGGAAAGACTATTTCAAAGTGGACCATTTCCAAATGGATAAGCTTTTGTATTCATTTCTGCTATATGCACCATGGAAAAACTATCCCCCCAGGGGATCAGATCCCATTCCACCAGGGCTGCATCTACTTCAACAGCCTTTCTCAGAGGTGTTCCTACCAGGGACATTCTAGAAGCTGCTACCTGGAGCTCAGTTCATACTTTCACCAAACATTACCATTTACCACTTTTCTCTAAATCCAGAGCTGGCTTTGCCACTGCTGTCTTCCAGGGCCTTATAGCTGGTCCTAATGCTGTATAATTCCCTCCACCCAACCATAGCTTTGGGAATCTCCCCAAATGTAATAACTGCAACAGTGAAACACAAAGAACATAGTACAGTTGTGTACACTTACCATAAATGTAGATGTTCGAGTGTATTCACTGTTGCAGTCCTGGTTAACCTCCCTCCGCCCCCTATTTTTCTCTGGCTATACCTCTACTTTCTTTCACTATGCTTAAAAGCCCTTTTGGTTGGAGGTATATTTTTTGTGTTTTTAATTTTATTTGCTCCCCATTTTGGGGGAACCTGACATCTGGGGCAAGAAAAAATAATGTAATGGCATTGGCTGCATGTTTTATAACCCTGACGACCTGACGTCATGGAAGAAGGGACAGCAACCAACGCAGGACCCGAGACTTTGTTAATCAGGCCGACTGAGGGCAACCTGCCAGCAGATTACCCAAATGTAATGACTGCAACAGTGAATTCACTCGAGCATCTACATTTATGGTAAATGTACACAACTGTACTTTGCTTAACTCTGAGAAGGTCATTTGTCTTATTTTATTTATTTTACTTTTTGTTAACCAAGTAAGCAGACTGGTCATGTTACCTGTTACAGCAACGGCCTAGACGAGGCAGGCAAGACAACAATAGACAGTTATACATCTGAGTGTTATTGCATAATTTAAAACAAAAAAAGTCTAACAAGTAGTATATAATGTGTATCAAAGGCATAGGTTTACCATTATGTGCACCTAATATCCAGTGAAGTGTATATTGTGTTATGTGTTACTCCTAGGTTCCCCCTGAAAAGGGCACTTACTGCCAGTGGGCTTACTTAGTTAACAGTATGTGGGTTTTTTTTTTTGAGTATGGTGTAGCAATAAACATGGAAGAATCTGTCCACTCTGAATTTGTGACAATAAATTGATCAGATACTGTTTGAGGCTAGTGAAGAGATGTGTTTCAGGTTTAAACTGTTAAATAAGCAGTGAGTGGACTAATTTTTTTTATGTTGGCTATATGATAGAGCTGTGTTCCTATTTGTAACATGATTAGTGACCACTAGATTGATACCTGTTATTTTTGATTAGTTAATTAAATGGAGCGATCAGAAGTGTAGTTTTGATAACCTCGGTAGTTGTAGTAAAGAAGGATTAAACAGATCTCTCGCTCTACATGGGGGATTTGGGGCTGAAGCAGCCCAGAAAGTAAAAGTTTTGAAAGTTTCATTCACTCATCTAGTTCTAATAAATGTTGGTGTATTGATCTTAGATGAATTGATCTATATTCTGTATTGCCTCAGCAGTATGATCTAGCTTTAGTTTTACATGATCTGGCATACATTTTTGAGTTAGACTTCAGTTACTCTTCTTTCAAAATGTACACATCTATTGCCTTTATTTACTTTCCATGATGGAGAAGATGGTCAGTTGTTACCTTCAGGAAAATATTTCAAGAGATTCTTTGAAAAGAATTTCAGACCCTCGTCAGATCCCAAGTGTCAGTAAGGAAACTTGCCCTTGTTGTGGAATTAGCCTTTCCTCATTTCGGGCATACAGCATTGGCAGATCTTAAATGTATA
Organism: Protopterus annectens; assembly: GCF_019279795.1. Classification (NCBI taxonomy): domain Eukaryota; kingdom Metazoa; phylum Chordata; order Ceratodontiformes; family Protopteridae; genus Protopterus; species Protopterus annectens. The sequence continues at coordinate 377,097,754 of NC_056726.1, read as the reverse complement.
TTGTCATGAAAAACACCTTTTTCTGGTTCCAGGCACCTCAATCTGAATAACATCTGAGCTTCATGCACTTTCAGTTTTTGACCTTTATATTGTCTTTCATAGAGACAAATTCACTATCTGTTTTTTTTTCCTAATATTGACAGTGTCAAGAATCTCAGTAGGAAGTTTTGTCTCTCCTTTTTTTGTAGGCCTAACCAACAATGTGATAAGAAGACATCCATCCCCAACAGTGACCATTAGGGCAACTCATTAGATAAAACTTTCACAGACTGCTGTTCCTTTTTCCCCACCTATTTGCCTCAGAATTGCCTTTGTCCACTTCTTTCCCATTGTGAAAAGCTGTTGGGATTGTCAGAAATGACTCCTCACTGTCTTTTGGTTTGAGAATTAATTTTTTTTTTTTTTTTGCTTTAGTTTCTGCAAGAATCAGATTTTTATTTCCTTACTTTCTCTTCCCTCTTCATGTATTATTTGGACATTTCCTCTTTTAGTTTTGCATTTTATCAGGCTTTTCCTCCCCACCCTTCTCATTAGGCCTAGACCTGCCATTTCCTTCCCATAATGATTCATGTTTTATCCATGTAAGTACATATCCTAACAGACACAGTGTCTGCACTGTTTGGAATTGCAGCATAACACCTCCTGGTGCTTATTCTATGCCCCTTTTGATGATGCTGCAAACTGACAATAAAGGAGGGTGTGATGAAGCATTTCACTGTCTCAGAAGCTGTCTACTCTATCAACACTTCCCCTCTCTATGTCCAAAAT